>NW_023458558.1:39649217-39664189 GCF_013731165.1 Rhagoletis pomonella | reverse complement strand
GTTAACCACTGAGCTATGTACATCCCGTAAACTCTTGTTGCTAATTCGTTAATTTCTAACACAAAATTTTTGAGTAAATACTTAAAAATTCTTTAGCCGCAGTGAACAAATATTAGGGTTTTTATAAAAATAAAAAGTCATTATCAAAATAAATTTAAACTTGAGTACATAACACAAAATCGTCCGCCTCTGGAGATTTCCCCATATTTGTGTGATGTGTTTGCGCAAAGTTACAGTTAAAGCTGCCGAACAAATTTCCAACAGCATAGTTTCGCTATTTTTTATTACACTTTCATTTGCATTGAAAGCTCATGAAGCTGCCTCTCGTGAAACATAGTACATACCTCGAAAGTATGCTGGTCACCTCAACTCCCTCGTAATTATAACCATAATTACGGTTGCACTCGAACAAGCGGTTTTATTATTATTATGTATAATTTGCGACAATGCTTTGTGCTTCTGTGTGTTGATGACGATTGTTTACTGGACACTGAAAACATAAATTCAATTCAGCCATCATAGAAAAACATTTATGTGAAAAGTTCGTCCTTCGTTCAGACCACTTGCTTTCTTTGACAGTGAATCAGTATTGGTTGAGTATAGTTTTAATTTTTTAAATGAAAGTTCTCTAGGTCAAATTATTGAATGCAGCGTGGATTTGTTTTTACTTAATGGTAATTAAATTATTTTGTTGGATTGAAATGATAAGTACGTGCGCTTTAATGTAATATATGAATGTAACAGTAATTGGAGCTAATGGGATACACCTTTGTACATATATACATTTCCCCTGCTTTAAAGATTTTTTATAGAGTTGTTTACTTGAAATTCTACATATTTCCAAAGGAGAAATTTTGCACTACTTATGTATATTAAAAGATTATAATATCGTGTTGAACTAAATTGCCTCATTCAGCCAGTAAATTCAATTTCTAGTTTACTTAATTCAAATTTAGCAACCATAAATTTAAAATATTTAATATGCTTTGATTTTTTCACGATACCTGCAGCCAACAAACTTATATTTTTATATTTATTCATTTTTACTATGGGAGCATGTGTACATTAAATTAAACTTTCACCAGCACCATTTCTTGAATATCAGCGAAATGTATAGCTATGTATCGGTAATAAAAATATTACGTATACGCCATGTAAGTACGCTATTGGTCTTATGATTTGTACTAAAGTATTATTTATTCCAGAGCAAGCAAGCAGAGCGTCGATACATACATACAAGGAATGCTTATCCCGGGATCCCGGCCTTTTTAGGTCTCGAAAATCCGGGATTTGTAATTTGCACTGATGGCAATAATAGAAACTCCTTTTCTTGACCAGTATTGGCTGTATTTGTTTTATTTATTTAATAATTAATATTTTTTCATAAATGTCTAGCTCATTATACATATAACACCGTGCGATAGTCAATATATTCGTGAAGCCATGGGCCAAATATTGTAAAATTGCGTTTTTAGTTTTTCACTAAATTCTAAAATAATTTTAAAAATTCAGTGAAATGTGCTTAGAGAAGAAGTATAGCTAAAGAAGTAGAATTTAATCAGATTTAATTTTTTGTGCATATGGGCTGGTAAGTGTGAAAATATCCTTTTAAAATTTTTTCCTTGAAATTTCGCAACATTTGTTTTGAAAAAAAAATTATATATTAATGACTTAATGACGATAACATCGAGATCGTAAAAAGTCAAAAAATTTTCATCCCTAATACATATATATTACATATTGATCTGTATAAATCCACTAATGCAGCGTAGCCAAATTTCGTACTTTCGTTCGTACGTTGATTTTGATTTTGGGGCTTTTTCCCTACAAGTGACAGTTAGGGAAAACAATATTAATTATTTCCATCCATATATGTAGTACTTCTATATTGCTAGTAAATTCAAAGTACATTCCCCAACATCAGAGTGTCGATATATTCAAAAAAGAAAGAGAGATCCGATAAGAGAATGTACTCAAACTGACAATTTTACTTTTCAAAATTCAGGAGCGATTTAACAAATTCTTATTGAAAAATAATTCACATGAAAAATTAACAAAAAATACAATATTTGTATATCTATGAGAAACACTGCAGCCGCAGTGGTGGCAGAGGATAAAGGTACCAGGTACAAAAAGACTTGGCATCAGTTGGCATTTCCAGCTGGCGTCAATAAGCCCAGAACAGAAACGAATAGCGTGCTTTATTGGATTCGGTCAACTATCATATGCCAGCTTCAGCTTCATGTATAAATAAGTGACGATTTCTTTTCTACAAAAACTGTTGCCTTTTCAATGCCCTCTCCTTAGTATTTTTGCGCAGAGGGCACTGAGAGGGCAACATATTTCGGTGGAAAAGAAAACGCCATTACTTAGAAAAACACCTCCTATTTTCCAATTTTTCGGATATCGAAAAAACGAAGAGCTTCGAAAAAAGTCGACATATCGAGCCCTAACCGCAAAAAATTTAGGATTTTTTGTCAAAACTTACTTCTTGAAGTAGAAATACTCTAGGACCTAGAGTCTAGATGAACAAAAATCTGGCAGAGAGTAAATATTTAGAAAACTAAAGCAAATTTTCACCGAAATGCCGACTCAGAATGAGAAAATTAAAAACAAAGTTTAATGTTTCGATTCCGAAGCGCCCCGCAAAAGAGAAATTGGTCATTTAATTATCTTTTGTGGCGTATGTTTGGACTTTAGGGTTTATGTCGAGAATTTATTTACACTTTTAGCGGTGATAGCAGTAAATACACATCATATTCATCATCTAAGAGCGTTTATGCATCAAAATTTAATTTTGAACAAAAGTCGTTTGAGTTAACTGCGGTTTGAAGGAAACCGTAAAATTTTTATTTGTTTGTTTAATTCTCTGAACCGCCCCTGTTATGATATGGCACTTCATTCTATGTAGTAGTTTACAAATATACACGTATACTTCTACAATCACAAAAATTTTCATAGGCTGTCTTTCTTTGATTTCGATTTGAAAACACATTGTGATCATATTGTACTAGCAATATAGAAGTATTACATATATGTTTCCATCTATATTTTTGATTTTTCTTTATTCGCTATTTATTCGTCAATTAAAAGTCCTATAATTTAAACGAGCGCTTCAATACAATTAATCGTCAAAACGCAAAAGTTGTCACAAAGTCAGATTCCAAATTCTCTAGCAGTTTCTTTTATCCTCCTATTCGTCTTTGTTTGCTTTTACTTGGAAAATTTCATCGCCAACAGGAGTAAATAAGTAAAGACAGATTTGTTTTAATGGAGTGACGGACAAGTAAAAAAGCTAAATTAATTTGAAGTGCAAGAAATTTGTTTTTTTGTGATCACACTTGACCACGTTCAAAATTGATTGCGCTACAAAACTGCATTCTCAAAAAAAAAAAATCTAAAAAAACTAAGCAATTAAAAAATTGTAAATATTCATGAAAATTTATTGCATTTTCCTCATAATGTAATAAACAAGGTGAAATCAATAAATGACGTACGCTTATTTGAATATTTAAATGAAAACAATTCATACATTTGTCTACATTAACCCTCGTTTGGCTATTATTCATATACGCTATCTAAGTATTTATATGAATGCCTTATGATTTAGCGAATTAAAATACAACTTCTTCACTTGCATAGCCCTTAAAATATTGGATTCTGCTGGCGTTGCCAGGAGAAGACCAAATGAATTTTGACTTCACTTCACTTTGTATTTCTACTTGGCGCTAGTTAATATACATTTTTTTTATTCATATATTTTATTGCAATCTGCATTATTAAAGCCGCTGTAATTATAGTGCAGGAGAAATAAGAGGATTTGGGTGATCATGAACTTTTTGTTGGTGAGCCAAGGCGTACTTTTTTATTTCCGAAGCACCGGTAGCGATACCGGTCACGGGATTTTAAGATTTTTTAATTGGAACCTCGAGAGTAAGAGCTTATTCTTGAGTAAGACTTCAGATTTTGGGTTCAGCAAGAAGTAATATGAAAAAAAAATGCTTGGCGCGATTTAAGTGATTTGCCCCAAATATGTTTAAAACTTGTTTTTCTTTATTGAAAAATAATCAACTAGAAAACACCATTTCCCTTTTATCACTGAAAAATTTTTTTTTGTACTCTCAATACCGTTTTGGTACGTTTTTTGGTAGGGGAAAAAATATGTGAGCAGCAACACAGCACTTATCGCGTGCATTGAAATTCAACATTTGAAAGCACATTTATATATTTGGATGTAGGTGAGTGCGCAAAGATGCTTTTCACGATTTGTTGATATCCGGAGAGTGCCAGGAGGTAGTTTCTGTAACCAGTTGCGATAATTTTCGGTTCGCTATCGCACTTTTTGAACGATGAAATAAATGTTTTTGCGTCAAAAAGTGACATGACGATTCGCAAATTGTCGCTAACTGGTTACAGAATCTCCTCAGAACTTCACGGAGGCTTTTTCAGAACGAACTATACTATACAGTACCTTCGTTGATGTTTCTAGTAAGATCAACTACGTTTCTGCTTGGTTTAATAATTTTTCCTCTCAATGTAGACAAGGACAAGAAGTCAAAAACATGTCTTTTTACTGGGTTGAGTATAAAATCAAACATATTTTGCACTGGGGAAAGGCAACGTTTTTTATAAGAAACGAAATCACCATTAGTTGCAGAAATTGGCACTGGAAGGTTATTAAGGTTATTGTTTTTGTAAGGATACTCAATAAAAGTAAGAAACTTGAAATTAAGTATGTATAACCTAATAATTATAATTATTTGCTGAGTTGTCATGTTGCAAAACAATCTGGTATGGCCATCACGCACGCGTTATAACTTTTTATACCCGGCCGCACTTACGCACAAGGGTATTATAACTTGTTCGCAAAGGTATTATAACTTTGTTCGAATCGAGATAAATATAGACAAATGTGTATACACATGATTAGAATGAAAAGAGAAGTCCATTAGTCCAGGTCTGTCTGTCCGTCCGTGTATTTGGGCTTGGGATAAACTTTAACCAAGCGTAATGTGGATAGTGAAGAAAGTCAGAGATTTTTATAAAAATGTATATTTAAAAATTTTTTGCAAGTTTATTTGCGTTTTCAATTAAATTTCGATCAATAAGAGTTTAGTTGCTTCAGATCATAATTAAAAAAGATTTGAATTTGATAATTACATTTATAATTGCAATTTAGTGAACTAACTTTTTTCAGAACTCGAAAAATTAAAAATTGGCTATCTCTCGGAAACTTTTCTACTTTCATAATATGCGAATTCACACCTTAATTTAGGGGAAAATTTTACATAGCAAATGACAGTCCAATGTATTATATTCAGGGTTGGAAAATGCTGTAATTTTTTCATTTGATTTACTTTTACTGTGCTTTGACTTCGGCATGTATGATATCGAAAGCAAAGCAACAGCAATTCGGAAAAAAAGCAAATGCTTTGGCTGTCGTTTTGCTGTAAAATTTCGAAAGCAACCAGACAGTTAAAAAACAATATGTGAAAGCACAACGACAGCGCAGCGGCAGCAAAGCAACAGCAATTCGACTATCACTTGACCGTGAAACATCAAATTGGCAGAAATATGTATGCATGCACAAATGCACTACCCTTTAGTTGTACTGGTGACAAGAGGCGACCATAAGCTAACTACGACGATGAATTATGTTAGGCAATTCGCTAGCGATTGGTAATCGCCAATTTCACACCAGATAATCGCAAGCGAAAGGTCAAGGCAAAGGAATTGATACTGCAAATTTTGTGTGTACTCACTTCTGGCGAGTCAGCGATAATACATCATGCTGCAAAGCTTCATGTGCACAGGACATTCAAGCAAATCACAGCACAAGAAAAGTGCTATCACAGCAAATCAAAAGCAGTAAATTCAATTTACTAAATTGTTTTCAATAAACTGCCGACAAAAAAGCAAAATAAAATGTTCAAAGTCACAGCGAAAGCAAATCAGTTTGAATGAAAATCAAAAATTTCAAAGCGAAGCAAAAGCAAAAATAGTAGTGCTGTTGCTGCTGTGCTGACAGTTTTTCAAACCCTGATTATATTTACTGTAAACTAGTGAAATTTATTTTCAAACACACATTTACAAATTTTTTTAACTCAGCTGAAAAAGTCAGTACACAGTGCGTATACCTACATATGCATAATATATGTTTACATGAATATTTTTCAACGTTTGCCACTCTTTATGATTTCCGAAACGAAACTAAAATTATTTGTATACATATACAAATTTGGTAAAAATAATTTTCTTTGAGATTAAAACTCTCAAGTATTCATAACTAAGTAATAATGTATACTAATCAACACATGCTGCCGATTTGTTCGACCTTCACATCAAGTTGTTAACCAAATCAATAACGAGACATCGCAATAAATCTTCAATTGTTTATATTTTATAAATTAATTGGCATGTCAATTTAGGATGTCCAAATCAGCTTACTTATTATCAGAGTTTCATATTCACCGCAACCTTCTGCCTACCTGCACAATGCATATTTGTAAATGGCATACATATGTACATACTTATGTGTATATATGTATGTATGCGCATATGCTTCCCCATATTTGTATTCTTTAGAGCGCTTAGTCAACAAAACGTCAATATTAATTAAGTTTAAAAAATTTATTGAAATCTTCTGCCAAATACGTTAGTCAACAACAATATTTACACAAAATTAAAACTATAATAAAAGATTTCCTAAAGAAAATTGTGCAAAATTAAGTGAATATTAAAACAAACCACCGCTCGAAAGAATTTGCGACAGGAGCGCTTTAAAATTTATTTGATTTGATTTATTTTTGGGGGTTAAAATTTTTGTATCGACTTTAAATATTTATGTTTATATTAAATTTATTAACAGGTTCCCTATCCAATGAATCACATGTGATAAAAAATGCGTGCAAAGCTGAAAGTATAAATAAGCACGTAAGAAACCATCAAGGTCGAACTGAATTTTAAGCGGAAAATCTGAGAAGAAAACTTTCAAATTATCTTAAAATTAGCTGAGGAGGAAGCAAACAAGGTTGGTTTTATCTTAGAAGTACCTCGGCGAGTGGGAGGTCAAGTACATACACATATCGTTCAAATGACGAATGAAACCTTTTTCCGTTGCTCAATTTTTATTCCCGTACTTGATAATTATATGGATCAAAGAAATGTGAGATTTGTATATCACAAAAAATACAAAAAACATCTTTTGCCAAAGAAAATTCTTATGTAAAACCTTATTAGCTCCTGTAAAACGGGATAAGATTTTGAAACTTACGGCTGTACCTTCTTCTTTTCTCCAAAAATTTATGTTCTAACAGTCTAACATACGAACAGAAGAGCTGCGTGAGGCTTTTATTGACGCCTTGAATTAAGGTCCGACAATCTATTTTTATTTGTTTGTCATTTTCAACCCTTCGAAGGTTCAAGACCTATTTGCGTAGTAGTACTGTGCAGGAGGGTTGGCTCTCCTAAATGTACATAGGGATCTTAAGGTTAACCCTCAGTGCCAACAGGCAGGTCTCGAATAGTGTCAGCTTTAATATCATCAAATTCCAAATCACCCTGTACCGAAAAAAAGTTCTCACGTCAAAATTAAAATCTTACCACAAATCTACATGCCAAACTCTATACTTAAACCTCTCAAATTTAAAATTAGAAAAACCGGTGCGAGTCTAATGACCCTAAAAAAAAGGTCGAAGCACTTTTCCAAAAATTTCCAAACTATCTTCAATCTTTTTTGTCTGACACCCAAATTGTGATACATATTTCAATTATTTAATTGCCTTAATTTAAGTTGAGTTGGAGTTTTTGAGCAGGGGGGCATCACTTCTGAATATATTTTGGAAATAAAGCCGTTCACACCAATTTCCATAGATACCCACCTTTTAATAATCCATTAAACTTATTAAATAATTTGAAAGCCACTTTTTAAATACGTGGCAACCCTCTTCAATCCTTCTAAATTGTCAAACTACAGATTACTTAACACTCTTTCGCTTGACACCCGTACTTTCATATTTAAATTGTTTGCATATATTCGAATTAAAATCGAATTTTTAGACAGGTGGCAACCCCCTTCAATAGAAGTTTCAAGCTAAAACCTTATTAAATAACCTTCGTCAGACATTGTGATTGACACTTTAACTAACTGATGAATCAAGTCTAATTTGATTTTTTAAACATGTGGCAACCCTCTACATAAAGTTCAGGTATAAAGCTTTGTCAAACCCATTCCGATTTATATCAGTATTTTAGTTATTCATTAAACTTATTAAAAAACTTCAATATAAGTTTTTAAACAGGTGGCAACTTTCTTCAAGCACCTCAAAAATGTTCTTAGTATTAAAATTAAACATTTCCTAATACTCCCCGTTTGACATATTTTAATATTTTATTTTATATAAGTTAGCTGAGTTCGACTTTTAAAATAGGTGGCAACCCACTTAAAAATATTTATAAACTATTGCCTTCTTAAACTCTTTTCGTCTGGCGTCCATATGGTGATATATAGTTTTATTGTCTAATTCCCCTAATTCAAATTGAATTAAATTTTTTAAACAGGTGGCACCCCTCCTACAGTAAACTTAAGAATAAAGATTTTTAAAACCATATCGATTGATACCCATTTTGTAATAATTGCTTTAACTTTTTAAATATTTTGTACTTAATTTTTTTAAAAGGTGGCAACTCTTTTCATATAAGCAAACCTTATTGCACAACTATAGTGCGAGCCCTTCAATTTGACACAACACACTTGAAAATCGAACGAACGGTTTGGATCTGATGGCATTGATTATTAAATAATTCAAATTAAATTGTTGACAGGTGGCAACTCTGGTAAAACCTTACTGCACATCTACAGACCAAGCCCTTTAATTTGACATCTCATTTTTGAAAATCGAATGAGCGGTGCAGGTCTGATGACCTGGACAAAAAATCTCTAAAGTCTTTATAGATTTTATTATAACATTTTGCAAGGCTTTGTGTGGTACACAACAATTTACAACAAATTTAATTTCAAAGTTTCTAATATTCTATAAGTAGACTCATTGAGTTTTACATACTTTTCTATGTCTTTATACATGTATTGTGATCTACTACAAATAAAACAAAATATGTTCTTTCAAAGTAAAATGGAATGTTTTTTGGTGAAATCCAATTATGGTATGAGCCTGCCATGGTGACAGCAAAATTAACGTAAGCGCCAAATTCACAATTTTTACATACAAATTAAGCTAAATGAAGTTAAAAATAAGTCTATAACTTGTACTGAAACAGGTTTAGCCTACATTTGGAACTTCACAGAAATTTTCCAAACGCATTACGAAAAAAACCTTCTTTTTGGCGCTTACGTTATTTTCGCGGTTAGGGCTCGATATAACGGCGTGGATATATGCAGATATTTCAAAGCGCGCTTCTGCTTATTGTCTGCGATTATTTTGCGATACAGAATACAAAAATAAATACTCATTGGAAATTTGCTTGCATGTTAAAAAGAAATTCAACACCCACGTAATTTTATTTATGTATGAATGTATATGCACAAATATCTGCCATTATTCGGAGGTGTGCCGCCTACATACTTACAAACATACCTAGCCAGTTTTTCTCTTCTTTGTTTTTTGTGCATGTAATCAATTTGTTTAATTGAAATAAATATGTTATGCATACATATGCGTGGAATACTTTCAATTCATTCCAACAATACATACTCTCGTAGTAGTTGGTGTGCTGGTAGATGCTTACTTAATACGCTTACGTCTCTGACAACAAAATAACTACCATCAAAAATTATTTTGCCCTGCATAAGCAGCTGAAATGCCATTAACGAAATGTATTCAACCTATTGTATTTATGTATGCACACGCATAGTACCTATGTATGTATATGCATATAATATACATACATATCTACAAGTGTGTTTTTAGCTCAGGAACCGTTTTCTTTGTTTTGACATTGAGTTTTCCTTCTAAGGACCTACCCTGCAGGAAATGCGACTAGTTTGTAGCTAACTATTAACTAACTAGCAGTCGACTAGTGGTAACTATTTATTAACTATTTCCTTTGGACGTAATAATTTTGAAGGGCAATGGCCGCAAAATAGTGAGAACTGGTTTCCTCTGCATTAGATGTCAACTTAATTGTAGCTAACTACTTTTAAACATAAACTATCAATAGAAAAAATATTCTTTAATTTTTTTTTTGTATTTTTATTTATTTATTTATTTATTTTATTTAGCATTACATATTTGCTAATTTGTTTACATGTTCTTTTGTAGGTGGTATCATAATGAATTCGATCAATACAGACATAACATCAAAATGATAATATAAAATTTCGACCTTTATTTTATTTGTCCTTAATACGAAAAAGAATCTGAGAAATACAGAAAGAAAGTGTATTGAAAGAAATTTTTGTATAAGGATATTTAAATGGAAACTTGTAAAGAAAACAAAAGTCCCGATAACGTCTGCATGACTCCTGCACGACTTAACAACTAACTTAAAACAAACTTAAACTTAATTAAAAGTTAGTTATTTATCGAAATTCCGCAGAAATTCTAACTAGCAGTGGGTTATCTTAATCAATTGATTATTTTTTTCTGCAGGGTACTAACGCACATTTATAAGTCAAAGCTTATTTTGGAAAACAAAACAACGAGGCACGGAAATTGTATCTAAACTATTCATACCAAGCAAATGATGAAACCATAAGTTTCCCCATAAAAAAAAAACTGCAACATTACCAGTCAGTCACAAGTTTTCTTTATATTTTTGTATATAATCAATATTATTAAAGCGATATAGCTTGAGCTGTTAAAGTGTAGCAGCTTTTCAAAGAGTATAACCTCTCGGCACAATGGCCTTCAGTGGGAGAAGTGTCTACATTAGTTTATATAATAAGAAAGTAGGCTCCTAGTGAGCTAAAACCGACCCGTAAGCTTTTGGTCAACACTGATACACGTACGAGCACTTCATGTACACATTTTCTTCGTTTCTTTTCGCGAAACTGTTCATTGATTGACACTGGGACAGGCATGCATACACAACTATTGTTTCCTCTAGTTTGTGTGGAATTGACTGAAATACTTCAAGAAAAACTTTGTGCCGACAACATAATTGAATTGATTTTTACTAGTTATCACAAAACTGTGCTTTATACTAACATTAAACATTAACCATAAATAGTAGACTTTAACCAAGATTTTCTGTGTCTACACTAAGGGAAATAACGATTAGTCTTGTCCCTAGGTTTCATATGGGAAAATTCCGTCATCTTAGATTATATGTTGTTTTGGGTTTTATGCGATTTGCAGCTCATTTTGCATTTTTCGTAAAAAATTATTAATTACAAATTTTTAGAGAATTCAATTACCAATATCTTTTATATATAAAGTTGTTACAAAAATCTTTTTTTATTGTAAATAATTAGCACAAGCTGCGAACATAATTTACACCCTCACCGCCTTCGGGCCATTTTTCAACAATCTATGTTAAAAATACTTAGCGAATTCAAATGCTAATGTTGTAGAGAAGTTCATTCTCCACAACTCTTGTACGAACATAATTTGTTTATGGCGCTTAGATTGCGGCCGGAAATGTGCCACACATCCATATTGGATCCTACCATTTATAATGTAAAAAGTTGAAATCGTGCTTACGTACCTGGCGTATGAGTAACATATTAGTAAAATCAGCGACCTTATAAACACTTGGTTGTAAGGCTTTACGCGAATCGAAACGGTTAAGGTTTTCTACCGCCATATTGGGTCCGCCATTTTGAATTTTTTATATCTGACGTTAGAGTCTTAATCACCAACCCAAAAAACCGCCGTGAAAAAGATTTCAGGCGAATCGGATCGATTTTAATTTTTTGGACGACATATTCCTTTCTCCATCCGACACTTTTTTAAGATTTTTTGAGTACATATATACGAAATTCGTAATTTTCAAACATTAGATTTTGTATTTTAAATAAAGTTAATCATTAATGTATTTTGAATTTTTAAAAACTAGTTTAAAATTTGTAATGAACGATCTTAAGAACTTCAAAATACCAAATTTCATGAAAATTCAGTAATTTTTTAAAACCTTGGACGCCATATTGGATTCGTTGACGGATTTTTGACTTCAGCTTTGTTAAGACATATCTTATAAATAATATTACGCTAAATATAGAATAAATTACATTAATCTTTAATATCTTAAAACACTTTATGTTATTTGGAACACTTGCTAAAGTTGGTCTAGTGAAATAAATTATATTCTTATGAGCTACAATTAGGCTATACATATCTGCGTGAATTTTTTACAAAGCTTAAATGTATGACCGGTTGTCCGTTCTGCACACTTGGATAAAAATATGTTTTTAAAAAATGACGAGCAAATGAGCGATATTTATGTAAAGCAAATAAATAATTTTGAAAATTCAATTAGGTACTGTCATTGGCATGACATTGCGTATTTCACTAATATATTTATTTGATCCAAACATTTTTTCTGGTAGCGCATTGAGTCGGTAAAGTATTAACGTATGCGACATTTCAATGTAAAATGCCGTCACATCCAAACCAAACCGTCTATTTACTGCATGCCAACGCTATTTGCGGCAAAGACCAAAGTAAAGATGTAGAAAAATAGCAGTGAATATACAACAACAAACTACGCTCAATGTCTCAGGCATAGTACTTACGTACATATGTATGTATACAGGGTGTCCAAGAAGTAACATGCCAAACTTGAGGAGAAGGTAGGGGGGGGCGCGTTTTTATTTTTATTTTATTTATTTATTTTTTAATTGTCAGAAAATAATGTCAGGAGAAGATAGTAATATACCTTTGTACTTGGAAGTATTTTACAGAAAAAATTTACTAAGTATGGTTTTGTTTGTACATGCAGTTAAAGAAAATACATGAAAAGTCCAGATTTTTTTAGATAAAAAAAATCTAAATCTTTCATAAACGGTGACACTTTTACGTGAACAATTTTTGCTTATCAGGTAATTGCCAGCCACCCATCTACCTTCTTCGCAAGTTTTGCATGGTACATCTTGGACACCCTGTATATGCATAAGCATGCTTGCGCTCATTAACAAGTACTTGGTTACATTGACAGCGTTGTCCTTATGTTGCCTTCAATATGTGAGATTGGAAAATGTGGAAACAGGAAAACGTACGCACAAAGCATCTATGCGTCTCGCATATCTGTGGTCTTATTAGTGGCTCTATGTAGGTGTGTGCGTTTTTGCCGACTTTCATTTCATAGACATTCAACCAGACTTCTCGCCAAAACAGTGTCGTTCATTCAGCCAACCAGTCAGCCTACCAGCCAGCCAACTGTTGGCTTTTACTCGTATTTTTCCATTCATTCTTGCTGCCTGTGCTTGCTTCAGAAGGCAGCTTTTCACTGCGTTAACCAGCCGACCATTCAACCGACTGATCAACCGTCTGGAAAAGGCCACACATTGCTCTTTCCTGTGGCTTTTAAAGTAAATTAACTGCGAATGAGTAACAACTGCAAAGCGCGTACCAACATTTCGTTCATACTTACTTCCTTTTTTTGCGAGGAAATCTTACTTTTCAGCACCTTCCACAAACGGATGGAGCAATGACTTCTTTTTTTCTTTGTTATGGCAGTTATATTTACTAGGTAGCGTTATTCTACTTATTATCTACATACATATGTACATACGTATGTATGCATATTACAGTCGTGTACACATCGGCGCGATGTGTTTTAAAATATTGAACATTTCTGGGAGTTGAAAATATCTCTTGCGGAATTCAATTGAGGTAAAAATAATTCGAAACTAGAGAAATGATTAATCTAGAGTTAATTGTTTATCTTGATGCTTTGACAATAAACCATTAAATAGCTCAATTTAGATTTGTGGTTTCATAAGCTATGATCGATTGGAATTAAAGCAAGTGGATTGTCATTATTCTTATTTCTAAACATAAACGCACAATGCATTTGTGTCCTGTGTTAAGTAGCAAAATGACAATACCTGTGCTCCAACAACCTTCTGCTTTTATATGTGTTATCTGCTCTTGAAAATTTGTATGGCTTCTCTCTCCCGTTCTATTGGCTATTAATTAATTATTTCATATCTTTTGATTACCCATCTTCGTTCAGCTAAGTTAACGCAGCTACAATAATTTCCTTGAACCTACGCCTGTTTTCGACCGACAGCCAAGTCCATCCATTCAATCTTCCTAGTGAAGTACTATAAGTTTTGGGTCAAAGGCACATCTATAAATATATGCATATTTGTGTATGTATCTATGCATGTACGCTTATTGTAGTGTGGACTTCTATTAGCACCTCGCAATTATTGTTATTTTCAGCATTTGTGGTTCCTCAGAACCGCTTGGCCAACAAACTTTTGCCCATGGCTGAAAGAATGTCCTAACTCGACTTGTTTCCTACGTCTCTGGGATTCGAAAATGGGTGGTGTAACAATTTCGATATGCAGCACCAAGTTATCTTTTACGTTGTATAAATCAAAAAAAAAATATGAAACAGAAAAAAGGTACTCAAAAAAACTCTAATGTATTACTTATACGCAATCTAAACACAAAGTACACTTTGGTGAAGGGTACTCGCATGCGTGTGAAACAAATGCATAAAAACTCTCTAGATTATGAAGTTTTAACTGGAATTTCATGTGGTTTGCGAATATTATTCCCTCGCATTCATTTGTCCTATTCTTGCACTCACTTGTAGTTTTCGTTCCCGCGTACACAATTTCCAATCAATGCCGCTTTTTGTATGACTAAATATAAATAAAACTCAGGGGCATACATTTAAAAAAGGCACCCTGAAATTGTGCATATGGAAACTGTGCATACGAAATAATGCATATGAAAAAAACCGAAATAATGCATACGAAAAAAACCGAAATAATGCATATATGCACAGTTTCGGTTGAAAACCGAAATAATGCATATGAAAAAAACCGAAATAATGCATAT
>NW_023458558.1:39619134-39649207 GCF_013731165.1 Rhagoletis pomonella | reverse complement strand
AAAAAAACCGAAATAATGCATATATGCACAGTTTCGGTTGAAAACCGAAATAACGCATATGAGAAAAACGAAGTAATGCATACATGCACAGTTTCGGTTCAAAACCGAAATAATGCATTTGTCAAAAACCGAATTAATGCATACATGCACAGTTTCGACTCAACCGAAGTAATGCATATGATAAAAACCGAAATAGTGCATACATGAAAACGAACTTCTTTCTGAGTAGGCGGCCTTCGGCCGCGCTTTGGGATTATAACCCTTACTAAGTAGAATTCTCCTTTCTGTGTTGCCGGAAAAGGGGGCCGCAAGTACTTTTGCGCAGAACTTCTTTCTCCGTAGGCGGCCTTCGGCCGCGCTTAGGGATTATAACCCTTACTAAGTAGAATTCTCCTTTCTGTGTTGCTGGAAAAGGGGGCCGGAAGTATTTTTGCGCAGAACTTCTTTCTGCGTAGGCGGCCTTCGGCCGCGCTTAGGGATTATATCCCTTACTAAGTAGAATTCTCCTTTCTGTGTTGCCGCAAAAGGGGACCGGAAGTATTTTTGCGCAGAACTTCTTTCTGCGTAGGCGGCCTTCGGCCGCACTTAAGGATTATAACCCTTACTAAGTAGAATTCTCATTTCTGTGTTGCCGGAAAAGGGGGCCGGAAGTACTTTTGCACAGAACTTCTTTCTGCGTAGGCGGCCTTCGGCCGCGCTTAGGGATTATAACCCTTACTAAGTAGAATTCCCCTTTCTGTATTGCCGGAAAAGAAGGGCGGACGTATTTTTAGCGCAGAACTTTTCTCTGCGTAGGCGGCTTTCAGCCGCGCTTAGGGATTAAAACCCTTACTAAGTAGAAGTAAATAATTCATATTAGAAAAAACGAAATTATCCATATGCACACTTTCGTTAGAAAACCCAAATAATGCATATAACAAAAACCGAAATAATGCATGCATGCACAATTTCAGTTCAAAACCGAAATAATGCATATGGCTAAAACCGAAATAAAGCATACATGCACAGTTTCGGATGAAAACCGAAATAATGCATATGTGAAAGACGAAGGTATGCATACATGCACAGTTTCGGTTGAAAACCGAAATAATGCATATAACAAAAACCGAAATAATGCATGCATGCACAGTTTCGGTTGAAAACCGAAATAATGCATATGAAAAACCCGAAGTAATGCATACATGCACAGTTTCGGTTGAAACCCGAAATAATGCATATGAGAAAATACCGAAATTATGCATATGCATACTTTCGTTTTAAAAGCGAAATAATGCATATGAAAAAAAACGAAGTAATGCATACATGCACAGTTTCGGTTTAAAACCGAAATAATGCATATGGTAAGAACCGAAATAAAGCATACATGCACAGTTTCGGTTGAAACCGAAATAATGTCTAAATGCACAGTTTCCATATGCGCAATTTCGGTGCCCCTTAAAAAAGTCTGTGTTTTATGACGAGCACCTGCATTTTCTCATGGACAATTATATGTTGCTGTAAGTAGGATTTGTTCATTTGACGGATTGCGGTTCTACATTTTAGATGAAGGTCATTTGTCTGCCTGTCTGGTTTTTACAAAAAACATAGTTTATGGAGAAAATGTTGCCCACTTAACTTTAGTCTTAGCAAAATATTTAAAATATAACAAAAAGACATAAAAAAATTTTAATCACATTTTCGAACCGTCTGCCGGATAGGTCGATCTTCCACTCAGCCGTCGATATGTCGTCTTCATGGAAAATGTATGCTGACTAAAAAAATGAAATATCCTACTTTCATTTTGGTTCTAGGTGTCTCCAAGAAGGGAAGAATACGCTCTTACTATGACATAAAATATTTTTAATCACATAAGGTTATTGAAAATTATTGTTTTCATATCAGGTTTGATCAAACGCGAGAATACATGGCGTATGAGTAACAAAATTTCTTGCTTATCTTCTACATACTATATGGGGCATTTCACGTCAAAAGTCCCAAGCGCGTAGAATGTTGCAAACCGAGCTACCCTTCGACCAGCTGGGAAGCAGACAGGAAAGGGGGGCCAGCTATGTATGATTTCCATATATTTTTTTTATGGGTTATCAGTTGATGTTATGTGTTTTCTTAAAGTTTCCCATATCCATTGAGAAAATTAAAAAAAAAAAATTGTATTGTCATTTTTCTCAGTAATAGAAATTTTTAATATGATTCAAAGCCATCTCAATCGAAAGATGAGGTTTTTCTACATAGAAATCACTAATAAAAAAGGGGACTTTTTTATGTTTCCGAGCCATAAAGCGTTTTAGAGTGCGCGAGAACAATCGCGGAGCTTTATCGCGCGACGTCGGCTTTGTTCGTTGGACGAGTTTAAACATTATACTCTGCAAAATTAAAAAAAAAAAAAGTTTCATTTAAACTCGCTATCACTCAGACGTTTGTGCATTCATCGATTTGAAATTTTCACATAACAAAGTACAAACTATTCCAAAGAACTACCCTGCCTAATAATTAATAAAAAGCGTTGTTTATAACTTTTGTAGAAATTAAGGAGGTGGTTTTTCCAAACACAAAATTCGTAATTAGGCGTTTTTTTTGTTTTCGTATGAATCGAAAATTATGAAATTTTCCTTTCATTTTCTAAACTAAAATATCAAATCGATTCGTACGAAAAAAATACGGCCTAATATAAAATTTAAAATCTATTGCCAGTGAAATTAGACTTTTTCTCAAAAAAAAAATTTATAACAGCGATTTTTTTGGTGCGGTTTACTTTTATTTGATACGTAGATAATGGATCCACCGTCTTGCCCCTACATTTCATTTGAACTATTTCGCTTCGTGGATTTTACGTTTTTTGCGGTTTGCAAGTTTATTTTACATTTTTCATATGGAATGGTTAAACACAAATTTGTAGAGAATTTAATTTCCCACATCTGGTACATAGAAATGTAAAAATAAAAATATTTTTATTGTAAATAATTAGCAAAAACTGCGAAAAAATTTTACATTGTCAATACATAGCAGATGAAAATTCATAGCAGATAGAATTTCATTCTCCACAACTTTTATACGAACGTTTTTTTTTAATAATCCTAGAGCATGATTTTGAAAATTCATAATGGCGAACCCGATATGGCGGCCAACAAATTAAAAACTATTCGATCCACTTGAAACGTTTTCATCTGCGGTTCCTGGGGTATTTTATTGCGAATCTGAGGTCAGGTTGGACAAATTCAAAATGGCGGACCCAATAGGCAGCAAAAATTATTTAAAGTCTATCCGATTCGCTTAAAACATTTCCATAGGGCTACCTCGCGTATGAGTAACGTGTGTGATCTAATTTTATATTCGTAATCAGAAACTTTAAAGAGCGCAAATTCGTATCGGAGAGTTTGATCAAGTAGCTCTCCGCAATTGGCATCGAAGCGAGATTCTTCTTTACTAGACGCAGCCAGCTTATCAATGAACACACACACCTGCTCTTGAATAACCTCAGAAATAAACGGGCATGTGCGAGCAGAGGAGCCAAATTTATCGATTAATACATATAGGCGAGAAGAGGTTGTTAAGAAAATTTCAGTGAGTGCAAAAGAAAAACTGGTACGATGATGAATTTCGCGCCACTTCAGAGAAAACAAAATCCCTCTTAAAGGCCACTCTGCTGCCAGGCTCAACGAGAGCTTTGTAGAGATGACAAATAGAGAGCTAAAGAAGGAAACAAGATTTATTTACCTTAGTAAAAAGAGAGAGAGGCCGAAATACGTCAATAAGAAGTGTCTGAAATACTGAGCGCTAAGTCAGAAAATTGTATCGGAAAGTTAGGCGACTTAGCGAAGGTTTTAGGACCAGTGCTAGTCTCTGTTAGAGGACAAAAGGCAACCTAGCAACTTAAAATATGGAGGAAACACTTCTAAGGGTTTCTAAATGTTAACAGTATTGCAAGCGATCTAAAGAGATTCCCTATCGGCTGCGAATTAAGAGGAATATGTCAGTTTAATCATAAATGGTTTTCACTTAATTCTTTCAATTATTCATGCAACCAGTTATTCCAGCCTTGCTAACAAACCAATTTTATTTCCTTCAAAAAAACCAATTCAGAAGCAAATAACTATTAAATTTACTCTGCCATTTCACAAATTCCGCATAAATGCTGTTTTAAAAATAAATAATGCCACACAATGCGCTCGCATTACTGTTCAGTCTTTGGCCAAGCATCTCCTAAAATGTTTGGTGTTGTCACACAAATAAATTGACCTACAATCTTACACGGTTTCCGAACAGCAAATAGTTTTCAAATACACTTATTTTTTCAGGTTGAATTACACTCTAGCAAAACTTGCCATTTTCTGCTGGAGAGAGGAGTGCTGTTACAAAAAAAGAAAACTTTTTGGTATCGAGCCTGTGACCTGCTGAGTGGAAGTGCGCACCTACAAGCACTCAGTTGCGGTGGACGTTAAATTACACTTGTATATAGTTAGATACTTTTTTTTTGGTAAATTGATAAGAGTTGAAATTATTTATTTAGAAATATTATTATAGAAATAAATGTTGCATATCACGCAAGTTGTTTGTATGTTTTTATTAATGCACGCTTTTCAAATATAAGAAAGTAAAAGGCAATCAATTTATTGATAGCGACATAGTTGCATTCGCAAAAACTAAAAATCAAAGTTCAGTAGTAGTACAAAATGTTAGAAGTACTATAATAAAAAAAAGGTAAATATCATCTGACAAAACGGAAAAGTCAACGTGCATTAGGGTATTCCAACAAAACAAAGTCGAAATTTAAAAGGCTCTCAGTCTCTAGGATTGTCCTATATTGAAAAATATAAACTTGTTGCTTTATTTAGAAATCGAGAAATACTATGTGTAGATCCTTCAAAGCGCTCAAATTTTGGCTTGTGTTTTATATACATAGGAAAAAATAAAAAATTTTCTTGGAGATCGTATGAAATTCCAGAAAATTAATATTTTTCTATCAGAAAGCTCCATTTCTTTGCAGAAGACTTTCAATAATAGGTATAATCATAATAACAGATCGGCGCTTACACTTACATTAGTGCTTGGCCAAGCTCCTCCTTCGATATGTGGAGTGCGCCTTTGGGTTTGTCACACAGACATACGAGAAGCTGATCTTCGTGGCCGAAATACACTCGGACGTTCGCCAAAGGCCGAGGGGCGACCGCTATTAGAAAAACTCGGTTTGTTTTTTTAGTTTTTGATTTTGGTGGTCGGACACCGGGCTTAAACCCAGGCCCTGAGTAATGGTAACGCGCATTGCTAACCACTACACAACAGCAATAACGGATTGTTTGTTTTACTATTTTTTAACACTAGGAATTGTATGGACCCTTCATCGCATTTTTTTTTTTGGTTTTTGAGGGACCTATAAAATATAATTACTTATGGGAGACCTCTACATATATTTCGATTAAAAAAATTAAATTCCGGCTTTACTTTTTCTTTCGGACCACCCTAATGTATATAAATGTATGTATATGTAAATATGCATGTTTCCAAATTCAAATCCAATTGTAAATTCAATGACTTGCATAAATTTTACTGTTGGCATTTGCATGTGAATCGATACACAAATGCATATGCCTTCTATAGGTAGTCAATTTTACAGCGAAACGAAGTTAGTGAATACCCGCTGTGAAATTCACCAGTATTGTTTTGATCCATTCCAAAAATATTAGTAGAATGTGAGCTTTGTGAAACAGAATTTAGATACTAGGCACGGCCAAAAAGTCTTCTGCTCACAAAATCTTTCAAAATGCAAAATTTATGTACTTATAGCGCTCGTTAAATCCTGTAACGTTGCGGAACACTTAATAGTAGTGTTAGTAAACGGAACTGAATATTTCACACTTATGGGCTAACATAAATGAATAACCCACTGAAAATTTATTGTAGTTTATTTTATTGTTCAAACGGCTTTTAAATGCCACTCTTCCAAGTTGTTGATTAGTTCCGTTGCATCCTCGCCAACCCAATAGTTGTTACTAAAAGGTTATCTTATGGCAATTAAAGTTCTTGCTGGGTACATATGTATGCATGTACGTTCGTTTTGTACGTAAAAAGAGCATCTGAAATCCACCCGCAAGAGTTTTGATTTTTAAATAACTCGTTTAGAATTATACGGAAAACTAACAAGTTAATAGTAAAAACAATACTTTTGAAGCAAACTTTCTAAATATGAACAAAATCGGCCCAGAAACAAATTTATCGACTCGTGCGCCACCTATAGGCAAAATTTTTAGTGGAGTAATTCCTTTGCATATATAAATTTATGAATACAATTCATATATATGGAGTTTTAGACTCGCTGAACCCGAATCCGAGGTCCGTTAACCTCCATAATGTCTGGTTCAAGGTCATTTTTTGTCGCTGAATCCGAATATGGGGGTACCTTGACTTCTCAAGATAATCTAGAGGTCATGCCAAGGTCATCCCAAGGTCATCCCAAGGCGAAATTCAGAAAAATTGTATCGAATTTGCAGGTTTCTTCATAGAATATTTTCCCTACTTAACCTTCAACTGACCACGAACCTGACGTGATGGAGGCTAACAGACCGCGCATTCGCATTAAGCGTGTCGATTTCCATAGGAATATATAGGTTTGGTTTACTATGCAAAAACTTTTTTTTTGTAAACCTGTGTAATACATAGGGAGAACTTAGTAGAAAATTGGAATAGGGCACGACCTCCAACGATCTGTTTAATGGACTAAATAAAGTTTATATGAAATTTAACGTGTTAGTAAACATTTAGCGAGTGGGTTGACTGAAAAACTCCTGGCCAGGATATTTTTAATTAAATATTCAAAAATTATTATTATTTTTTTAATTTTGAACTCATTTGTTTAATGAAAAATTGCAATTTGAAAAAAAAAATTTTCCCGATTTTGAAATTAAGAAGAAACCAGATAAACCGATTTTATTCTATATAGTTTTCATACGGTGAAAATTCTTATTTTAATATGAAGTTATGACAAAAAATTACAATGAAACTATTAACAGTAAAAATAGCTTTTATTTAGAAAAAAGCAAATTAATATATGTAAGTACAAAATTTTTTCTTCAAATCAAAATTAAAAAATAAAAATCAGTTATAACTCACGTTTAATCTTATTATATTTTTTTTTAATACCTAATTGCATTAGTTATCACTTTTTTCGTTATGAGTAGAGCTTTGGCCACCGTAGACGAATGTTTGCAGGTGCCTACTACCACTACAGAGCTCCACGGTTCAATTTCTGGCCCAAGCAACACCAAAACAGCGATTTCAAATGGCCGTCGCCAATGCCAATCCTACCTACTTCTGCCATAAAATTGAAGAAGGAGCACGGTCAAACACGCATAAAACGTTTAAGCGCCAAGCATTTATTTATTGGAATCAAGTATCATATACTTTTCACACCCAAATATCCTAGGGGTTTCCCCTAAACTGGCATACGCCTTGAGAATTTCGAAAAACGAAAAACTTTTATTGATGTCAAAGTTTGTATGAAATGAAAAAACCGGGTTTTTCGATAAAAATCCGGTATATTCGTTATTCTAAAAATCAATTGAAAAAAAAAAAATGACTTTGATATCCAAAAAACCGGGTTAAAACAGTTGGAAAATACTGAGTCAATCACCCTAAAGAAAATACACCCTAAAGAAATGCACAGCTAGAAAAATTATTAAAAACCAACGCGATTTTAATCCTGAAACTTACACTTTATAAGCTAAAATTTAGCGAGCTATAAAACTGCAATATTTAAATTTTTTTTATGTTATTGGTAAAATTGGTAAAAAATGTGGAAATTATCACACATTTGGTTTGACCACTTATAACTTTACTTATCAGTCAATTTTCTTCGTACGTCTTAATTTTTTGTTTTTATAAATGATCTGCCGTTAAAGTGCATCTCCTCCTCAAAAAAACTCACGTTTCCTAGCCTCGTGTGCGACTTTATTACGTACGGGTGGTAAGATGCCACGCCTCCCTTTTTTCAACGCGAAGACCTCCTCACTCTGCTCGGTTCGCCATGGGGTACGTTTGTTTCTAGCACGAGCTAGCTCGTCGGACTGTGGATTTCTGTGACCACCGCTGCATGGAACCGCACCATACAAGAACTCGTACCCCCCTTATGTTTTATAGGGACGCCAAATACCCTCCCTTTGGATTCCCCAACCCCTACCTGTCCAATACGTTAACCCCTTCAAGGCCTTTTGCTGCTATTGGTGTTGTTTTGCCGGCGATCATAATGCCTCCCTACCGTGATCGATAGCGGCCAGATTCGTTGTCGACCCCGAACTCCAAGCCATGTGTCGTTTACACCTTCACGGTTTCCATAAAACTACCAGGCAGCTTCTGCAAATACATTTCCGCGTGAAATTAATAAAAAAACGCACCGTGAATCCGACATTCGGGGTTCTGTGTTTCACTTTCCGAGTTTTATTTCCACTTTATTTCAGATTCCAGAATGTGCCTGTAAATTTCTACAGAAAAAACGTGGTAAAATATAAAGGAGAGACTAAGGTATGAAAGGTCACACATTAGGGTAAAGACGTAAGTTTTAAAATATCTCGCAATTAAATAATATTTTTGTATCGAATTTCAGAATTTTCATAATACATATATTTATTCGATAGGAGTTGTTAAGGGGTTTTATGATCTTCGGTTAATAAATAGGCTAAAAAAATTATTGGCATTTTTAGTGTGATTTTTCCCACAAGCACGGGATGAAGGTTAACAAATCGCCGTTTATTTTTTCCAATCTTAAAAATCCCAAAGGTGCTCTAAATATGGAGAAGATAATTCAAAATCAGTTTGTATGCCAGAAAACATCCTACATACAATATTGCGTGAGTATTTGGTCGATGTAAAGCTTTGTGTGCTTGTTTCTGTATAAGGAGTTCCTAGAACAGTTAGTTCTGAGTGCTACGCCACCCTTCTGAAATTCAATACATAGTACTCTTATTTATGATTTCAATTTATTATTATTATAATATGGGTACCCGCCAGAGTCTCGTGAATAATTAGCAATTAATATTACGAGTATGTGCTTAATATTAGAGCTACTACTTTTTCAATAGTAGACCAATATTTAAGCCTTTACACCAGACATATGTATTACCGTTAAATACATGAAATTGTTGTTTTCAAAATATCGCATGCTAGCTTAATTGCCCACATAAGTTGACTACATGTTTATACAGTGTTGACAACCATAGATATCGCCACTTAACATTTGGTTAAACAGTCATTTGTACACGGCAAAATTAAATTAGTCAGTGTCAATTGCTAACCAAAAAAAAAACGTGTGTACATATGTATGTATGTATTTACAACTATTTATCTACTAAGTGTTATGCATGCGGCATGCAAATTAGCTACGTAACAGCCAAAGCCAATATATTTAGCCGGCAGTTTTGGAAAAGTGAAAAAACACTGTCCAAAGGCTTTTTAGCAACATTATGACATTGGTATAGCTTTGAAGAGTTTTGGTTCGTTTGCACTTAAGGGTCTTTGTTTTATAAACAAAATCATTGAAGAGTTAGGATCTTGATGTTTGAGAAATATTTATTTATTTTAAATGGTGAAGTCTGAAGTATCAGCTACTCAACCCACCAACATGCATCCTACCGCACTTCTTTAAAGAAATATTTCTAATAGCTGCACGACAATTTCGGAAAAATACTTCTCACAGTAATAGAGGAGCTGAAGGTATTGAAACAAAAAAGGTTCATACACTGAGAGAAAAAGCGAGTTGTACTTAATATTAAGAAAAATGTTATGAATTCACTGAGGAAAATAACGCATAGTGAAAATTAATATTTTGTATTTGATTATCGTTTAAAAATGTTCGTATTAAATATAATAATTTTATACCACGCAAATTTATATGTCTGGCTGTAGCTGAGCGTGCAAAGATGCCTGCCACAATTGGTTAATTTCCAGAGGGTCAGGGTTCAAATCTCATTGCAGGTGGCATGGAAGTTATTTATTTTATGTTATTTTTTTCATCTTAACTGTAAAAAAGCATCCGTTAAATGCAAAATGCTTCATTTTAATATGGGCGTGTTTGAATTGAATATTTCCATACCAAATACTAAAATGTGTATACTGAAATTTATTACGAGTTGGGTTAGTGCTCTTTCATATGCGTATTTTTTTTTAATTTAGCACGTTTTTTTAAATCCTAAATATCTTTTCTCTCAGTGTAAGCTTATCTAAGTGCATATGGATGTTTCCATGCAGCCGTACGCGACATTCGTACGCTTATGGAGTAACATAAATCTCTCAAAAATAATAGTTACTGAAAAACAAGATTACGGTTATGTTGCAACCCAAGGATGCTATGTTTGGGAAAAATTTAAGCAGCGTCGAAACTTTGGTGTGGAAAATATCCGTTCGAAACAAGGTGATAACGTACGCGACAAAAAAAAGAGGTGCTTTTAAGGCACATATACATATATGCGAAAGTCTGCGAAGGATGAGAGTTGTTCTCTTTTTTTTAATTCCTAAACTAAGCCAAATACTGTACATTTACAATTCTTCCATTTTTTAATAGAAATTATCTCTGGATATTTTTTATTAAAAAAAAACATAATAACGTACGCGACAGATTTTTTCCCCATACAATATTTTTACTAGTAACACATACCAAACTAAATTTTTAATTTAATTCTTTCAGTTGATCAGTACGTTACTTTCAAAATTATACCATTATCGCTCAAGTTTCGCTTGAATATGTATATTAAATACTAACTAATTTAGCTGCAATAATAAAAGTTTCACGAAATTAATTCTTTAAAGCACCTCAAAATGTATGGCTCATCAAACAATCTTGAATATAAATATACAAGTACATCTGAATTTGCTCGTAAGCACGCCAACACATATCTACTTACATACTACATGCATATTATCCTTTTCAAAAACTCAAATAGACGGAAAAATATACAGATACGAAGTAATGGTAAATACTCACTTTCGCATGTAAATCAAATACAATATACTATGTGCATACATATATACATACATACATACATTCATACGTACATGTGTATATGCATGTAGATATGTAAGAACTTAAAGGTGCTTTCATAACCCACATACAACTAACATTTCTATGCATATACAAATAGATAAACTCAAACAGCGGATAGCGCAGCAACGATGAAAATAAAAACAGCATAAAATATTAGGGCTATTCGCGATCCGGTGCAAATGGCCTAGCATCATTGCATTGCAAATTTGTATTGCAAATTATTTGCAATACACAAACAAAATACACGCATTTTCATTTGTCATTGCTTGGCAAATTTGCAATACCGAAAATCCATAGCATAAAAATGCTATGCATTGCATTCATAAACAAAACCAAAGCTGATGCACAAAAATTGTTTTGCAAAAGCTTTACCATGACAGTTTAATAAAGGTCGCTCACAATCCATGGCATATTTCTGCAATTGCATAAATTTGTCAGCTCTTATGCACCGAATCGCGAATAGCCCTATTGATTTATTTATTAGCATATCAGTAAAACAGAAACAAGATAAATGTTGCAAGATAGAAGCAATTCGCATGGTTATGGGTGTAGAGAAAGCGCAGGAACGCGTGAGGGGTTTGGTGTGGTTGAGCGCAGCGAAGCGTGTTGATGACACTGCCACTGCTGTTAGTTGCTGGGTTGGTTGGCAGGTAATGGGAGATTTGCGGCCCAGTTATATCTACAAGTACCGCCAATGTCAACGGTTCTTACATCAAACCAGCATTGGGTACACATATCATGTCACTAACCAGTATTTGATGTTGTACTTCAAATACATATGTATGTATGCACTAACACCAACGGCCACATGAGTAATAGCGATAGCCGAGATGACATTGAGAATATTGCAAAGCAGAAGTACTAAATTGAGCTCAGTGGGTTTTGTTAGCGTTTGATAGATTGGCACTGAAAAGCATAATAGCATAGTACAAAATGAAGCGGTCATTGCAAACGTGTTTGTTACTTCAAATCCAAACTCAAAGATAACCAATAGCTTAAAAGGTATATATACATATGTACGTTAAAAAATTAACAAATTAATTGTCTTGCTTGGTAAACTATAGTGCCTATCATGACTATACTGCATATATATTTACCATTTCTCACTACTCTTTTATTATTTAATTTTAATTATTTTTCTATTAAAACATAGATCAAAATTTAAATATTTTATTATTCAGAATTTTTAGAAAAATCTGGGTGTGGAGTTTAATAAGTATATGGATTATATGCAGTAGATTTAGTATATAGTTTTTGTTTTAGAATGAGCTATATAAAAAAATAAAAAGTTGTGTGTAGGTGCCACACACGACAGAAGTGAATTTTCTCCCTGTTACCCGTATGGCCCACAATATTAGGTATATGAATACATTGCTTATATACATACTTAATTTGAATCTTACCCTTACTCAATCTAAAAATTTATTCAAATTATATAATAATTTAATGAGTGTATACAATATGGATATCAATCAAATTGTCTTCGAAAATACATGATTTGCTAATTACATTTAGGAGGATTGCCACCAGCTTTAAAAATAAATTCAATTTAAACTAAACCAATAATGTTATTGAGATATGTTTCACAATTTGGATGTCAGCAGGAAGAGGTTTAAAAAAGTTGTATCTTGAACAGTCCAATTTAATTAAACCTTAATTAGACGCATTGGGTCAAGGCCATTTTAGTTTTAGTTGAAGAAAAATATATATATCTTGGAGTGCTCGCGCTCTTTCTAGCCTCCAAACTCCAGGCGGGGTACGCGTAAATAAGTCACTAGCAAAAAATCGGCGTGTACGCATTTGTCGCTACTCTTTTAAGTCCTGACCCCATGCGACCGCTTACGTAACATTTTTTGGCGGAGGTAAGTTTTCTATTCTTTTTTTTTTTAGTTTGAAGTCGAAAATATGTCTTTGTTTTTTTTTTTTTAAGTTATAGATAATAGAGTACTTTAATATTTTTTGTTAATGGGGAGCCCATGCGACTAATTGTGTGATTTTCTTTATGCGCCTAATTAAGGGTTAAATTATAAATAAATTTGTAAATATTACAATATGGTGGTTAAACGAAAAAAGTGTTAAGAAATCTTTGGTATGAAAATTTAGAATATTTTTGTGGTGTCTGAAGAGGAATTTTTTAATAAGTTAAATGAATTATGAAAATATTGCTATCAATCGAAATAGCTTTGAAAAGGCTTTATTTACGAACTTTATTTAGGAGTATTGTCACAATTGAACAAACAAAAATTATGGCAAGTAAGTTATTGAAATATGTATCAGAATATGGGTTTCACGCGAAGGATTTTTAAGACGGCTTTAGATTTAAGCCACTTTAAAATCTGCAAATTATTGCACTAAAATTGAATGGGCTATAAAGCTGTATGCTCAAAAAAATTCTAACGCTTCTGAAAAAAAAATAAAATTTGAATGAAAATTTGTTGATTTTTTCAGTTTTCCACAAATTTTTAAACTTTAGCTTGTATGAGTTTTGTTGAAGATTGAACTTTGTTTTAATTAAAATTTCTTAAAAATAAATAAATAAACATAAGTGGCAAACAAAATCACTTTGAAGTTGGGGTGCTAACAACATGTATCGTGACTCAGTTCAGCTGACACAAACAACCGTTGCACGGATAAAGTTATAACATGATTTTCACAGGTGCGCACGTGTATAATAAGCGAATCACAAAAACATGTTTAATTTTTTATAGGTGGCCCAACAACTATCAATTGCTATTGCTAGCGACATCAAGAGAAAATGCAAATTCGTTTAATTTAGTGCGGAATGCACCAAGTTAGCAACAGTGCAAACAAACCACTACACATACATTCCATATGATGAACATCCAAAATTTTCCACACCTGGCGCGAATTTCTTCCTTTATTACCATTTATACAAAGTTTATATGTTGCTTTTCGAAACCCCATTAACCCCTCCGGCTCGATTGTATGAAATATGAATATTCCGACACAATACATGTTTCAAATATACAATTTCCAAGAGCTACCACTCTTCATTATTATTGTCAGGTAATATTTCCTTGTTAGTACTACTTAACTAGTTGTGTCAAACAACTGTTGTCGGTACTAAAATCTTTGAACCTGTCAACCAACGTTTGAAATTCTAAGTATATACATATATACCGCTGTGGTGTAGTGGTTAGCAGTGCGCGCTTTCACCCCGCGGGGCCTGGGTTCAAGCGGTGGCCAAAGTAATATTGCACAAAAAAATATAGGAAAATGTTGTTTTTCTTAACAGCGGTCTTTCTTCCGTAGGCAATGGCAAACCTCCGAGTGTATCTCTGCCATTAAAAATAGCTTCTCATAAAAATGCAATCGCCATTCGGAGTCGGCGTAAAATTGTGTCCCAACGCACGCACAAATGTGAGCAGAAGCTCGGCCAAATACTAACATTTGTGTAAGCGCCAATCTATTATTATATTTATATACATATATATATATACCTATATTCCACGTGTATATATATGCAGTACTACTTAGGATAGCATTTTACTTCATTTTCTTGAATTCCTCTTACTTTGAGACATTGTTCGCATAAACTCTCATGCATGTCTGTCGGTGTGTATTCGGATACTACACATGTATGTATGAATACGTACCTTATCTGCAGGGAAACCATTGAACCAGTGAATCAAATTTCTAGTACCGTACTAGATCTTTAGCTGCAAAAAAACGAACCAGTCCGTTAGTAACTAGATCCCTACCAGTCAAAAATCCGCGAAATGTGGTAGTTTTAAAAAATTATTTTGTTTCTCTCTTTCTATTAGAAATCTGTATCTAAGGTGACGAATTTAGAACTGGTTCGGAACTATCGAAAGTTTAGCTAGATATGTGCTTGGCGGCTTTTCGTTCAAATACGCTTCCATTATGCACTGCCCAGATACTTTTTCATAGCATGGTAATACAAAACAAAAATTTGTATCAACATTTTAACATCATGGGACCTTCTGGAATCTAATCATTAACAGCTAGCATCTCTGCAAACGCAGCTACAGCCAAAGCTATGATAATTTGAAATTGAAAACACATTTCTTTGAAAATAATTTAGAATTGCACACACGGAAGAACCAAAAAGATTGAAAAAATCATAAGACTTTTCTTTCGGCTGTCGATTTTACAACTGGTTCGTAACTATAATTTAGCACTAGTTCGGAATTATCGAAAACGGATGAACTCCCTAGGATGTCGCCATGTTAAATTCGCCAGTTGTTTGCGTGTAAAAAAATATTTATCGCGAACCAGTACTGGACCGAATGTACTACAAACGCACCAGTTCAGAACTAGAGATTTTCCCCACAGGGTATGTACATCACTGTATTGCATATTTTACTCTACTTTTTTTGCAATTTATTGACAGCTAAAACAACATCTTCTCATATTGACAACGTCTCGAGAGATTTGTCTTCCTGCCGTATGGCTCCAGTCATAGCTCGGCGCTACTTAAGCTGCCATCACCAGCGTTGAATTCCCCCACAATCGGCTTTTATTCATTTGCTGTTATAGCGTTTGATGGGAAAACTGAGTCGCATTTCTGTTGTTGCTGTTTTTTTTTTGTCTTTTTCTGGTTTTCTTGGTTGACAGCTTTCTTGTTGAAATCTGCTGTTAGTACATACATACATAGGTATGTAGTATAAAGATATGTATTTTTTTTTACGTGATACGTGCGATATCTGAGCTTTCTCTTACATATTTGGCATTTTTGAAATTTTGCACTAAAAATTTACACAGAGCTTTGATTTACCTTTCATCGAAAAACTGGTGTAAACTTTTGTTATAATTTGTTGGAAAAATGTAAGGTAAAGTCTTCCTTGCCCATGTGATTAGCATGTGTTAAAAAATAGTTTTTCGCATTTTCTGACGAACGTGTATTTTTGAGTTTGGTCATCTATGAAGATCATGTGTGATATACTTACATAACATATAACATGATTTTTTCAAACAAAGTCGGGATTGGTTTTACCATGCTAGCGATTTTATGTAAATGTTTAGATTGTTTGGCGCTTGACGCGCCAACTTAGGGACGGTTAGATATAGTGTTAGGCGTTTAAGGTTTACGACATACAACAATACGACGAGGGTCGGGGAGGTGCTGAATCCCTGAAGTCCTTCGAGGGTTGATTACAATTCGTAAATTCCTTAAAAAAATGAAAGGAAATAAAATACTTCACTTTTCACTTTGACGGCCACTTTATTGCATATATATGTTAAGTATAAAAAATGCTGTAATATCAGATGCTTTCCGGAATTTGGATGAAGAGAAGCGATTTCTTTTGTCCATCAGTATGACTTTCTTTTTCTTTACGGAAGTACATTTGGACAAAAAAAACACAGAGAAGGTCACATTAAAGGCATCAGTAACGCAATCTACGGCTTCTTCAATTTGTTCCTATGAGTTTTTCTTTTTTTGAACTTCTTGAATCCAAAAACTAATTAGAATCTCAAGTAGAAGAAGATATCTCGAGTCACTAAACCAGCACCCGACTCACATGCACTCGATATCACTAGAAAACCTACTGTATTTTCCGAAGGTGCTAGTGGAAGAACCCCTATTCACAGTGCATACTCAACCGAATATCTAGCTATTTATTATAATGTTTAAGTCACTAAAAAGGCCAGACATATTTTGTATGCTTTTAGATCTGATAAAAGCGTTAAAAGAACAAAATACACAGACACTTTTAATACTAACTGTAATACCTAAATGTTTGTTTTGATGACTGTCGTTTGGTCTACGCAACAAAAGATAGAAAGTGAAAAATAATGCTAATGGTGTTTTATTACCAATTAATTAATTTAACACCAATTTTATGTGCCACGTTCGCTCCAAAGTTAGCTATTGACATTTTGGCACCCGAGTAAACACCAGCCATTACTATTTGCCCAGATGTGTGTGAGACACAATAATGCGTGCCTGCCAACAACTAAATTATTGATAATATTGTCGACCTTTATGTACGTATGCGTATACATACACACATATACAATATAAGTTATACATATAGCAAGTGTATGTATTTGTATACTTTTAGTATGGCCGGCCATTTTATATCCTCCGAATTTAATATCTCTTAATGAGGTGTTAGAAAATCATTTGACGTGTCTTCGTTCAAATCCATTTGTCTGATTTAATGTTTCGTTTACGTATTCTATACTTTTGTTGCTGTACCTGTGAATGTAAATTGAACTGTGTCTTTTTACATACAAATACATTTCTACATGGTAAGACTACATGCCCGTACATACATACAGTGACTCATAAAAAGAGATAAAAATGTCTTCCATTATAAATCTTTTTCAATAAGTTTTATTTAAAATATAGCTCATTCTATAAGAAAAACCAAATACATCAATTAAAAATTTTTCTACAAAACTCCCAAAAACTCAGCAATTTTAAGAAAATGGTCATCAAAATTTCAAGAATTGTAGAAATTTTGATTATGCAGTTTTAGAGCCTGTTCAATTTTAATATAATCGAGTGCAAATTTTGGGTGGTTAGGACTTTTCCTTATTTTTTTTAATTTTTGTCGCTATATATAAAAATACATGTGTGGAAGAAAAGAGGCGACACCGCCAGCGAAAAAAAAAATTAAAAAAGCAACAGTAAGCTCTAACTACTCAAATCTGTCATTTTATAATGTATAAATTGAATGGGCTAAATAACTGCATATTAAAACAGAATTCTAAAAAATCTGTTTAATGTATAGCCATTTTTTGTTTAGTTCGCTGGATTTTTTAAAAAGTTTGTAAAATTGATTTATATGGTTTTTCTTATATGTATTTTAAATAAAAATTACCGAAAAGATTTATAATGGAAGACATTTTAAATATCGTGAACAGCTAAGCAACGAATACTTCTGTGAGTAACTGTATATTTATATATTTTTAAAAGGTAGATAGTTATTGCTGGCCCTGATATACGTATTTATACAAACAAAGGTACTTGCCTCAAAGCTTACTTCTACCAGACAGTAAGAAAAAGTATGCGTGTGTATGCATATTTATTCATATGTATATAAGAGAGTCGTAATTTTCAGATTATCCTTACTCGAAGGGCAGAGAAATGGACGCAGGAAAATGTGCTCAACATGTGAAAACTTATACATACGATGCCAGTTTGAAATGTCAGTGACAATTTAATATTATCGCGTAGTAGATTTAAATTTAGTATCAATTACTGCACTCTTAAGAATCTGTTTAAAAATACGACTATAAATCGGGTATATTTTTGTTTATTTTTAAAATTGTTTAGTACATTTACACGATGAATATGTATTTTTCTCGTTTACACATTTTCGTGTGTAAAAATCCTTTTTGTTAGCGGCTTTACACAATTCTACGGGTGAAATCAAACAGCAGATGTGTATTTTGTAGCTTATACACACTTTCGTAGTAAATTTACGCACACCACAGCAGCTATAATACATTCTAAAAAGTCCGAAATTCAAACAAACTTTCGCTGCATAATCGAGCATGTAATTTCGCGAATAATAAGGTAGGAAATCAGTAACTTAACTTTTAGCTAGGAAATTTACAAATTTTTTTTAGACAGTACTGCCAATTACTGTCTAATAATAGTCTACTATCTAATAAAATCCCACTTACGTGCAATTCAAATGAGATATTTAATTGTTGATTAACTGCTAAAATACATTTTCAGATCACATATTTAAACTCTACTTTAATGACCAATATCATCTGAAATTGGCCTTTGGTATATGTATGTATGTTTGACGGCTATTGAAAACACTAAAGCTCACAAAATTTGGCCTAAATGGGACAAAGTGAATCCGTGTACGAGTTGAGCATTATTTTTTGCTTATAAAAATCCATCACCTAAAAGAAAGAGGGTCTTGATAAATACCAAAAGAAGCCTGCACCATCAACTTCAATGGCTTCTTGAATTCCGTTGGGGTAATATCCGCTCCGAAAATTCAGGCCACCCAGTAGAGGTCATCACGACATAAATCGTCGATCAAATCCATAAAATGATATTGTATTATCAGAGAAAGAAAGTGCATAAGTGTGTAGCTGACGGTATGGGCATTTTAGGGTTAGTATCCAGCACTCAAGAAAGCAAAAACTCTATACAAATTTCCTTAAGGCCGTACGGAGCTCTTACGAAATGTGCTACGTTTTCTACTATGGTTTTATAAAGTTTTTGTAAAGAATTATATGCCTGTTCCATCACTTCGTGAGGAAATTGTGAGACAACAGGCTGTGAAATGTCAGATGTCATACTACCTGGGACACTACTATTTACACAAACGAAATAATGACAATTTTTCTCGACCGCTCCTTAGCAGCTGGATACTAAGCTTTAACACAGTGGTTCATGAATATTTTTCATGAGCATTTGGACATGATATAGCTATCCGCGCATTAAGTGCGGCAATTACGAACGCTCAACCTTAAGCCCAACAGTGACCGCCTCGAAAGGACCGTTTGGCGATTTTCAATTACAATCAAGGTCAGCACAAAATTTTCTAAGCGTGGACGCATTATGGATCTATCGCTCGAATTGCTCGAAGTTTCACTTCTCCGTGTGGGTGTCTGTGCACCCGTAAGATCATGGTGACGGTTTTTTGGTTTTCAATTATTAAAACAATCGCAGACGAACATTATTCTCATTTGTTTCGCAGATATAACATTGATTTAAAGCAAAAACGACTGCATTTGGTAAAGAAACAAGTAAGAGGAGCGCTGTCTTCGGCTATGCCGAAGGCTTCATACCTTTCATGAACATCTACAAATTTTACTTTGACAGATTACTGCTTTTGAATACATCTGCATACATCGATAGAGGAGTTCCATACCTATATAAAAAATCGCATCTGAACAATCAGAGGTATTGAAGATATACCTTATATTAGCACCAATCTAAGTGATTTTCACTGCTATGTGATCGGTATGTAAACCGGTAACACAATTTATTGGGTTTAGTTTCCTACATAAAGAAGATATATCGCAAAAACTGGTATCTGAACAATCAGTGCTATAGGAGATAAAGCTTATACAGCATAGATTTTGACGATTTTCCCAGTAGACTTTGTATTATTATTTATAAAATATCTTACGAAATTTATCGCTTTTAGCTATTCAAATAAAGAAGTTTTACAGTAAAATCCCATATCTGAACAATCAGATGTATGGAAGATATATATTGTAGTCATCCGATCCTTGTTATTTTCACTGTAAGTATTCTGTTAATAATGAGTGAAAATGGTGCGAAATTTCATGTTCGTAGCTGCATAAATGGAGGAGTTATGATAAAAGACCTCATATCTGAACAATCAGTTGTATGGGGGCTACAGGTTATAGTGACCCGATCTTTGTTATTTTCACTGTAAGTCTTCTGTTGATAATGAGTGAAAACAGCGCGAAATTTCATGGTCCTAGCTACATAAATGGATGAATTATAACGAAAAATCTCATATCTGAACAATCAGTTGTATGGGAGCTATAGGTTATAGTTACCCGATCTTTTTAATTTTCGCGGTAAGTTTTCTGTAGATAATTATTGAAAACAGTGCGGAATTTCATGTTCCTAGCTATATAAATGGAGGAGTTATAACGCAAAATTTTATATCTGAACAATCCGTTGTATGGGAGCTATAGGTTATAGTGACCCGATCTTTGTAATTTTCACTATAAGTATTCTGTTGATAATGGGTGCAAGTATTGCAAAATTTCATGTTCGTAGCTGCATAAATGGCGAAGTTATAATGAAAAATCTTATATCTGAACAATCAGTTGTATGGGAGCTATATGTTATAGTGGTCCGATTCTTCCGGTTCCGACAAATGATTAATACATTATAAAAATACACCCACCTACCAAATTTCATCCGGATACCTCGAAAACTGAGAGACTAGATTGCATACAAACAGACAGACAGACGGACAGACGGACAGACGGACAGACGGACAGACGGACAGACGGACAGACGGACATGGCTAAATCAACTCAGCTCGACGTTCTGATCATATAAGTATACATTTTCATGGGTCTATCTCTTTTTGTTCTGGTACTTACAAACATCGGACCAAAGTTATAATACCATTTCATGCTCATGAAAGGTATAAAAAGTGCTCTACCACCAAGTGAGTGCACACGTGAATGGCCTCAATAGAACAATTATATGAATTGGGTTACGAATTGGTGCCTTTTACAATATTCAAACCTGCCGAAGTTGCTCGATACTAAAAGATTTGGGTCGAACGAAGCGGTCACTACTGAATCAAAGGCAAATTTTGACGACCTTGAGAATAAAAAAAAAAAAAATATGAAAAACGCAGGGCGTAACGTAATAGGTGACTATGTTCTTTCATTCAATAAGTCACTGACTTAACAAACTGCCCACGTTTATAAGTAAATACATATATGTAAGTGTACATATAGTATGTATGTTAGTTTATGTAAGTGTACAGCCAAGGCATAGCTTTTCGAAAGGAATTCGATTACAAAGGATTAGCAAATAGTCTTAAAAGAGTACCTCTTTAGGTTTTATAGCCACTTTTATCATGTTATTGCTTAAGGGGGACCGGTATTTGCAGCAATTTTCGTCGTGACGTAACTTAACGAAACATTGAAGAATAAAACATAAGTAGGTATAGCAAAGGAGATTCCTTAAGAATACAGTAAAACTTGCTTAAGCATACCTCAATGTAAGTATCTAAATAGCTGAAGAGATTTTCTTTCTTAAACACCTCACAGCCTAGTTAATGTATTGGCTACCTCAATTCGAATTAAACCTATAATTTTTCTGTATTAAGTGAATTTTTTAATTTTTTTACAAAATCTACTCCACCACTTTTTTGCAAGAGTGCCATTTTCTGAAAACAAAAATAGGTTAAGTATGCAAAAATGATCGCCACCTATTCTTCTATGTTCTGTAAAAATTTCATAGCTGTGTTAATGTATAGTTAGGTAAACGTGTCTTCATTTTTACAATGGAAGCGTATGTAAATTGTAAATTTTAATGCCGTGTATATGACACTCTTGTAGCAAATAAGCAATACTTATGTACTTTCTAAAATAAATACTAAAAAATCAACTCGACGAAAAAAAAAGTTGTAATCCTCTAAGTTTTGCAAAATGCTGACAAGGTGCACAATTTTCACGGTATGTCCGATTTTCCTATAGAAAAACTTTGAAAATCGCGTAATCCGCCCGCTGTTACAGGGCTTTTTTACACTCAGAGGGGTATCCCCTAGTGCAATATTTCACGTTTCAATTAAACCCTTCGGTTGAAATATTTCCCAACAAAGGTAAACCGAAAATGCAAGTAAATGAATTTAAACGGCTTTATAACTTTATATTTCGTATTCAGATGGCGAAAAGAGGTTTTTAAAACGGGAAACTGTGGAGAGAAGAACTGAAAAAATTAAATAAAAAATTAAATTTAGTATGTGTTACTAGTAAAAATATTGTATGGGGGGAAAATCTGTCGCGTCCGACATGTCGGTCCGTTACCAGATTTTAATTCAAAATTAAATCAACAACAAATTGCTTCTGATTAAAAATGAATTGGTTGTAACGGTCCATAATTAGACTTTATTTAAAGAATGTTTAGTAAAGGAAAACCTTACACGATTCGCTGAGTTTTGCTCAGTTTTAACATGTACTCTGAAATCACTTCTGTTTTTGTCGCGTCCGTTATGCCCTACTTTTCATTGATTTTCTCGACTTCAGTGTTCCAAGCGCACCTAGTTTTTTTTGTCAACCAAAGGACGGTATAAAAGCTAGACAACAGCAAATTTTTTACAAGTGACTTCAGTTTTCGTATGATTTATTTAACTCTAAAGTCGTACGAATGTCGTGTTCGTAACACAGGAAATACCCATATGTATGTATGGCCTAAGTATATACATACCTCTAAATCTGTATTTTTGCAAGTATCTAAAATTGGCATTTTGGTAAATGACGTAAGCTTGTTTTCCTGGGTGGAGTGCAATAAATCCCACGGAAATAACTCCCATGGGCTTTATTTCCTAAAAAAGAGCTTTATTTCCCAAACAAAAGAGAAATTAAGCCCATGACCCTTATTTACATTTCAAAGGGGAAATAGCGCCCACCAATAAAAGGCAATAACGACCGTGGGCTTTATTTCCTTTGCGAAAGAGCACTAATGGCCGCAGGCTTTATTTCCCAAAGGAAAGGAAATAGCGCCCGCTTGATTTATTTCATAAAATAGGAAAGAAGCCCATATTTTCTCTGGCTTTATTTTATTGAAACATTCCAATAATGTATACAGGCATACATTTGCATAAAATGGAACGTATTTTAAATTAATTTCCCTCTGTTTTTGCATACAGTGTAGTTCTGCGTCGAAGGGTATTTTGGCCAATAACTGATAAGCGAATTATTGGAAATTAAAGGTAAATTGTTACTGTTTTATTAGCCTTCAATGCGATTGCTTTAAACTGAACGATATATCAAGTTAAAGGTTATTAAATTTAGTATCTCACTTCATATATCAGTTTTCAATAAGACTACAAGTTTTTAAGATGTTAAGATAAAACTTACAAAAACGATAAATTTCCCGTAAGAATTTTAAATTCTTCATTACTTCAGCAACCAAATGAAAAACGTAAAAAAATTAGACGAAATTTATTTCAAAGGTTTTTATATTTTCGGATGTTTACATAATATTAAGAGGGCCATGGACTTGGTCACGCCGATTTTCTCAGTTTCCAAAATCGTGGGGAATGAAGTCAAACATATATTGTCCAAGATTAGGTATCGTTTGATAAATTAATAGTAGTTTCAAGCACATTAAATAGTATTTACATACATTAACAAAATACAATAAGGGTGACAAACACCCATTTTAAGTCCATCTATACAGTGTCTTGAAAATTGGAGAGGAACGAAGTAGCACATTTTTCGCGGATTCTAAATTTGCATTTATATGAAATTAGGAGACATGCAATAAGTGTTTATATATAAATATTTTAGCTAATTCCATTATGTGAAAAAGCAACTGTAGGTAAATGCAATAGTCTTTAACATATCCTGGAAAATCCTTTTGAGGACTCTCCAATTGCACGGTATTGCTTTGCATTCAGTTTGAACGAAAAAAGACACTCCCTGGCATATTTGTTTTTATCCTGTTCTTTTATTTGAAAGTAATATATACAACTGAAGAGAAATTTCTGTAGAAAAAACTAGAAATCAACCTCAATTTTTCGACATACCTTTGGTAAATATTACTAGATCGGTACGTAATAATCACCAAATTCTATATGTCCATATGTATGTATGTATTTATATTCATTTATACCAGCCAAATTATAAATGTCGGATAATTTTATATATGTGTGTACATACACACATACATGCATACCTGTATATGTATGTACATATAAATTAACTATACTTATGTACAATTATTATCAATATCAATATGTAGTTGACATACACACATAAATATAGTACTTGTAAGTAAATACAAGCTAAATACATACTACTAGCTAAGTATGTTCCTAAAAATTTATATATGTATTTTGTCGATTTTGCGTGCCATTCGGTCGCTTAGTCATCAGTTCAACGTTTGTTATCCGTCCGTTGTCCGCTAACATACGTTTTCACGATATTGTTTCCGCTTTTATACTAAACATCGAATGAAAATCATGCAATATCGTCGTTTTTGGGGGGTCACAAATCTTTCGTATACTCTTGCTCTATTCTACCGAATGCTCCACAAATGCGAGTAATGGTAAGCGCCACTGTTGCTCACTTATTAGCTGTGGTGATTGCTCCACTCATCGCATTGTGCGAGTACATTTTCTCCAACCAAAACTCTTCGAATTTTCTTACATAACCGAAACTTGGCACTCTTCGCCGTAATCGAAACAATTGAAGTTATCCGAAATTTACGATATGCTAAATGATACGCTTTCGCTTAGTGAATAGTCGCTGTTAACTCTTATGCTTGTATTAAAAGGCCTGTTATTCGATGTTCTTTAGCAGTTTTCAAGCAAAAGAAAAGAGGTAAACAATGAGAAAATGTTAAAATGTGTGCATTTTAATTTTTTTATTATTCGATTTTTTTTTATGCTGCGTAGTTGCTAACGTATGATCATTTAAAACAAACAAGTAATTTTTAGCAAAAAAAAACCGACTTAAAAAAAATATATATATATCTATATATTTCATAGTTCAATGACCGGATCTAAACCAAATTAGTATGGAACCACCTCTGAGACATACATAAAAAAAAAACAAAAACCAAAAAAAAAAATATTCCGACGAACCTCCTCCTTTATTGGAAGTCGGTTAGTAACATATCTATAACACGAAATCCTGTTAGATTTTTCATGTCGCCATTAGGAAATTAAACATTCTATAAGAAGAAGCAGCACCAAGGGTTGCGCGTATCTTTTCTGCAACAACATAGTGGCCCGAGTCGATCTTTGACTTTCCGAATGTGCGTAAGACTAAAACATTGGAAGCGTGAGTTTCGTGGGTCGCAAAATGTCGGAGACATTCACGTGCCTTGAGGGAGCTTTTTTGAAATTCGGCACTCCAAACTACCATTTTCGGGCTTTAGCGAAGTTGAACAACCTCGGTCTGTTGTCAGACATTCCACCGTGAAATTTTTCAAGATCACCAAGCACGATTTTGCCATCGTGACGGGGGCAGAAACTGTCGCTTTGTTTCGGATTGTAAAGCGACGGTCGTGGACTAAGGTGAACGACAATATTCCGCGACGGGGTCTCGCTCGTAGTCTTTTATACGTCTGGCATGGTAGTCAGAAAAGAAGAGGTTCTCATCAGAGGCTGGGTTCAGAGCCCACCGCCTAACCTATTACGGGGGTGTGATTTCACAGATTAGCGCGCTTCCGAAGGGGTGTTCAGTTACTAATTCGTGTAAACTCTGGAAGTCGTGAACTGCAAGAACCGGACGCAGAATTATCACTTTTTGTCACTACGTGTTGAACGGTGATCTAAAGGCTCGAACATTTCTGCTAATTATACGTAGAGTAAATAAAACGTTAAAACCCCTAAAAGCATGTAGCGTCTGCAAAAAGGCAAGAAACCACAGGTAAGAAAGTGTATGCACATTGTGACCGGAATAACTTGTATATTTTAATAAAATATTTTCATCTAAATTTCACATTTAAATTTTTAATGTATTTTTAAAGATTTTGAATAAAAGATTGACGACGAAAATCAGGAACAGCTTGTTATTCGTTAAGTTTTTCATATAAGAGCTAGTGGACACACAGGTACCCCGGTTATGTGTTTGCGTAGGTGTCGACTTTAGAAGCTTAAAGGTGCGGTACCACAGAACCAAATTTAATAAATGACCACTCCAACCACGCAGAAATACCTAGTCTTCCTAAATCCAAAGTTTCAATGCTCTACAAGTACCGGTATTTTAGCCACAGCAGTTCACGCGAGTACCCGGTTATGCGTTCTAGGGTTAAAGATTCAAACACTCTGAGTGTAAGTTTCGCTGCCAGCTATACTCAGAAACGAGGCAGCTAAATATGTTTCTATCAACACAAGATTTGATAACTGTAACCAAGTCGTGTAACTATAACTAAACTCTTTTCTCAGTGTAGTTGAACAAGTATGTTTGTACGTAGATTGCATTGTGCCTTACCTTTGGTAAATATTTTTATGCGTATGTGCATACATATGTATGAAAACATATGCATTTCCTAATTTTGTATACACCTTTAATGAAAGGAAAGTGGTTCTCCCTATTATCTAAAAAATACTTTGCATTCCTTGCAACATTTCAATAGTACGACATTCTACACAAATCAGGGGATAATCGCTTTATACTCGTTCCCAGTATGCCTTTCAGCTAGTTTTACATACATATGTCCATACTTCCCGTTGCTTCGCCGCAGTGCTTCTGAGATCTTGGTATTGTCATTAGCGACTCACTGCCTCGCACTCATGTCATAATTAGCAACATTTTACGATTGACACTTTTAATATCTTCAACAATAAAATGTAACTTTTGATTGCGCCCGTGTAAGGGAAGTCATGAAAGTGAAAATGTAAACACAATATTTGTGCAAGCAGAAGATAGACCGACCCAAAACCAATGTCGGCAGCACGCTGCGCTAATTTAAAGGTGGCGATAAACATCAATAGATAAATTTTCACAGAGCAGAATGAACAAATATGTATGTATGTAGCTGGAATGTGGAAGCGAAGAGTTTTTGCTTCAACCAAGGTTACCTGTTGATGCGTTGCACATATTCTTGTGTGCACGAAACTCTCAAGCAAGTAGTTTTTAAAAAGTTACGTTGCTTTTGTTACGCATTGTAAGGCAGGATTTATATGAGACTATTCAACATTGCTCAAGAAAAATAGCTCGTGTAAATGGTGGTACAAAAATTGTTTGCCTCAAAGTAGAAAGCAAGTTAACTTTTGCAGGCGATTATCGCTGGTCAAAAAATCGCCTCATGTAAAAGCAGCTTAAACGTGAGTTGAAAAAAATAGCCAATAGTTACGATGACCATAAATATGGATTCAAAATGGAGGACAATTTTTCAAAAATATGCCTACATATATTTACGTAGTATAAAAATATCAAAAGAGTATTTATGATTCTAAATTGATATTAATCTTTTTTTACATGAATATTTATAAAAGTATAGTAAAACATATCATAATTACAATAGCTTACACGAAAAGTGAAAATCTTTAAAAGATTATTTTATAGGCAAATTTTGAGTCGTTCAAAACGAGAACAATACGCTTCCTTTTTTAGTTTTTTTGGTACTTTTCGCAGTTATTTGTCAAAAATCGACGTCATGAATCGACGTAAACGACGAGTTACAAAGTGCCGTTTACAAAAATATATAATTTGTGCAGATTGCGCTCCATAGCATCTACATTTCTAATCCGATTTTCATTATCTTTGGCTCAAAGTTTACTGTAATGATATATCTTCTTTATGGAATTTTTTAAATAATGAAAAAAATAATAATCAAATGAAACTGCGTATTTGATTGAAAATCTCACTATTTTCGCCTGTAGCACTAATAATTTTCATAATTTTCATTTAAGTCGCGACAAGTTATATATTTTGGTAAGAAGCACATCAATACCCTTCGGGCTGTAAGTCGCTTACGTTAATTTGGAGATTTTTTCCATGAGATATTGAAGAAAAGCTACGAAAAGAACCAAAAAACACTTTTTTGAAAAAATACATCCATTGTCCGATAATTTTAAAATGACGAATAAAATGCGGGACAAATGCAGAACACTTGGAAAAAATCAGTACATTTTCAGGTTTTTCAGGCTTGAAAAACTACGCAGGACCGACCTTTAAAAAACAGTACGGTCCTGCAAAAAACAGAACGGATGGTCACCATACCAATAGTGCGTATAAAAATGTTTGAAAAGACAAAAGTTTTGTTCAACGTAAAAAACCTGGTAGAACAAGTTGAAAAAGTGTAGAATCGTTTGTACATAGTTTAATCTCACTAAGTATTTATGTACTATATAAGTTGTATATCATGTGTGCAGATAAATTCAATACTTTTTCCACGTTTTAGTAAGATATTTTCTTTTTTCATGTAGAATCTACTTCAGGTGCCATCTCACGTATTGAAGCGGCGAATACCTTTACAGCTACATAAATAAGTATTGTTGGGATAGTCTTCACTCGATGTCATTCCAAGGAGAAGTGATTTGGTAGCATGCGGTTATGTTATTTTTCCGTCAATATCTGCTTTTCATCAATTAGAGCTACATTTTCCCGTTTAAGTTTTATCCTCTGACTTTAGTATTTTTTGGCCTTCTCGTATATTGTTGCAAGCTTTGCACGCTGAGAAAACGAAGAAAAAACTGTCGATCGAGGCTATCAAGTTGACGTACTCACAAACAAGGTGCGCCATAATATCAGGTGAAACTGACAATTTTCCAATGCTATTCACAGAAAGCGTAGAAGTATTTATTTACAGGATTTTGTGGGTTGAACAGTCGTCGCCATCTTGAAAATAAAATTTTTAATTTTTTTTCAACTCAGAGTCATAGTGGCTTTATGTGTACTCAGCCTTCCAATGCAGAAATACACTTTAGTGTCAGTAGAGAATAAGATTTGAAACTTAATTTAATTTATGGAAACTGTGCAAAAACACACATCAAACTCCTACGCCCGCCTTACCATTCTGCCGCTAGAAGAAGTATTCGTGCTTTTGCTACTTCACCAGTCAAAGCCGTCCTTGTCGAAGCAGGACTACGCGATATTTCGATGAGGGCTACACACAATACTATGATGCTTGTACCAAAACTGTTCCATTGCAGGAATATGCTGCTGTTTAAACAAATACAATCTGCCATGCTTCAAACAAACAAAACTAAAGACGTATCTAAGTACATTATCACGATGCATATCACTAATACATGAAACTAACGTCGTATCACCACCAGTATTTTTAAAACATCCGCCTATCCACCTTTCAAGGTTCCTACATACATCTTCTATTACATCTGATCTTCAGAATTGCCTTAAGCATAGCACTAGCTGCAATGAGTATGTGCAACTATATAATGAAGCCTTACAGCCTTACGAAGGTTGGAAAGTAATTTACACCGATGGATCGAAATGTGACACCAATACTACATTTTCTGTAACAAATAGAATTGGTGCTACTATTACCGTTGGTGATTTACCCACATACTGCTCGGTATTTACAGCTGAAGCAGCTGCTTTTCTGGAAGCGGTAGCGTACGTATTGGCAACAAGCACATTATATGCACATATAGTAAGTCTTCTGTAGAAGCTATCTTAAATCCGACGAACGGCTGCTACCTCGTTGCACAAATTCGAAATGTTCTTCTCCAGCATAGTTCCATTAAAATTATATGGATACCTGGACGCAGACAAAAGAGCAAAAGAAGCTTGTACGAAACCTATTTACTTCTTTGACTATTTTATAAATCGAGATATTCGCAAACTCTACAAAAAAACCTTACTCAAGTCTAGCAAAAGTTTAAAGAATTTCACCAGGCTTAGGTTGCAAACAGAGTGGAAGCGAAGCCGAAGACGAAGATGAAGACG
>NW_023458558.1:39616829-39619034 GCF_013731165.1 Rhagoletis pomonella | reverse complement strand
TTTTTTTTACGCGATACATGCGATATCTGAGCTTTCTCTTTCATATTTGGCATTTTTGAAATTTTGCACTAAAAATTTACACAGAGCTTTGATTTACCTTTCATCGAAAAACTGGTGTAAACTTTTGTTATAATTTGTTGGAAAAATGTAAGGTAAAGTCTTCCTTGCCCATGTGATTAGCATGTGTTAAAAAATAGTTTTTCGCATTTACTGACGAACGTGTATTTTTGAGTTTGGTCGTCTATGAAGATCATGTGTGATACACTTACATAACATATAACATGATTTTTTCAAACAAAGTCGGGTTTGGTTTTACCATGCTAGCGATTTTAAGTAAATGTTTAGATTGTTTGGCGCTTGACGCGCCAACTTAGGGACGGTTAGATATAGTGTTAGGCGTTTAAGGTTTACGACATACAACAATACGACGAGGGTCGGGGAGGTGCTGAATCCCTGAAGTCCTTCGAGGGTTGATTACAATTCGTAAATTCCTTAAAAAAATGAAAGGAAATAAAATGCTTCACTTCTCACTTTGACGGCCACTTTATTGCATATATATGTTAAGTATAAAAAATGCTGTAATATCAGATGCTCTCCGGAATTTGGATGGGAATATAATGTCCAAGCTGGAAGGACTTTATGGCCCAGTATGCCCTTTTAACAGCATTGAAATTGTCAGATTTCAACGGGCGTCTAGAGGTGTATAACAGTGACGCTAGCCTCAGCAGCATATCCTGGGAAGTGTGCACTTATAAGGATCTGAAACATTTCCCTGTGACATGGCATCCAGGGCTGCTTTGTAAGTAGACCAAGAATGTCTACGCTTTGCACCGTTAAAGAGTTTCCCGCTTTCTCCCCTTAGAGAAGCGATTTCTTTTGTCCATCAGTATGACTTGCTTTTTCTTTACGAAAGTACATTTGGACAAAATAAACAGAGGTCACATTAAAGGCATCAGTAACGCAATCTACGGCTTCTTCAATTTGTTCCTATGAGTTTTTCTTTTTTTTGAACTTCTTGAATCCAAAACCTAATTAGAATCTCAAGTAGTATTTTAAGAAGGAGATATCTCGCGTCACTAAACCAGCACCCGACTCACATGCACTCGATATCACTAGAAAACCTACTGTATTTTCCGAAGGTGCTAGTGGAAGAACCCCTATTCACAGTGCATACTCAACCGAATATCTAGCTATTTATTATAATGTTTAAGTCACTAAAAAGGCCAGACATGTTTTGTATGCTTTTAGATCTGATAAAAGCGTTAAAAGAACAAAATTCACAGACACTTTTAATACTAACTGTAGCGCCTAAATGTTTGTTTTGATGACTGTCGTTTGGTCTACGCAACAAAAGATAGAAAGTGAAAAATAATGCTAATGGTGTTTTATTACCAATTAATTAATTTAACACCAATTTTATGTGCCACGTTCGCTCCAAAGTTAGCTATTGACATTTTGGCACCCGAGTAAACACCAGCCATTACTATTTGCCCAGATGTGTGTGAGACACAATAATGCGTGCCTGCCAACAACTAAATTATTGATAATATTGTCGACCTTTATGTACGTATGCGTATACATACACACATATACAATATAAGTTATACATATAGCAAGTGTATGTATTTGTATACTTTTAGTATGGCCGGCCATTTTATATCCTCCGAATTTAATATCTCTTAATGAGGTGTTAGAAAATCATTTGACGTGTCTTCGTTCAAATCCATTTGTCTGATTTAATGTTTCGTTTACGTATTCTATACTTTTGTTGCTGTACCTGTGAATGTAAATTGAACTGTGTCTTTTTACATACAAATACATTTCTACATGGTAAGACTACATGCCCGTACATACATACAGTGACTCATAAAAAGAGATAAAAATGTCTTCCATTATAAATCTTTTTCAATAAGTTTTATTTAAAATATAGCTCATTCTATAAGAAAAACCAAATACATCAATTAAAAATTTTTCTACAAAACTCCCAAAAACTCAGCAATTTTAAGAAAATGGTCATCAAAATTTCAAGAATTGTAGAAATTTTGATTATGCAGTTTTAGAGCCTGTTCAATTTTAATATAATCGAGTGCAAATTTTGGGTGGTTAGGACTTTTCCTTATTTTTTTTAATTTTTGTCGCTATATATAAAAATACATGTGTGGAAGAAAAGAGGCGACACCGCCAGCGAAAAAAAAAATTAAAAAA
>NW_023458558.1:39606028-39616729 GCF_013731165.1 Rhagoletis pomonella | reverse complement strand
TCTGTTTGCAACCTTAGGATCGGACATACGATTGCTACACACACACATCTCCTCAATGGCCAAACTGCGCAGCCATGCTCGTTCTACGGCGACAGCATCTTTACAATAGCTCACCTTCTTGATGAGTGCCTAGGACTCCAACACATCAGAACGTCCGTATTTGCTGACATCAAACCTACTGACCTTCTCAGATATATTAATGACTCTAACATCAATTTAGTTTCCAATTTTGCATCTATGTATACCCAAATTAACCATCTAATCAAGTATTTTGCCTAATATTCTATTTACACATATACATACTTATGTATTTATTCTAAGATAAGTAACTGCATATTATATATGTAAGTTTGTACATTCAAGTGCTTGCGTTTGCAGGGCCACAACACCTACGCGCGATATACTCGCTCGTAGGACTCTTCTCTGTTAACACATTTATATGGACACGCTTGAACTATATTATCGCTTATGTTAATTGTTACGAGCCGACAGCCCTAGCAGCCAGTGCTTTAGAATCTAAGTGTAGCAATTCTTTATAATTGTCACTCTTTTATATAAACAAATAATTACAAGTAATTTTTAGCAAAAAAAACCGACTTCAATTCTCATATAAAATATATATATATATATATATATCTCATGATCCACTGATCGGATCTTAACCAGATTAGTATGGGACCACCTCTGAGACACTACCTTTCATCAGCAAAAGTACTACAGAATTTCAATCTATCCCAATAATTTTGTCAACGTTTCTAAAAGGTTGCTACTTAGTTCAGGTAACTTTTTATGGCCTCAAGGGGAAACTATTCTTCTATTTCTTTAAGTGAAAAACTTATGCTTTTAAACCATAGCACAAAATTAATTAAAATTTTAGTAGGTTTTAGATAGTAGAAAGCTATTAATAAAGTAGAATAAAATTCCATCACGCAAATACTCCGATAAAATTACTTCCATAATTTTTCATTGTGTTCGTAATAATGTTCGTCTTCTAAGGAAAAAGGTAACTTTAAATTAATAAATTTTTGGCTTCTCATGTAAATTTCTATCTAATTAATGTCGACTTACTTGAAAAATATCAGCATAACCACACTCAGGGATGTTACACGTTTAATCAGCTGATCAATATATACTCACGACAATTTTGTGTATAAGCTGTTTACATGTATACCAGCCCTGCTTTTGCTACCACTTTTAGCACTGTGCGTCCATATTTTTACTCACTTAAATAAAGAGCTTATTGAAACTAAAAAAAATTTAATTGAGAATTAAATAAAAATTTATTTCCACTTAAACGAGTTTGGTGAAACGCAGCCTAAGTATTTATATTAATTAAATAAGTTGATATTTAAATTCTTTTTAATACTATAGAAAACAATTACTAAATACGTAGTACATATAGTATGTATAATATACATATTATTATTATATTGGCCCTATATGACAAGCCTGTTAACACTCATAGAGTAAAAACTTTATGAAAAAAGTGAGGCAATCAAATTTCAATAGTACTAAGTAGTATTATTTTATTAGATAAAGACGGGAGCTAATAATGCAGAATTTTTGGTTACATCATTCTTTGGATTACGTATAAATTTCGTGGGTACTAGTCAGTCTTCTTATCTTACGTAGCTTCCACTTGAGAAGAGAAGAATCATCTCTGTTTTAAGCATTTTCAGGAGTAATTTAAAGCTTTAAACTTGTCTCCGGAAAAATCCATATTTTCCGTTGTAACATTATTTTTGTTAATGAGCAATATAATGTCACACATTTCCTTTTCATTCCTTTTGGAAATTTCTTCTACCTTTATAGCCAATTATCTACAACAGCCATGCCCACCGCTGGTAAACTTCATAAGCAAGTGTACTGGACATACTTGATCTACATATGTACAATATAACTATCGGAATTGCGATTGGCATAAGGAAAGGCAACCGTTTTAGCTTCTTCTTGGTCACAATTAATCAACAATTAGAAAGCCTAATGACTCTGCGGCAAAAATGCATACCCACTGATACGCACGTTTGCATGCGCTATGTTCACATATGTATATGTATGTGTGTATGGAAGTTTACACATAGTATAGCTAATGTGACCAACTATGTCATAGTTCAAAGAAGTACAGGTTAGGTTGGGTTAGGTTAACGCCGGCAGCCTATTGCCAAATTTCGAATGCGGCTCATTTCGGTCCCTGAGAGCTCAGTGTTAGTTCAGAAGAACGAGCCAAAATGCTTGAATCTTAGCCTCGCGAAGGTTCGATAGTCTAAAAGAAAATGTGGAGATGATTCCACTTTATCTTACTCTTGACAGCTGATACAAAAGGGATCAGTTTAAATTCCTAGTCTTGCTGAGTGAATATCAATCGCACACTGGCCTGTCAGAACCCCCATCACTAGCTCGTGAGAGGTAGCGTGGAATTCGACGCCTTTAAGGGATAACGATGGGTCACTCGTTACATGCGCTACAAAAAGTATTTTAAAGTGCCTTTTAAAAGCATTTGCTGTCACAAAAGGAGCACCGCTTTCATTTGTCCATTTTATGTATTAGGTATTTACACACTAGGCCCAGCCATCCAAGAATGTACCCCAGAAGGACAAAGAGGTCCTAATCAGGATCAAGCCTAAGTACTTGACCCTATCTGAGAGCTGTAGACGAACAACACCACTCGAGGGAAGGTCCACAATGGGTATCCTGTTTTTCCTGGTAAACAAGATCAGTTCCGTTTTGCTGGGATTTACTGCAAGGCCACCGGTGATCGCCCACCTAGTTACCTGTTTCAAGTAACCTTGAGGCAAAAAAAAATGGTGTATAGAAATCGTCCCTTAACCAAAAGATCCACATAATCTACATAGGCGATCACCCGACAATCCACTTTTTCCAGTTCCTCTAGCAGGTTATTTACAATCGCAATCCAGAGCAGGGGAGAGGGAGCACCACCTTTCGGAGTGTCCCTAATGTATCTGCGCTGAAAGTAGGCGCTCGCCCACTCCACCGCGACAGTTATGTCACAAAGTAAGCTATAGATAAGCCAGATTATGAATAGACTTGGCTATTGCATCTGGAGCCGATATTGTTGAAGGCCCCCTCGATATCGAGGAAGGCCCCTGCTGAGTGAAGGCTTCTTCTGACTACTATGGCAATGTGTGTAGAGCTCTTGAAAGATAGTCATGTACAGGTCTGTCCATCTCTCTAGCAGTTTTAGTCAGACTGAATTTATCGCACAGGCCATGTAACGATCGTTCAGAAGACCTAAAGTACAAAATATTGCAAAGGAGTACATTTGACTGTACTTCGAATTACGAAGTGCAAGAGCTAAAAAAGAAGTACTGTACTTCCGAAAAAAGTACGGTTGGTCACATTTTGTATAGCCTAAGACGTCCTGTTGAGCGCTGCTTGCTACTCATCGTCTTTGAGAGCAGAAGGAACAAAGTAAGAAAAGCAAAGTGTAAAATTAGCTGTGAACGTGCCAACAACATAGACACCAACCTACAGCAGACAATCATCTGCCATACATAAGCATACATACATATCTACATACGTCTTAATGTATGCATATGTGAATGTACATAATACATATGTATGTATCAGCACCGACAGCCAACTAACTGACCAAGCCGCAAGTCAATTAACTAGGCCGAGAGTTGCGATGGGCCAGTAGATGCCAAGCAACTCATTCAACAGACATAATGACTGCCCGAAACGCTTACTTCGTCGAAGCACCAACAAGTCTGCATGCATATATATGTATGTCTTAAGGACTACCCAACATACATTGGAACAACAAGTAAAGAAGTAAGTATAAGTTCGAGCGAAACCGATCTTTATATACCCGGCGCAAGTATCAAATATCGTCGTTTCAATTTTCTCTAAACTACCTTTGCATGATAATCAGGACTGTTTTTCCCGTTTTCAAACGTTTTCGATTATTTGCTAAATTAGAGTTAATGCAATAATTGAACCAGTTTCATCCGGTAAGCCGATGGGTGCAAATCGTTCGCATATGTTCGTATCTTAGACTATAGTTACAGAAAAATTCCACATTAAAAAGTGGTTTTAATTTGAGAACGCTTAAAACGGTTAATTTAAATTCATTTGAGAACCAACTTTTGAAATTTGAGAAAAGGACAAATGCAATCAAATTTAGATTTAACAATAATGTTTATTGGGTATAAACATACAAACATTGGTGTGTATGCTAGTAAGTATATTGGGTATGTATATATGTGACAATTCGTCTAAGTTTGTATACTTGTGCGTTTTTGCCGCCGTCAAACGCTTGAAAATTAATTGAACTGCGCATATTTTATGCCCCTAACAACCGAAGATAATAGCGATTGTGATCTACGAGTATGGTAAGAGTATGGTAAATTTCGGCTGTATACAGGTACGTATGTGCATCTTTATATATATATGTATGCTTCACGTTTGTGTATATCTGCTACTCAAGTGCACAGACTTGTTGAACGTGGACTTGGTTGCAAGCGTGTCGGTTAAATGAACCGATCATAGATGTATCGCCATATGTGGGTTTCTAAAACCGTGATAAACTGGCTCAAAAGTGGATTGGTTTGCGGTTGTGGGTAGATACTTCCGACAGCCACACGCATAAGCAGCTACGATTTTGAGATTATGTATGTACTTATGTAATGTATGCCTGTATATACCCAGTACAGCGTAGCTCAAGCAATTACCTCAGAAAAATAAGTTTATTTCTACTTATGCAGCAACTAACTTCAAATTGATGTATAATCACCTAGCAGCCTCATTGAGATAAATCAAATGTTTACACTTTTGATACATATAGCAAATAGTTCAATATTAGTTGTAAAATCATCTAACTGTCTGCAATTAACTATTTCAGCATGAAAACACATCTGTAAAAGAAACATACTGACTTTGCATTGCTTCAAGCCAAATGCATTTTAAAGTGGTTGAAATTAAATGCAGAGTCGGATAATTGACTGATGCCTAGAACGTCGCCATGTTGAAGTCAACAGTTGGTTCCAAAGGAAGAAAGTCTGATCTTTAACTAGTTGTGGTGAGTAAAAAAACTAGTTGAATATCGATATTTAAGCTAGTTTGCTTCCGTACTGGGTATAGTATATATAGATGGTTGAATATGCTCACATGGAATTATACACATGTATGTATCTAATGCTGCTATGTATTAAAGATTAACGTTGATAATTCCCTGCAGAGAAAGAGCGTTCTGCACAATTGGCGGGAATACCTAACTTATGAAATCGACAGCTATTTGGATTTACAAACATGTGATTTACATTTGTAGATATGTACATATACATACATACCTATCATCAGAGAAAGACTACGATTTTCTTTTCTTGCTATTAAATTCGAGGAAAACAACGGTTTTGTATATTAAAATCCATGAAAACTTAGACCTTCTATAGCATTGGATATTTCCTAATTCTTCTCACAATGAGTGTAGAGGAAGCAACAATCACAGGTCTCCAAAAAGTATTCCGAGGCAATATAAAAATGTACCTAGATAGTTACTTTCTTATGCCCGCATATACAATAGGATTCGCTAACGATATTTCCGTAGTAATAGTAGGCCCTAATGTTGCCCTACTACTATACTATATTATATAGTATTGTACTATTTTTCCGGTCAGCGTACTTGGAAAAAAATATAGTAAGCAATAATACTATATTTCTTCAATTATATATATAAATAAATTTCAGTAATTCGCACGAAAAATGTGTATTAAAATGGATGACCTTTTTACTGAAATAAAAATATTAAATGAAATATTCTTTAAGATAAAAGATCATTGTGATTTTATATTCAAAAAAGGTAAAATATTTTTAAAACACTTAGAAAGAATTAAAAAATTTACTTAAAATTATTTCATTCCCACTCTGTTTTCCAACAACTTCGGCATTCACAGGAAGAACTTTTTCCATCACATACTTTTACTTGCAAAGATCGTCTGGAAAACGCGAAACACATAGTCTTCTTTTGTCTTTGCTATGGCCTCTGAAACCCGAAATATACTGCGGGGTAGCAAGGTTGTAGACTACATGTTGAAATCAACAGAGAATTGGAATGAAATATGCGTATTTACATATCTCTCGAATTCTTAAAGATTTAAGACCATCTGGACAAAATAGAATCATAAGTCAGTACCTTGAATGCCAGTGCCGCGGAGAGTGTGGTTATTGGAAAGGTTTCGGTACGCAGGAGGCTGCAAGTCGTCCATACTACCATGCCGGTGTAGCAGTACTCATAAGAGCTCCCTCGTCATGGCCGTCATACCGGAAAACAAATATATAAATTATGTGGCCTCTAGTTTGATATGTTTTTTCTGTGTTCGTTAGAAGATTAAATTCTTCAAAAATATCTCAAGGTCCCCGTTCACATAATGATTTTCCAGTGAAGACCTACGCAACCAATACGGAAGCGTATATGTAAAGCATACACAACTTTTTACTATAAACAATATGAATTGATGGATAGCGACTAACTCGAAATACGTTAAAGGCAGTCGAGGATCACAAGAATCTCCACGAAAGCACTGAGTTACCCTATAATAAATTTTGAAACTTGGTGTTCTGTTTTGAACCGAAAAAAAAAACAGAAAATGTCGGAGTTTATCTACATAGTTGAAATCCTTGCCAGAATAACTTTTGAAAATTTCAGACGTAACTATGTACATAATAAAAATTTAATTTCTCTCATCACACGTTAGGAGTGTTCTGCCACCTTTTTATTACCGGCTGATCGGTCTGAATATGTTATTCTGATAATTGTGGACTATCAGAGCCTCAGTGGGTAAAATTGAAGCCTTAAATAAATCGTTTTTTTTTTTTTGGTTGGTGATTTTTGCATGCTAAGAGCGTTCTGCCTCCCATTGCTACACTCACCAGGGTCAAATTTCATGGATGACAACTCAACACACCTCCCGTAACGCTCTAACAAAAAATAAGCCTTAACTAGATAATGACGAAAAAATGTCACTAGCTCTTAGACTATAATTTTCTTAAACTTAAGAAAAAATAATAACTTTGACTTCAAACTAAGTTTTTGATCAAAGAGCAAAAAATGGTTACGCAATGCTTCAATAATATTTTGGCACTTACACTTTGGCAAAGTGTTTGCCCGAGATTCTCCTTCAATCTGTGGTGTACGTCTTGATGTTGTTACACAAATGGAGGGACCTACAGTTGTTCGCGGACTCCGAAGCGGTTTTTCATGACAGAAATACACTCAGAGGTTTGCCATTGCCTGCCGAGGGGCGACCGCTATTCTAAAAAACTTTTCCTAATTTTAATGTTGCTCAGACCAGGGATATAACCCAGTTCCTATTAAGTGTTAGTGTGCGCCTATCAACATTCAGCCACGGCAGCAATGCTACGTCTTCGTTATTTTATTTTTAATCTAAAAATCTATTTTTACGTAAGAGCATATCATTTTTTTTTTAGCCAAAAAAGAAACATGAGTTCCTAAACTTTCTTCATTTGCCATGTATTTCTCTAGAGGGTTTGTATGCGCCAGCATGCCGCCTCGCTACGCTACTCTTTTGCGCCCTGGTGTTATGAGCTAGATGTTTAGCAACATCAAGTAGTGTTTGATGACAGCCTGCCAACACTCAACTCACCAACTCAGCAGCTAGCTGGGTCTTTGGTCAATTACAGTCGGTTGTCGGTGAAAAGTATTCGCAGCAATACGCTCAATCACAGCTGAACTTATTTGTCCAATCCCAAGACCAGAGGGTGGCTGATATAAACTTACCACACACACCTTCCACACCGTGCCACTGCTTCTGGCTATTACGCTATACGACACTTTAACGGACACATTGGTTGCCACGCAATGATTACTACTCGTGCTGCCAGTGGCATAATGAGATGGTCCCGCAGAACAGCTAAGTTGCTGCATTCCTGACACCGTTGCTTCTGCTCTTTCTTTTGCTGTTCCTGTTGGAGTTGCTATTACGCAAACATAATCCATCATCGGCTGGTGGTGATGGTTATGGCACTGACAGCTACTGCTGCTGAAAACTGCATACAAGCTGCGAAAATTTATGTCATGTTTGCACTGCTATAATTTAATAGATAACAATCTAACTGGTTATGTACTATGTGGCCGCCTTGTATCTTTCGCCAGAAACCCACTACTCTTTTGCGTTCAATTCTATGTACATATGTAAATAAATTTGCTTGTACTTATGTATGTATGTGTGAAAGTAGTAGCTTTTCCACGCCTCTGAAGTTCTGCGAATTCGCACCAATCGGCCGTAATGAATGCATCGTAATTATTGATCTTAGCCTCTGTAACGCGTTGCAACGACATTATGCACCATATCTGCGCATACGTTTGTAAGAATACGTATGTATGTATGCATGTACATAGAGCTCAACTTAAATGCTACGCTTTATTGAATAATTTATCTAAGATTTTCTCTAATAAATGATCGCCTTTTAAAGTCTTATTATAGCGCTGACATAAATCAATGGAGTTGAAAATAATCTATGGCCGTCACAAAATTTTAAATGGACTAAAATTATATGACTAACGAAGAAGCAGTAGACACGCGGAAAATAAACTAAATGTATGCGTCTACAGTATCGGCAAGCGGAAGTAATGAGTTTTTAAAAGTTTTAAGTTCTAAGCTAGAAGTGGTTACTTGAAATCTGGCTGAATACTTATTACTTAGAGTGGTAGGTGTAATAATTTACTTCTAGTATTTTTGATGAAAATTCTAGTTGAGCGTAAGACTTTTAGAGAAGTTAAACATGATTGTATAATTACTTTAACTTGCTGGAAGAGATTCTTACTTGTTATAATTTTTAGTTTCCTCGAGCCGATACGGACTCACACATTATAGATTCTTTACTGACTTTACCAACTGCCGCTAGGTCCCACTCTCTTCTGTCTATATCAGATGTTTTTGGGGACAAATGATCATTTGGCTGGATAGGGCTAAGACCAGTTTTTCATTGGTAGATATAATGCTATAAATCGGGAGAATATTTCATTCAACAACGACTCAGAGGCATCGATAGGCAATGGGATAAAAACCTCAGTTTCAATAGCCTGTGGAGGATAGAACATTTTTTTTAATCTGATGTGTCATACATCTCTGTATTTTCCGGAATTTCATTATATACTTCGGAACTTAAATGCCAACTGAATGGCTGCACTTACCGTCACTTTGTGACTTCTTCTTTGTGTCTTCTCTTTGGCTCAGTCTGAAAAAAAACAAGTAAGAGCAGCGCTGTCTTCGGCTATGCCGAAGGCTTCATACCTTTCATGAACATCTGCAAATTTTACTTTGACAGATTACTGCTTTTGAATACAATAAAAAAACGCATCTAAACAATCAGAGGTATGAAAGATATACTTTATATGGCATCGGTATGTAAACCGGTAACACAATTTATTGGGTTTAGTTTCCTACATAAAGGAGATATATGGCAAAAACTGGTATCTGAACAATCAGTGCTATAGGAGATAAAGCTTATACAGCATAGATTTTGATGATTTTCTCAGTAGACTTTGTATTATTATTTATAAAATATCTTACGAAATTTATCGGTTTTAGCTGTTCAAATGAAGAAGTTTTACAGTAAAATCCCATATCTGAACAATCAGATGTATGGAAGATATATGTTGTAATCATCCGATCCTTGTTATTTTCACTGTAAGTATTCTGTTAATAATGAGTGAAAATGGTGCGAAATTTCATGTTCCTAGCTGCATAAATGGAGGAGTTATGATAAAAGACCTCATATCTGAACAATCAGTTGTATGGGGCTGCTGGTTATAGTGACCCGATCTTTGTTATTTTCACTGTAAGTCTTCTGTTGATATTGACTGAAAACAGCGCGAAATTTTATGGTCCTAGCTATATAAATGGATGAATTATAACGAAAAATCTCATATCTGAACAATCAGTTGTATGGGAGCTATAGGTTATAGTTACCCGATCTTTTTAATTTTCACTGTAAGTTTTCTGTTGATAATTATTGAAAACAGTGCGGAATTTCATGATACTAGCTATAAAAATGGAGGAGTTATAACGAAAAATTTTATATCTGAACAATCAGTTGTATGGGAGCTATAGGTTATAGTGACCCGATATTTGTAATTTTCACTGTAAGAATTCTGTTGATAATGGGTGCAAGTACTGCCAAATTTCATGTTCGTAGCTGCATAAATGGATAAGTTATAACGAAAAATCTCATATCTGAACAATCAGTTGTATGGGAGCTATATGTTATAGTGGTCCGATTCTTCCGGTTCCGACAAATGATTAATACATTATAAAAATACACCCACCTACCAAATTTGATACGGATATCTCGAAAACTGAGAGACTAGATTGCATACAAACAGACAGACAGACGGACAGACGGACATGGCTAAATCAACTCAGCTCGACGTTCTGATCATATAAGTATACATTTTAATGGGTCTATCTCTTTTTGTTCTGGTACTTACAAACATCGGACCAAAGTTATAATACCATTTCATGCTCATGAAAGGTATAAAAACGAATATTCGTATAACACTAAATGGGGTGAGGCGGAAATTGCTGGCAGCAGAGATCTGAATACTTTTGTGTGAAGAGATTCTATAATGCTTAGTTCCCTGAAGCTGATTGCTGGTTTAATGCCACCAGTGGGCCCGGACTCACACACTGTCGAATCCAATGAAGATAAGCTTCCCTTTTT
>NW_023458558.1:39572847-39605928 GCF_013731165.1 Rhagoletis pomonella | reverse complement strand
ACAACTCTATTTGCCCATCCTGCCTTGAAGTAGATGATACACTGGAATACATTTTGCTTCTGCCCCGCCTTTGCAAGAATTAGGTATGAGGCATTTGGCCGCAACAGTGGACGGCATGTCGCCTGTGGGCTGTTGTCTGGTTCCGAAAACACACAGAGGCAATATTAAAATACTAGCACCACTTCGGACTTCGTCGCGTCCAAAATAATTTTCTTGTTGTAACATTGTCATCAACAATTCACCGATTATGATTTCCAGTATTGAAGTGTTTGACGAACTTTTTTTCTCTTCACACCCTGGCGTAAACAGTGATCCGGTTCGGTGGTGAATCTCTCCTTGAAACTGTGTACATTGTTGGTGGCAATTTCAAAATGGGTGGGATCATTCTTCTATATAAATCCAATACACATAGACTTACTTCAGAGGAAATACCTTAAATATATTATCAAGGAGCGCCATCGCAGAGATGGATTTTTCTAATGAACACTTCCAGTGACATGCAGTACGAAAAATTCGGTTTGTGTTGGAAGTTCCACGCTCCCTTTCCTTTCCTTTTTTTAGCCTATAAGCATCCTTTGAAACTTTTGAAGCTTTGCAAACAGAAACACCGGCTTTCAAAATATGTATATATTAGTACAGACTAAGGAACAAATAAAAATATTAGTTAATAAAGTGCACGTTAATATATAACTCGCTCGATGGCCTTGCGACAGTGACACCCCTATTTTCCTAAAATTTCTTGAAAAACCACTTTTTTGCTAAAGAGCAGGTTCGCGATCTCTAAATGACCTTTAAAAACTATAAAAATAAGCAATAAATTTTCGAATAAAAAAGAAAAAAATTGGGAGGTAGGGTCTTGAAATTTCCAAAAAAAAAAAAAAAAACCATTTTCGATGGGCACCCTAACTACCTACATATTTATTGAAGAGTTCCAGACTCAATAGTCTTTTTATATGATACTTCTGAAGTAAATTCACACAGGAAAATTACATTCAACTTAAAATCGAATACAAGTTGCATAACTATTCTTACGAAACTGCATTCAAAAGTCCAAATGCGTAGCGCGCTGTTTCGCAAATTGCAAAATCCAACGCTTACTTAACTCTGCAGGCAACTAAGAGTCGAATATATGCAAATAATGATAATCTTGATATTGTCCTAGCACATATTTGCAATTAAAGTTTAAACGAAATGCCAGTATTTTTTTATAAAAAAAGTCATAACATCAACTCTAATACCACATAGAGAATTTTTGATAACTTCATCAAAAACGAGAAGAAAACTGTTGGCCTATTAAGGCATGACGTAGATACGTGTAGCCCCGACGGCAGTCTTGATGTCGTTAATTTTGCCTTTTATGGCACTTTTATTATCACGCACTTCGAGTGAGCATTGCCGTATGTATAACCAATAAGGAAAAAATTTGTATGCACAGAAACAAGGGTTAAGCTAAAAATAAAAACAGCCAAATATGCAAGCAAGCCTCAGACGCTAAAAGTAGCGCAGGTTGTGCTGCACTTTCAACAGGTCGATAAAAACCGTACGTACAAATATAAAGGTGCAAATGGCTTAATGTGTAAAAGGAGCAATTAAAAAAATATTTGTTATATCTATTCATTCATAAACTCCGACTGAATTTAAGTACCTAGTAAACGTTTTGTATAATAATGCCGCTCTGATTTTAGTGGTAATTTATTTAATAAAAGCCGAAAATTTATTGGATTGTGCAATCGCTAACGGAAATTGTTAATACCAGCTAAATTGCAGCTAGCTAAAGTGGCAATAAAAATACTAACAGAAGAGCTTAATAATAATTCACCACAAGCGGCATTTCCTACTCAAAGCGGCGATTAACGATTTCAATAAAAAAAAAATATATGATTAAAGATTTTAGTTGGAAATGTGTTTATGAATCACAAAACGGGAACAGTTTCCACTAAATTTTCATTGTAGCGGCTGTGAGTTATTCCTCTAAACTGGTTAAGAAAGTGAAAAAAACTGCGTGTATAACTAACTACTTGTTATTTTGTGGCATACATACATACATATATATATACGCTTGTATCTTTTTTCGGACAAAAAACTATACTCTCGCTGTGTCTCCATCAAAAAGCTTATTTACAGTAGGTACAGTATTTTTTTAAAACGGTTTTTCAATGAAATGAAAGAATTCCTGGTGTTTAATTTACTTTCTGTACACCCCGCGACAAAATGATACGTACTTTTAACACAGACCAGGGAAATAAATCCAAATTTCTAACTTTGTGGAAAAATTCCACAAGTTGCACAATGACAATTTTCTAGTTTGAAGCATGATAAAAACATTGCAAGGTAAAATCGTTGTCGTTTGCCAGCAATATAATTTTAAAATTCGAACTCAAGCTCACACACACATTCTCATTTTTAATCTCAAACAACAACAATTGTGAGCAATTTCATTTTTTTATTTTCAATTTTATGTGATTTTAAAATGTTTGCAAACGGCAAAAAAATCATGGCCGACGACATGGTTTTACCTTCTAATATTTTTATCATGATTTGAAGTGTTCATTTGATTTTTAAATGTTTGTTTTGGTAACGGTGCCACCCATTTGCTTCCATACAAAGTTACTCTTTTACCATATTTTTTATATGGAAGAATATAATAACAATGTCGAAAAAAAATTTGAAACGCGAATTCTTAGCCCCTTGAAACGTGCACTTGATTACTAGAATTTAATAGGTTACAAGACTGAATATTTAAAATTTTATTATGAACATAGGTAATTAAATAGAATTTGATATAAAATTAATAAACATTAAACAAACGAAAGACAAAAATGGTCAACTAAACTTTTTAAAGATACGATTGACATAATTGGCCGTCGAAATTCTGGCCATCTGCACAAACTAAACGACTGACAAAAATTTGTGGCCCTCACTCTTTAGAGAAAACTTTACTAAGCCTTTTCGTGAGCAGCATTACCATGTTGGCATTTGAAAGCTATTTTAAGGTATGTTATTGGTCTAATGTAACATTTCTTAACAAAATCAAATTTCGTATTAAGTGTTATTTTCTACTTTAGCAGCACTTCCCTTGTTAACCCTCAACTGTCATCGTGGTGTCAAAATTACTCCATTACATGCTTATCTTTATTTTCTTTGTAATATAATAAGATTATAACTGCGTTATTTTAAGTAATCTCACATTTACACTTGCTAAGTCGTAACCCCAGAGGATACTTGCTGTAAACATCGGAAGTTATGGGCTGGTTGAACCGGATGCAAAATAATCGTTTCGGTAAGTGGTGATTAAAAACGTTCTCTACATCCGGAACCCTGTTAGAAAGTACTCTCAGTTAATTAAAGAGGCAACCAAGTGTCTTAAGTTGCCTTAACATATTCGATATATGTATTTAGTTATATCAGTACAGTAAAATAATGCATTTTTTTCAAGCAATTACATATGCTTCTTAAGCGTCATTGAACTTTCAATCTTTAACTTGCATAATTTCATGAACAAACATACAAGCATATGTACATAAATATGTTTACAGGTGCTAAACACTTATGTGCTTGCTAATGCAAATTTCCCAACATATTTTCGTAAGCGTATGCGCATTTCTATATATATATGCGTATGTTTGTGTATTTATGCACCTATGTTTATTTGTTTTAAGATTACTACCAACGAGAAAAACACACAATTTGCATGGTTGAGGAAGAAGAAGAGTTTCAAGAACGTGCAAACTAGGCTGGGTCGCGAAAATAAATGTTGTACCTACGCCTCTAACTTAACCCTTTCACTGCCGTTCTATAACGAGCAGGCTTAAAAAAGAAATTTAGTCAATTTTTTCGGATCGATATACATATTATCCAAAAGACAAAAAAGAATTTAAGAAAAAAATTTAGTGTCCGTCAAAAGGAAAATATGTACATATGTTCAGGAATAATATGTTCCATTCCCCAAGCGGTCGTTAATGATTGGCTCTTTCTATATCAAATACGTGTTTCGACGCCAGGAAATGGTAAAGTTTTGATCAAATTGTATGAGGTGAAAAAGCGATCAAAAACCAAAACCTTAACTGGATTGCGCACAGCTTTGCACAATTTAGTAACGACCCTCTCACCTAAAGTTACAGAAGCGGCTGGGCAGCTAGCTATCTTTACCGGCGTAATAGACTTCAACGGATGCGATGACCTCCTTTTCAGCTTAGCCATCGATTCATCAAGGCTCTGACGTAAGCTTTGCTAAATGTATATTTTATACAATTGGCAACCTCCTCTATATAATGAAGTTTAGATGACCATTCTAGTCGCTCAGGAAAATTAAAATACAGTTTTCACATTAAATTTTGATAACGATTTCGCGCACTAGCCTGTTTTATAAATTCGTTTCACATAGATACATTTTGAGAAGATAAGTGGAGTGAGATTTGATAAGTGAAACTCCCGACAATACTTTAATTTTAGATGCATCAGTTGGTGCTATATTGCGGTTTTCGTTTGCTTTTAGGAGGGCCAATAGTTGATATGTGCACTAGGATGGTCCAAAAACGCATGCGAAAAAGTAAAGTATGAATTTTTATGCTCTCACCCCTAGGATTGTTCTATACCGAAAAAAATATTCCCATATTTTTTTATTTTGAGATCAAAAAATATTTAGAGGCCGCTCAAAGCGCCCAAAGTTTCCCATGTATTTTATATGGGGAAAAACAACTTTTCATAGAAATGGTATAGAATTCTTAAAAATCATTATTTTTCTATCGGAAAACCCTGCTTATCTGTAGCAGATTGCCAATAATAATAACCAATTGTTTATTTAACCATTTTTCCATTGCAAATATAATTTATAGTTCTGCCAAAAACTCACAAAAACCCCGAAAAATGCAATGTGGAGACCAGTAAAAAATCGCTAGTATCAAAAAATAGTTAAATAAACAATTGGGTATTACTGAAAGTCTCCTGAAGAGAACCTGATTGAAAAATATTCACTTTTAAGAATTCTATACCATTTCTGCGAAAAGATGTCTTTTCCCGTATAAAAATACATGGAAAACTTTGAGCGCTTTGAGCGACCTCTAAATATTTTTTTGATTTCAAAATAAAAAATAGGGGTATACTTTTTTCGATATAGAACAATCCTAGGGGGTGAGAGCATTACAATTGTGACTTTACTGTTTTTGGACCACCCTAATAGCCACTGTGCAGTTAAAATAAGCTAGGATATACATTTAAATGCTTCGAGTTCAGTGGAATTTCCTTAAATAGGGGCCAATATAATGGCTTCAGTCTCTTGAGTAATAGAAAATTGAGGACGAAATAAGTCTGACGGTTCTTCCCGTACTACTTGTAGACTGAAATTCCCTTTGGGAAACATTGGAGAATTGTTTCAATTCTCTGAATCCTTACACCAGCACAAAAAAAAACATGGTGTTTGTGTTTTTAATCAGTCCCACCTACCTACATGTCGGTGTCGACCCCCATTTTTTTCGTTTTTTCTTAATTTACTCGAAATTTAGGAGATATACGAGTCAAACGGACCTAAGATTCGGATTCAGTGGGACGAAATACATGTAAGTCAAATTAAAAGCAAAAACAATTTTTTTTTTTGTGTGCCGGTGTTAGATATCAGAGTTGCCCGAAGGTCCATGTATTTCTTCACCATAATCTGGAATATACTCGGAATCGGACGCACTAAAATCTCAGAGCTCAGAGTCGCTGGTATTTAGCAACCCAGCCACTTCGCCTTCGATCAAACCTCCACCAAAGATTCTTTTGTTAATTCTACACATGTTTTAACATACAAATTGATTTGACTATACACCAGTGGGATAATTTATCCGGTTTATATGGCTGAAACCATACAATTGGGACATATTAACCCGATTCAAAAAAAAACTTACAGCTAATTCAGTTTAGGCAATCATGAAATATTATTTTTTTTTTTAAATAGCTCTACGTACACAGAACTGTGTGAACCACATGATTTATATCAAGAGTAGTTTGCTGTCTAAAACAAAGTCAAAACTAAGTTTTCTTTAGATCTTTATTTATAGCGCGATAACAAAACAAACAAAAATCGCATACATACCTTCGACCAATAAGCTCAACTATGTATGTAGATATCAATCGGACTAAATTCAGATGCAATTAGCACAAAGATAAACCGTTTTTTAAATGATTTCTCCAAAAAATTACTTTTCGATGATGTCCTAATATGTATGACATCTCATCCCCTCTTCAAAATTGGAACAACTCAAAAATCAGATTCCACCCAATTAATAAAAAAAAAATGTATTTATGCAAAAAAAAAAATCGACCAACATTTTTTTTTTAGTTTGCTGCTCTTGCGATATGTACATATGCATTCAGACTAAATATCTATGTATGTAGGTTGGTAGTTTCAAATGTTCTTCTTCCTTCTGGATACTGACCCGGTCTAATTTATGCAAGTCACATGCATATGTGCATACCTACTATATGTTTAAAATGAAATTCCACTACTGACTTAAAAATACTATCGATGGATTTGCATTGCATCTTTCGCACGTACACATATGCATACATTGCACTACACAAAACAAACACTTACATATGGAAAATGCAAAAGGCTTCTGGTAAATATTTGCGAACAAAACTTTTCGTCTTTGTTGTCAGGTGGGCAGGTAGACAACAAAGCGGACAGTTAGTAGATGGCTGAAGACATTAGTCTGTAGTAGTTGTTTACCTGTTGTCCTAACACAAACTTAAGTAAGTACTTATTTAGTACTTAACCGCTTACAAATACTAAGTCAGATTTGAGCAACAGCTTATATGGGCATTAAAAAATCGGCCAATCATAAGGACTGAGAAGACATGCACATGTGAGTAAGTTCAGTGATAAAGAACATGCCATTGAATTAAATAATACAATTTGTTGGAAATCCTTTTAATCAAATTACCTTCATTTCACCACTGCAACCGATTTGGAAATTTTGCATTTTACGAATTTTAGAGCATATGGATATGTGAAATTTTGATTTGCTAGTGAAATTGAGAAATTTTTGCAGCTTGAGACCATACTATATCATATGATGTTGTTTTGAACTAAATATAAAATTAAAAAACAAAAACGAAAGCAATTCACCGGCGTAGGCACCCGAGCAGGCACTTGCTGGCCATGGCGCGTCAGAAGTTATAAAGCAACCTCTGGGCATACCGAGAGGCCATAGACAGCGTTTACAGCGAAACAGTTCTGGCCTACACTGACTCTCGGCCATTTGGCACACCACCAGACGTAGACGTGACAGAGCTTTGTCTGCCTCGGGAGACTCGGGCCACAATAGCCCCACTTCGCTCTGGCTAGTGCAGCAGGTTAAACTCCTACCTGGAAAGAATAGATGCAGATGTACCCAACGAGTGCGCGGCATGCGGCGAAACACCCCACGACTCGAGACATCTCTTTGAATGCCCATTAAACCCTACTCCACTAATGCTTCTGTACCCCTTGGACAAGAATGATTGAGGGACTAGCCGACGTGGGCGGAGTTTTGTAGCCGCTTTAACAACAACTACAACGATGCTTCCCAATTCTGACGGAGCTGGTGGTAATTCTCAACGTAATTTTACACAGTCGTATTATTTACGCGGGATACCAAGTTCAGACATCCGGCATAAAGGTAACTTCTGTTCGTGCTGTCAACACTTTTTTCGTGAGCCTTTTCCACGATTTGGCAAATTAAGGATCTATGGTGGATTTTCCAAGCCTAAAGCCACACTGATAAGGCTCAATCAGTTCGTTGACGGTGGACTTCAGTCTTTCACATAATTCGCTCGCTAGGACCTACCTTTGCTTAGAAGGCTGGTCCCGCGGAAGTTGGCGCGTATGGCGTGATCGCGTTCCTTTGTGGATTGAACACAGCATACTTAAATACCCATTAAGTGATTTCTTGAAAATAAAAAAAATTGATTGCTTCTCTTACATTTAAATAAGAACAGTTTCTTAACTCTTCATTCCATTCTCAGGTGAAAGGGTTTTGTTAGATATATTTATTTTTTTTTTTAAATATGGTTCCCAAGGAGATTTTCAACCAGGTCCAGCTAATTAACGACGTTGAATTGACACGAAAAATTTTAATAAGTGTTAAAAAGTTGAGAAGTGGAACCAATTTTTCTTTGCATGAGAAACACTTTTTCAAAAATACGAAAATTTTAATGCTATGTATATCGACTTTATCGATTATTATTTTTACCAATTCAATCAACAATAATGTCGAAAATTTCGGATATATTTTATATCATAATACATACCAATTGATAGCCTTTTCTTATTTGCGCAAATTACAAGTATATAAAAATATCGAGCCCTAACCGCCAAAAAGATGTAAGCGAGTTTTTTTTTCAAAATTTGATTTTTTTGGGCAGAAATGCATCTAGATGCTTTAGAACATTTCTGAATAAAAAGTACACTTTTGAAAAAATTGCGCTTACGTTTGTTTGGTGGTGAGAGCTCGAAAAACATCATCTTCTTCTTTAATAATTCCATCGGTCTTTTAAATTCGAAAACGGTCAATTCTGTGTGATATGTTTTTGTTTGAAGCCAAAAATAGTATGAACTTTTTCTGTTAGAGAACTTGATATTTAAAATCGTCTGTTACACAAATATATTCCTACAATGCATATATTTAAATGAACTACATTTGAGGTAAGCGTAATCTCTCAAAATATATTCAATTTTCAATTAGTCAGCTGAGGCCAGCTTTCTATAGCTTGTCAGTTACACAAGAAATAAATTTGTCAAAGCATCCACATGCATGTATGTACATACATATTTTTGTTTGGCGGCGATAACCGCTTAAGCGATTTCGGTCGAGTCCAATAAACCACGTCAGTCATACATATATATGCATACACACGCATACACAAATATCAACGGAAAGCAACGGAATGCAATACTCTGAGTGGGATTATGCCAATTTCAAAAGCTGCTTACTGTTGGATATAGGCCATTTGCTATTATTTGGCACTTGGCCTCTTCTGGCAATTGCCTCTATTCGACGTCAATCCACTTCTGCCAGTTGATGTGCAGACATCTTAAATTACAGCTCACTGGAAGCAAGAAAGCATCTCGAAACCTTTAGATACTTCACTTGGCTATTTCGACATCACTAAATTTAAACATACAGGGTGGTCTATATAGCAGCTTTTTTTATTAAAAAAAATAAATAACATGAACAATTTGTTTCGGTATATTATTCGTTTATTCGAAAGAGCAAACATTCCCATTACGAGTATTTATGGAACACGCTTTCATTAATGCGGCTGCCTTGGCTGGCTTCGGAGAAGCGCATGCTATTATGGTTAATAGATGATTCGTATAACATTGGTCCATAACGACACCCCACAAAAATAAAATTTAACGGCGTCAAACCGCAGCTGCGAGGTGGCCCATCGACTTCGCCGAAATGGCTGATAGCAAGTTCACCGAACTTCACCTGAAACTAAAGATCATCCAGGTCTATTTCTTAAATCTCTGTCCTCAAACAATCGTTTATTATGCCTCTGTAACATTTACCGTTGACCCAAATGACGTTTCTAACAGCCTTCAAAAAGAGCCTAAAAACACTACATGGACCACCCTGTATATGTATGCACGTATATTGTTATTTGGTAATCTACGATTACTTCTCTCAGTATTATGTAATTATGTGAAGCACTGATTGACCGAAACAAATGTCTAAAATTGATTTACAATACTTTGTCTATTGTAACAAGTACGTCTGCGTATTTCATTATTTTTTAAGAAATTTATAATCAATTTTGGTCGACAAGTGAAATGATTGACATATTTGGAATATGTGTTTATTTATCTTTTCGATACTTACGCACAAGGCATAACAAGGTAGAAGTGATTTGGCATTTCTCTCTTTTGAACTGCGACTGAAAAGTCATCTCTTAACCCAATACTATTCAAAAATGTTTTTTTTTATATAAATTTTCAATTGTGAGCTGTGCGACTGATTTTAAATACATAATAAAATGAAAAGGAATTGCGAGCGGTGCGTTGTGTTTGTCAAGAGCCTGGACAACAAACTTGTGCCTGATTTTAAACCTTCGAATTGTCAAGTGAAGCGACAAGGGCGGGCAAATTGCTGCGATGTTTCATTAGAAGACTCTTCACGTGTGGTCGTGACTTTATTTGTTGCCTATCGCAGCCGAGTATTTCTAAGTGGACGCGTTTGGTCCCAGGTGCAGGATTTATCATACCGCATACGAAAAGAAAATCTCCCTTTCATATACATACATGGATAGGCCAAATTTCAAATAGTGGTCTGATAAAACCTAAACCAGTATTCCTTGTTGACATAAAGAAACTGAAAGTAATTTTTAATAATTTAATGGAAAGGAAATTTCTGATAGCAAAAATTTAATAGCTAAATTATTGAATTTAAGTTCTGATGTAAATTTAGAAGAATCAAACTTTTTTAATGTCTAATATACTTTAGAATTAAGTATTTGAATAAAAAAATAAATGCTCAAAAACATTGGGATAGTAAAAGCAAGAAAATTGTCAAAACGGTTTTATAAATGAGTGTGTTTCATTTAGTGTGTAATTTTGTGTAAGTATACATTTCCACATTTACATTAAACCGAAAATTCAGTAAATGAAATGAAGCTGATTGTACTGATATTTGAAATATTTTCATATTTACAAAAACTTTCATTTAAAAAGGGTTAACTTCTTTGTTTACATTTTTTGACATTACAGTCAGGTATGAGAGAGCTCGACTGAATTGTCACTTCTACCTTGTTGAATATGCCTTGCTTACGCATATTTCTAAAAATTATGTAATAAAATAGCCCTAAATACATTCCTACACACTAGATCATAGCAAAAAAAAATCAGCTGTACACCTTCAAATTTGAAGTATTTTTACTGTAATTTGATACCTGATACCTTCGGCGTTTACAGTCGGATATAAATGTATTATACAGGCCAATTTTGGCATCCAACAGACACAAATCTTTCGTAGGGCAATTGTCAATTCTAGCATCTATCTTGAAAGCTTTTTTCTATCTTTCGAAAGAATAATTGAAAGATCTGCTAATGAGGAGGTTTTTCTGAAAAGAGTAAAAACTAAAAAAAATAGTAATTAAAAAAAAGAAAAAATTAAATAATCAAAATAAATTTAAAATAAGTTTCTAAAAGCTAAATGATTATAAAAAAAAATTTCTTTTTAACCCTAGTATGCACAATCGACACATATTTTATAACCTTTATTCTTAGAACAAATTTTAAGAATCCTTCCCGATCACCGCGATTTGACTGAATTTTACAAAGAGAAATGTATTTAAAATATTTATATTTCTTTTAAGCATAGGCACGGGTGCCCACCAAAAAAAAATAGGCGGAAAGACATATAAATATATAAGATTTAACAAATAACATTGTTTTTTATTTGTTTATTTATTAAATTTGGGCTAATATTATTAATGATAAAAATTATATTTACATAATTTACCAAAATAATAAAAACATACGTACAAATAAAAATTTAGGCACTTAACGTTTGAAAAAATATGTACGAAGATATTCGAAAAACACACAAAAATTTCCGAGCAGTTCTCTTATAACACTGCACTGAAGTCTAAAAATTAAAGAAAACTATATTGAAAAATATAAGTTTCCAAAAAAAGTTATTAAATAAACAAATTTTTTTGTATTAGTTGTTTTATCTAAACATTACAGAAAATTCTACATGTTCAAAATAAAGATATCTTATTATAATTAAACTAAATTCGACCTTTCTTACAGGTGGCAACTCTCATCAAAATATTTTCAAACCACAACCTGATTAAATCTTTTTCGTCTGACACCCATATTGTGATAAATATTCCAGGCAAATTTTGCAACAAATGCGACATGTTCAACAACTTTGCGATATTTCATGAATCCCACTAGTAACTAGTATGAAAAATTACAAACCGGTGCTTACTTAGTTTCTTTTTCACAGAATTTAGCTAGGCATAAAAATCATATCACAACTTTCCATCATCAGTAATTTCTTAATGTGCTGATAAGCTACAATATTCCAATAGCAATAAGCTGTACTAATTAAAAAGTTTATGGAAACTATCCATATCCAAGCTACCAATGTCAGAAAAGATTGATATGCAGGTATGCACATGTATATTATGTATGCATATATAGTATGTACCATAAGCGCACACAAGGGTGGGTTTTGGGGTTCAAACCCCCCTAAAGCTAATAACCTTAAATGGAAACTAGGGATATTCTCGAAGTCTTGCATGTAGCACGGATTGTATGAAATGCAAAAATACTATTCCAAATTTGCAATAGTACGAGAGCCCCCTTTTGCAAAATAGTTGCAAGCAGCGAAATTCTGTATCAAATACGAAAACAATATACAGCAAAAAAATAAAGTGAGCGAAATGAGAGGAATGGGAAAAATATGTAGCAATTCCAGCAACAAAACAACTAGCACAGGGTGGCATTTATCTTGCTATGCTGTTTTGCAAAATAAATATATGGATTTCGGCGTTGAAATGTTCTTCCTCATGTATTTTGTTGTTGTACGTTTGCAAGTTATGCAATCCGTGCTACGTGCAATGGCTGTGCAAGATTTCGAGAATACCCCTACTGTATCTTACGCTTAGAATTTCAAGACAAATAAAAATAATTATTTTTTTATTATTTCTGTAGCTTGAAACAAATTTACGAGCATTTAAATATTTCATGAGTGCTACAAACTGATTTAAGCAATTTTGATAAAAGAAGAAACTTTTTTCCATTTCTTGTGCATAATTTTATATGCATTTTTTCATTTTTCTTGAGTGCTCCTAAAACTTTAAGTGCGAATGAAAACATTGCCCTAAAAATATGCATTGCATACTCACTTACTGTTTTTTACACTTTACAGCCTAAAGAAGTTTACCACTGATATACACCTACTTAACAAGGATTCGAACATTCCACCAAAGTTAAAACTTTTAAAAATACAAGTTCAGTTATGAGGCAATCGTGAAATATGACCATCTCCATCGAAAACCAGTAACCAGTAATCGAGGAAAATTAACTTAAAAGTTTAAAAATTATTCCGACAAATTGAGGTTCTCCATTTTTTTGAAGTCGGTTAAAAATATTTGAGTTCTTTGTTAATTTTATGTAAACAAAGTTTAATTTATGAAATTTTAAAACGTTTATTTATTTATTATATACTGTACATAAAACTTGCATAAATGTATCTTATAAATGTATAAACCCCTCCTAAAATATAATCCTAGGTGCGCCCCTGGTATGTACATAACTAATTATATATGCTGAACGCATTAATTAGTGCGGGAATGCACAAAATAGTTTAGCTGCTCGCTGGTTTAATCTACCACAGCAGCGATAATGATTTTCGATAATTGGATTTTAATAGCAAAAAGTGACCGAGTTTGCTGGGAAAAGTAGTCAAACCTGCGCTACCGACTTCAACTCGTTATTAATTATAGAGAGATTGAAGTGATAAGTCGATGTTTAAAAATTCATGAAACATTTATTGATTTGATTCCTTAATCAGTTTGTCAAATACAAGTACTCATTTTAGAAAGGTTATGTGGGAAATGTAGAAAGTAAGATCTTGAAAAAATATATGAACGCATTTACACAAAAATGACGCTGAAAGTAAATCGTATAATAAGTGGCTCGCAATACCTCTTGCGTTTATTTCAATTAACTGACTACAATTTGGAACTAAAATAAAATAGGCTAATGCAGGATTTCCAACAGGACTTAAATGGAAAATATATTTTAATAACAAACTTGGACATTAAAATATTATCGTGTCATTACGTTATAAAAATATTAGTTGTCCCTTATTGTGAATTTCGTAGTGAATACTCGGAAGCGAAAAATGGAAGTCATTTTAAGTCTGATTAAGTTAATTTCCGCATGGCATTTTTTAAATGGCACCCATTTCTTGTCAATTCAATGCCTAGGGAGAATTCGGTGTAATGAACATGAACATATGTCTGTATGTTTGTACTCGTATCACTCAAAAATTAATACATGGAATCGAATGCAATTTTCACCGAGGTACCTATTGATAGAGGTTACTTAAATTATAGAAAGAAAAAAAATAGAGAGTTGCCACCTGTTTGAAAGTTGCAGTTTAATTAAATTGATAAGATAAAGTAAATAATGCAATATGGCTGAGAAAATAAAGAGGTTAAAGAAGGCTCACGCCGAAATTTTTTTTTTTGAAGGTTGCCACCTGTTTGAAAATTCTAATTCAATTTAATTTAAATTTAAATTTAGGAAAGTTTACTGTCAAAAATGTTTTTGAGGAAGATTGCCAGCTGTTTGAAAAATTTTATTTAATTAAATTGATAAATTAAATGAATAATTAGAATACGGTTATCAAATACAAAAATACATTTAAGGCGCTCGTACATTATAAATATACACCCTCTTGCCAATTTTCAGTCGGATATCTCGAAAACTGAGGTGCTAGATTGCCTTCAAACAGACAGACTGACGAACTTGGCAAAATCGGCTCAGCTCGACGTTGTGATCATTTAAGTATACATTTTCGTTGATACGTCTCTTCTTTCTCTGGAGCTTACAAACATCGGGCCAAAGCTATAACACCAATTCATGTTAAGCGCATAAAAATACCCTTCGACTCGGCACCCATTGGGTGGTCAATGAAATCAAGAGTGCCCACGAATAAAATGACCGGACCAAGTGCAGAAGCACCTGTTGCACTTGGGTTATCCATCTTGCATTATTCTAATAGGAGAGAGGCAAAGTTTTTTAGTCTCGGCCCATGCCAACCTCCCGTTTTAGTGCCATAAAAGAAGTAGGAGAAAAAGAAAGAATTCCGCGAAAGAGTGCCTTATTTTAGGATTGTCAATGAAAAAACAATAGTCAGTAGAAAGTAAGTTTTTCCGATTGACATAATACTTATACCAACAAAAGAAATACAGCAGAAAAGTGGAGTCAAAAATCACTGAAAGCTCAAGATAGTGTATTGAATATACTATATACAAAGCGTCGGTATGCACACACACACACATATGTAAGTACAAAGACTTTAAATGGTAACGATTCTTTGACGGCACAAATGATTAACGCACAAACAGGAATTGTTACACTGTTTATCAAACAAATAAAATGTCACATAATGTTTACATAAACACATAATTTACAGAAGGCAATACTGCTACAAAACAACTACCAAAAAAAAAAACCCCGAACTTGTCTTCGAGTAGTGAATACAATTGTATGCAGAGGTGCACTACTATTGATGTTATTTTAATAACAATGCAATGCTGTAAGTTCACATAAAAGCTAGACATGTTATTTTCTTTCGTAGTACTTATGTATGTTTTTACGTATTTATTCATGTTTGTGGGCGTGTTAGCAGCTGGACTTTAGGCCCAGCGAAGGCGTATGTGCGGTTGTACGTTAGCTGCCAAAGATTGAAAATACATTTGTTGCCACATAATGTCACAGTTCTTCTCAGCAGTTTGAATATATGTATGTACATACATGTATAATACGAACAATTAGTACATATCTGCATGTATACTACTTACTTTATATGTCGTGAGTTACGGTGTATCTTAATAGTAGTCGTTACAATACATTTGAACAGCAAATTGTAAACGTGCTTTACAGTCTTTTAAATAGCAACAGTTGTCACTAGTATTGTTCAAAGAATGTCTTTAATGTGATTTATTACTTAAATAGATATTTAAATACGCCTGTATGTATGGATACACAGCTATATACATCTCCCACTCGCTACACTGAGAAAAGAGTTTAGTTACGCCAACTAAATATGTTTTCCTCAACACAGAGTTTGGTTATAATAACAGTGATTCGTTATAGTTACCAAATCGTGTGTTTAGAGAAATATATTTAGCTGACTTTTTTTCTGAGTGTACTTTGTGTTTCTCTGTTGATGCTTAATGTGTAGTGGGAGTGGAAATATATTCAAAATATGTTTATCTTTTTACTATGTGCATGATATGTGGAAATAACAGCAAGTTAATTTTTTTTTTAAATAGTACTATGCATATTAGGATGGTCTAAAATAGTAAGGTCTCAACCCTTATTATTTCTCTAAACGAAAAAAAGAATACTCTTATCAAAAACAAAAAATATTGAAAAATACCGCAAAGCCCATAAAGTTTTCAATATTTGTATTTTGTATGTGGAAAACACTTTTCAGTAGAAATGATATAGAAATCTTGAAAATCAATACTTTTCAATCGGAAAGCTCTTTTTCTCTTAAGCAGACTAACAACTATTCTTATCTTCTTCTTCTTAATTGGCGCTGTAACCGCCTAAGCGATTTTGGCCGAGTCCAAAACAGCACGCCAGTAATTTCTCTTCTGTGCTAACTGACGCCAATTGAAAATGCCAAGTGAAGCCAAGTCTTTCTCCACCTGGTCCTTCCAACGCAGAGGAGGCCTTCCTCTTCCTCTGTTACCAGCATCGCGGCCCGCGTTGAATATTTCAGACAACTATTCTTATAGCTCCCCCAAAAACCAGTAAAATTGCAATAGGGTGAACGATAAAACATCGTATATAAAAATGGCGTATTATTATGGGAAGTCTCCTAAAGAGTTTTCCGATAGAAAAATATTTAGTTTCAAGAATTGTATACCGTTTCTAGTATTTTGTTCTACATAAGACATATGGAAAACTTCTTTTTGATTGTTTGTGTTTTCGACAGAGTAGTGGTATGATGTATTGTGGAACGATTTTCCGTCATCCCTTTTCAAATTTGGTTTGGAGACAAACCGGTTCCGGCGTTATGCCATCTTCAGTGCCATTTTTCGTTCTCGTGACCTTGAATTTAACTTCCAGGTCAGTTTTGTCAAATAGAACGTGGTATTTTTTATGCCGGCCAACTCTCCACTAGAAAAAGTAAATTTTGTTCCAAACTAATCTTGAGGTTAAATTCAAAGTCAGGGTTGGCTGTCTACTTTAGCACCTTACAACTTTTGTTTTAACACTTTTTGGATTCAAAGCTTATTCCAAAAGTTATTTACGTGCGTCACTTGAAATGGGACAACCTATATACATATGCAAAAATACGAGAAGCTCATATCGCACATTAAAACTTCATTTGCTCGGGAGTCAACATTTACAACATTTTTTCCGAAAATCTATTCTAAGCAGCTTAGCTTTTAAGAGTACAAGCAATTATTTCCGAGACCTTCAAACCCCTTCTTTTAAAAATTACCATCTCCTGGCCGGAAGTTTACAAATGCAGTCACCATATAACAGCGTGCGACCGCCAATTTTACCCACACAAAAATTATTACACTTACAAAACTCCGGCCCAAATTTAGTAAAACTGCGAATTTAATGTTTCTCTCTGACGACAGGATTTTTTTTAAACAACATTGAAATTTCAAGGATATATTAATTTAAAAAATTATCAAAAAAAAATTCAGTGCAATTAAGAATAACAATATGGGTATAAAATAAACGATAAACGTCACTGTTGGCAATTATAATTTCGAGAAAGAAGAGAATCTCATTTACTTGCGAGCCAGCATTAACACCGATGTCAGCATGAAAATCCAACTCAGAATCGCTCCTACGACAAGTGCTATTTACTTTGAAGTAGGAAATTCAGAAGTATCTAAAGTCCTCTCTCGACATACGAAAACCACAATCTATAATCTAACTTTTTCAACTAGGCCAATCTATAATCTATAGACAATGAAACATCTGATGAGGCGGCTCTTGGAGTAATCGAGAGAAAGATTTTGCGGAACATTTACGTGCCTTTATGCATTGGCGACGGTGAGGACCACAGATGAAGGAACAATGATAGGGGTGGGTAGTGAGGGGTTGAAATTCGATATTTTCCGAATTTCGAATATTGCCCAACCATTCGATTATTCGATCCGAAATTTGATAGTGTAAATTCGATTTAATTCGAATTTTCAAAAAAAAAAAAAATTGTACTAAAAATTTAAAAGTTTGTTTGTAAGAATGATAACTCAGATCGAAAAAGAGATTTGGTTGAACTCACATTTAAGTGATTAATTATCCGTATTAACTTAGCTTCATAACCAAAAATTAATACAAACAATAAATATTTTTTTCTCAAATAAATATCTCAAAAAATAGGAAAACATCCAAAAATTTATATCATGTATTTTTTTATCAATTAAAAAAAAATAAACATAATGTATATATAAGCTAATTTTTGGTACGTATGATGTACTTTTATTTAATTTTCTTGCTTTACCATAACAAAAGAAATTTGCACATACTTATACATATGTTTATAATTTTAAAGCGAATAAAAAGTCGTATGACTGGTTTTCACTTTGTCAAATTCAGTCAAATGGGATTTAAAAGCGGTTTATCGATTGATTTGTATCAGGATAGTTCTTTAGTCGTATACATGCGCTGCTAAATCGGCTATCTGTCAGTTTATGGCCCATAATATCATCGGCAAAGGTATGGAAAAAAGGAGATAAAGTTGTTTAAAAATATGTTGCAAAATTTTGGCGTCAAAATATGACATATTGAAAACCAGTCTTTACATTTAATGACAACTTATAAATTTGCAATTTAAAACAAGATCTTAAAGTTCTATCAAGCCATACTAAAAAGACTTAAGTCGAATCCCGAACCTTCGACATGGACATAGTGCAGCGAATTAAAATACAGCAGCTCCGCTGGCTTGGCCATGTCGTTCGAATGGACACCGCCGCTCCAGCTCAGAAAGCATTCAACTCGAAACCCGCTGGTGGTAGCAGAGGAAGAGAGAGACCAGGTGGAGAAGGACTTGGCTTCACTTGGCATTTACAATTGGCGTCAGACGGTACAGAAGAGAAACCTCTGGCGGGCTTTTTTAAACTAGGCCAAAATCTCTTAGCCGATTAGAGCGCAGAAGAAGAAGAAGAAGAAGTATCAAACTTTGATTGCGTTCTCCCACAAAATTAAAATTTCGCAGCAAAGAGAATTGAATGTTAGGCGTGCGATATATTCGTGTAGTAAAAGGCATGCGCTTTTATTTTCTTGTTTAACTTAGTAAATAAATAACTTGCATTGTGATTTCTTAATTATCTCGTTCCGATAAATATTTACTTTCATGTTTACCCATAGTCACTCGCCAATAAAAGTGAAATTTTTAACAAAATAAAATAAGACAATAAGTTAGAAAGAAAGCAATTGTAATGCTAGTAGGCGAATGGAGTGGGGAAACGCTGTAGGCACACAACACGCAATGAAATGCCTAAAGTGTCTGTCTCATTTGACGTTCAATGCGTTTTCTTGTCATTTATAAGTGGCATTTAATTTGAGAAAGACATTTAAATTAAACAAATGCCGAGTGGATGAGTGCATACAAACATACATATGATTGTGTATTTATGTATGTATGTGCATGTAGTATATTTGTCAGTATGTATGGTATGTTTGTAAAATTTTTTTCACCTCCCCGTAGGAAATGTGAGCACATAATAATGCCTTACCAGCAACTTATGTATGTACATCTCACCCGGCAGTCCTTACCATTTCACTGCCGAATCTCCCTTACTTTAACAAAGACGAGGCCGCCTTATGGAAGTACAAATTTAGAATGTGCCTTTGGTATCATATATAGTATACTTCTGAGCTAATTTACCAAGCAAAGTATGTAGAATATAGAGTAGTCGCTCGGAGTAGTTTGCAAGTGACAACGTAAGGCGTGAACGGAGGTGTTCATTTTTGATTTACTAATAGATGACACATTGGTCGTAATGACAACGTTTCTACTAATGGAGGTATAAGGTGCATTAATAAGTAAAGAAGTAAAATAATGTGATACCAAATTTCGTGCTTATATGTATTTCCTACCGGCTACATTTACAACATACATATTTAGGGAATTCATAAGGCGTGTTAAGCGTCGTAAAATCTTAAGCTTTACACTTTTTTAAACTTTTAAACTACACCGAAATATTTTTAAACTGAGAGAAAATATCTCATTCGCTCCCCCCTAAAACTATTTTAACCGCTATTTTACATACAACAAATTTAAGCTTAAGATTTTATGACGCTTAACAGGTCTTGTGAATCCCCTAATTATGTGTGTATGCAATGGGCTCGTTAAACTGTTTGAATATTTAGTTAACCGCTTGCATCTTTATTAGCCCGTTATTGATATTCAAATTTATAGTCGCATGTGAGTATTTACAAGCAAAGACCCTACAAGTCCAACTAGTATTCGAATTAATTATAAAAGTGTGGATATTCTTTAAGACAAAAGTTAATTGTAGTAGCCAACGAAATACTTATAATTATTAAGCTTCACAACAACGACACAACGAACATGCATACATAAGTACGTACATACTTACTTGTATGCTATCGGGAGAGAATTAAGATATTTTCTCCATTTTGAAAGTTTTATAGTAAAACTAAATTACAAAAATGTAGCTAACTTACGCAGTTTAGTATGTAAAATATTACGTTTTTGCGATAATAAATTTAAGATTAAAGATTGAATTTTCTTCATACTAAATAACAATTTACAAAATAATTAAAATTTTGTTTATTTTTGGGGCTCTTTCCTTTTTTTCGAAGTAAAATGTTCATTATTACCGATGAAATTTCATATTTTTTTGCGACAATCAGAAACAACGAATACAGCCAATATAAAATAATAATATATAACATAAATATCTATACTAATAAATATTTTGAAAGCCGTTTTATGTATTCGCAAAGCTCGTGAACGGCAGAACCGAGTTTGTTCAAAGTTCAGACACCTGCCGCACGTGTCCCAAGGATGGTTTTAGGCTAAAAAAATGCTATATGTTTAGGGGGCGTGGCACCTCCAATACAAACCGAACTTTTTCATACGCCATATCTCTGGATGTGTTCATGGTAAAGTTCTGGAACTTGGTACGGAGATATACGCAATCAACCGCATATTCTTGAAGAAAAATTGGAGCTATTTGAAAAGGGGGCGTGGCACCTCCCACACAAACCTAATTCTTAATACTGCATATCTCTGCATATAGTAAATATAAGAGTGAAAGTATCGTGAAGAGAAACAGAGTTTTCCGATCGAAAATATTAGTTTTTAAAATTTCTAGACCACCTTTACGGAAAATTGTTCTTTTTTCCGTTTAAGCACAGGGAAAATTTTTAGGGCTTTGAGCACTTTCTAAATATTTTTTGATATCAAAATAAAAAATTAGGGGTTTATTCCAACAATCCCAGGGGGTGGGGCATTAAAATTCGGACTTAACTTTTTTTTTACCACCCTAATGGAGCGTAGTATAAAAACCGCTTAATTCATATGCACATCTAAAATCCGTACTCGGTTATTTAAATTTATTCATCGTTAACAGTAGCCACTAAAAAATGAAAATATTAAAAACAGACTCAGATTTTTATTGCGAATTAATGCAAACCTATCAAAAAGTGCCATATGTGCCTTTTATGACTTTAACACAAAAGCAAGCATATTTGGCATCCAGACCCACTCTAACGTCCAAGCGGGCATTGTAACTGCAAAATAATATATTTAAGGAACATTTGAAAAGGCCATACAATTCTCCATACATACACACATACAAATGCTTGGACACTTCATTTTTGCAATACATTCAACTTAATCCATGAAGCCTGCAACTTTGGCAAGCAAGAAGCCAGCAAAGGACGCAGGTTGGTTAAAAGGAAGAATATGCGTGAGCTTTACGATTTCCTTTAGGCACTGCATTCCACGCTTCGCTTAGCATTCCTCAACTAACTAAAAAATTGTCTCAACTCGTTCCAATGGCGGTCCATGAACTGATTTACGTCGTTGATGGCAACATTTTATGACCATTTTAGTAGCCAAGTAAGTAAAGAAAGCAAACAAACGGCTTTCCAGCACAAGCAAGATAGCAAGTAGCCACGCCGCTCGGATTTGAACAGCGCAAAGCATATGTTTCAATTCCTTACAGCCTCTCCTGGCTCACCTAAGACTTCCATTTTTTCGTCACACTTCCTTTCCGAACTTTATTTGCCCATATTCTTGGCATTTTTTATGTGCATTTAACATATGGAATATGCAAAAATTGTCCGCACCCATTGAGATAGGATACCGAGGCGCTTGCTTCCTACATTTGGTAGTATTATGTGAGATTTTAATGACAAATTATGACTGCGTAAATTATGGCTGCTTCGCTTTTATATACATACATACATACATACATATGTATGTACATATTTCATATGAATTTACAGAAGTAAGCGCAGATGTGTTTACGCAATTTTATGAGAGGCAGCAGCAACAGCAATTTCGAAAGTAATTTGGTTGCTTTCCGTTTGGACAAAAAAGTAATAATTTAAAGTCAAATATAAAACATTTTCGTGGTGTGCCCGCATGTCCTTATGTGAGTCAACGGCAAAAATGGTTAACAAGCCAATATGCTTTGAAACCCTTTTTTGCTGCTTGTGGCAAAACAATTCGAGTGACTTGCGAAAAAATTTAAACGTATCTACTTTTTTTTTTATTTCTTCCTCCCTTTCTCTGTCGCTGTGTCGTTAGCCTTTCTGGTTTACATTTGCTGACATACACTACGTTGTCTACCTTTATTCAAAACAATAAAATTATTATTATTGCCGTGCATGATGGCGCTGCTATTGCGAAATTCAGCTAAGCAAGCCACCGAAACAATAAATACTACGTGTTTTTCTATTTTTGTACGATTTTTATTATTTGTAGTCGGTGCGCGTTGCATATGCCGCTCACATTTACAGTTATAACCGGCGTAATTTCTCAACATCTGTTGCCCGCCTCTTGCCAATTTCTACCTCAAGCTTATTGGTTTAGCCAACTCTCACTACGTACCGTAAATTATTGCGCTACTTATCATTGTGGTGCAGGTATTTTTTCTTTACTTTTATTAGATTAAGGCCTTTTGTGCCAAAATTTTTTTTTATCATTTTGCACTTACCTCGCAGAATAAAATTTATCGCTTCTTCATTTTTTTCTGTTTCAGTTTGTCGCAGAGCTACGTGCGTGCCAAAGGGTTTCACCAGTGCAACAACGGCGTTCGGTGCGTAGCAACAGAAGTATACTCCTTAAAGCTAATTTTCACCTCACTAAGTACAACTAAAAGAAAAGAGAATCAGAAAAAAAAACACAGTACAGTAATTTAGTATATCTATATATTAGGGCTGGTCAATTCGTAGACATGCGAGATTTTTCGGCTATACCAGAAACCATAGCTCTAAAATCAATTTGGAGTTTGCCAAATTGTGCTGTAGTGTCGTAAAGAAGTGCTTCAATTTTGTATACAAAAAAATTCTATACGGGGTTTCTTAGTATGACGAATGCATTTCTTATCTTATCTTTTTCTTAAAACTTCCACCATAGGGCGCAACAATGAAAAATTTCACATTTTCTTCGGAACCAATTTTCGCAATTTGTCAAACTTCAAATTGATTTTAGACCCATGGTTTCTTAGGCAAATATGCTTAGAATTACTCGTAAAATCCGCCTGTCCTATACGCGCATAGTCCAAAAAAAATAAAATTGACCAGCCCTAATATACATACATATGTACTTATGTACATATATCTCGTTTTAATGTCGAATCGTAAAATGTGCTTTAACTTTTTTATTTATTTTTTATTATGTATAAATACACATTTGTACATACACCCTCATCCCTCACAATGCCTGTGAATGGATTTAAGTGTACAAGCTTAAGGCCATGTAATAACTTTGTTCAAAAAAAAAAAAAAAATGCTCTTCATCGAAAAACAAATACTTAGTCCACACTCTCTACTTCGAAAGCCGTTAAGGTTATTTAATGCTTCACAATTACCCCAACTCCATTTTCTATATGCGCGTACTTGCTTCCTCCCTGCCATTGTTCATGCAATCTCTTAACCCAAATCAACCCAATTACATTAAATGACAACTCATTTTTTATTTATAAATATATAAATATGTTTGTATAGTTGAACGCACTTTTCAAAAGCTAAATTAAAACAAATGGTTAGAAGTTTATTACACATTTACCTACCTGAGAAATTGCAGATAATTTACGATTTTTCAATCTAAAGAAAACCGTGTAGCTTGGCGGTAATTTGTTAATTTTTATTCCAAAACCAGTATATGCAGTAGTACTTAAGTACCAAGAATGATTGAATACAAAATTACGCCCATCAAAGAGAATTTTTGAAAATAATAATAATAATGATAAATGCCCTAAAATCGTAGATTTTTATACGTTTGCCGCTCTCGGGTGAATGGCGATCAAAAACGTGCCCAACTTTCGTGAACTCCTGCACCCGGAAGCATTCATATAAATTAGTTAAAATTATATTTTTTTATTGTTTTCCCCTATATAATTTAGCACTTGTTGTAAAAAGACCAATTTTTGTAAGAAACATTTTAGATATATCATCTTTTTTTTATTCGAACTAAGACGAATAAGTGATCAGTCAGCAATCCCAAAAGTAGTCTGCTGTCATATTTGCTCAATGAAAGTAAATAGCTCGCTAATTCCTAAGAGGTTGAGAGCAACACGAGGACATGTTTTAAGTGCATCCACAACAGCTACAGATGTTGTAAAGAAAGCTCCAGCGCCATGGATTGAAATAAAAGTGAAGCCTAGTCTGCTTCCAACTGGTATTTTCATTGCGGAGAAGCCTTACTCTTCTTAGTCCTCGTTCACTACCAGGGCCATAAGCTTTGGTTTCATATCCAGCTTTAAGTAGTATACACATTTTAAAGGCTGATGGTGTCGATATCATCTGTGCCAATAAGCTCTTACAAAAAAATCCTGAGCAATTTAGTTTTGCAGCTCTTTTCGTTCTGCCGTAGGCGACTTTAAAATCTACAATGAGAAGGAGCGTATCGAACCAAGATTTGGCGTATGGTGAAACCCTGGCATGTGGTGGATTTGTCGCCTTGCTCGTTTATTGGACAGAGCAAACTTAAAAGCACTTATGAATTTGTTGTTGTTGTTCCTGAATTTCTCACTTAGAAGGTTGACAGCCGCACTGGCTTTGCTGTTTGATTTTTACCATGAAATCGCTATTCAAACCTCACAAAAAACAAGCAGTGGGCCATAGATTTCTTTGTCCTCAACTGGGGCTTCAGCTCCATCCTCTCAGCTTGTTTAGAGCTCTCAGCTATCACTTTTTGGTAGTCCCTCGGATCAGTCTATCTCAACATACTAGATTTTATTTCTCGTCTTTCGATCTAGAGATGGCCAGTGTTCCTTATGAATTCTTTCCTGCTTGACGCAGTGCTGCACATTCTCGCTTCTCAGTCCGTGGCGAAGTTGGTCAGCCTCAGTCTATTGTGCGTCCAAAGATCGCTTCCTTGAACTACTGGAATTGAAATCATTAAGCATGATTTGAATATTGTAAGAAACCAACGTAAGGGTTTGAATATAATAATTAGGCAGGCTATGGCGACGTCTGCGTGAGCTGGGAATCTGGTCCAATAATCTGTGTGGTTTCTGGGAATCAACTGAAGCAACTGGTCCTTTGATGTAGACGATGATAGACTCAATGTGACCAATGAGAGAGCCCATACTCTCCTTACATCCAGGAGTTCTCCTGGATTTTTTTTTGGAGTCTATAGGAATAAGAGATGCGTTGTGGTGAGTTGATGGCACAATAGACCCTCGAGGCCGCAGTACAGTGCATGCCTCTTTTTAAATATGTTCATCTCTATGGGTTGCTCATGTTTCCCAGGCTACGCCAATGCGGACGTAAGAGAAAAAATTTAGTACAGGCGAGCATATGTAATGACATATCCAGAACTCGCACCTTACTTACTTAGTCGTTTGCCAGTGATTTTTTTTTAGCATCTCATCGATATTTGTACATACATTCTTGTACATTTAGTAAGTTAATATTTAATGCACTCTTAAAAAATTTATTTATTTGACCATTTCAATTTTTAAAACCTAGCGTATGTTTTCTGCCTGGTAAATAAAACTTAAGCGGAGTCCGAAAATGTACATATATGTTTGTAGGTAAATAAATAAATGCATACGTATTTCTATGGACCTAATAAATCATTCAGTGTAAACGTTTTGCGATAAAAACAAGACAAGCAAATATATCCAAAACCGTATTCATAATTCAAATAACAAACAAGCAAAGGTAAGTGAAATGAAAACAATACCAAAAGCGACATTTAAGATGCAATACGTCAAAATAGTAGAATAGAAAAGTCAATGCCGCATGAAAGTGAGTCATAAATAAATCAGTACTACAAAAATGCATGCCACAATTGAATTTGAGAGACTCGAGTAGAAATAAGGGCTCTAGAGTGCACCAAAATGGTTAAGCTCCGACAACGAAATAGCTTAAGCCACTCTTGCGCTAGCAAATGCTATGGAAATGTAAAGCAACACAAAAGGAACAGCAAGATTTCGGCTGGCAAGTGACATTAGCTGTCATTGGTAAATGGAGTGTGCACTGCACTGAAATATATGTAAGTTAAATGGAATGATATATTGCACAAGTGAAAGGAAAAGTATAATGAAAAGTATTTTTGTGTGTTGTATTGTTATGCATACATAAATATTATATATTTGTACATATATCTAAATTAATTAAAGTTGCTATCCACGTTACTATGTATTTATACATGTAATTTAACCCGGCGGGAGTGTGGTAACAAAATGTTTAAAATACTATGTGGCGGGGTATTCTAAATATACCCGCATAAAACAACATTTCTAAAATGTAGGTTTGTACCTAAAAGTTAGCATTAAATAAAATATTTTCAAATGCATCAGATAATGTTATAAATTAATTTAAATGAAGCGAAATGTGCCAATTTAACACTTTTATATGTATTATAATTTAAAAAAGAGGCATTGCCTGTCACCGCGGCCACATTTGTGCGCATCTCTAAGGATTTTAAGATCTAGGTGCCATCAAAATACGTGCAGCATATTTTGCCGATATGACGTAGGGTTTCCTATTTACACTGGACTTAAATTTTAAGAAAACGTCATACATACTTTTCTTTAAAATGCCGTATCTTGGAAACCTTTTAAAGAAACTAAATGAAAAAAAATGTATTTCTTCCGTCTTATTATGGGCTTTACTTGTATATTTTTTGCATTATTGTGTAACGTATAAGAAAAAAAAAAATTTTTTTAAATTTTTTTTTTTTTACTTTTTTTTTTATTATAGCATTTTCAAAAATTCTTATTTTTACATAAAAACTTATGCGTATGGACTCTAGATCAGTGCCCGCCAAACACTTTTCTGGGAAACGAACTATATTCGGCATTTCACATGTACACAATCGGCTTCTTACACGTACACAATCCGAACGTCAACAGAAAGAGTAGAAGAGCAACAAATTTTATTTAGTTGCATGCAAACAATAGGCGAAGCAGGTTGATGACGCACTATTGTTGAATAAAGTAGGTACACTGAGCAGAATGAATGAATATTCATTAAAAAATTTTATAACACAATTTTTTGTACATACACCCCTAGAAATAGGTATGTATATGGTACCAAGTCGTGCTTTTTCTTCATATTAAAAGAACTTTGTGAATTATGTATTTTTTTTTAATACCAGACTAGTTCTCAATTAAAACATACAATATGTTTTGTTATTTATCTTTTGGTTTAATCGTTATTTTAAATTGTTCTTGAATGTCAAGTTTTACCTAATTTTAAAATAAATATATATTAGATATATATATTTTTATTTTATTTCTACTTGAAATCAACGAAATTTTCTTTTAATAATCAGAGTACTCGAAGCACGTTATCTTTTTTGCTCAGAAATCCACACTTAAATTATAAAAAAAAATAATAATAATTTTGTACAATACATATAAAATTTTACCAACTTTTTCCTTTCTTAGGGCCGTTAACTTTCATTATACGTTTCTATGTTGTTTAGATCTAAAAAATAGCGCACAATGAAAAAAACGGCAAAAAAACATACCAAAGTTTTTATAATAAGTAAACACATATAAATAATAATATAATAAAACATAGAAATTTTTCTCCATGCATTACCACCAACACATTCTAATTTTTTGTTTCATAACTAATACATTCTCATTTTAAGACTTTTCTCTTTTTGGCGGGCACTGCTCTAGATCGTCTAACGCTTGAGCAATATGATAAATAGGCATTGAAATTTTATGAAATTGTATATTTTTGAACGAGGAAAGGGGTGTAAAATAACAAAAAACAATACGAATAAATCATATTAACTTTATTAAAGGGTCTGAAATCACGAAAATCCCTTCAAGGAAATGGCAGAATTGAACTTTGTTGTTGTTGTTCACTAGAGCAAGTCTTGAACTCCTGAAATTACAACAAATTCGTACACCCGAAGCCCTTTACCAATGGGGTAAGAATGACACTACCTCACTTTTGCCCACAACAAACTCATTTATTTAACATGGCGATGTCCTAGGAAGCAGTCAATTGCTTTCTCCTGCATGTATTTTCAACAACTTTATAATGCATTTGGCTTAAACAACTTCAAAATCAGCATGTCTCGTTTGAATAAGCTTTCGTTCTGCACTTCATAACTGCATTTTCATAACTAAGAAAAACCGAAATTAAAAATTTAAAATTGAATGAGATTTGAGCATGGACATTATTTGCTGCGACCAATTGTAGCAAACATCTTTGCACGCTCAGCTACAGCCAGACATATAAATGTGCTTTCAAATGTTCAGTTTGAATTGTGTGCAAACAGCAAGTCGACTGTCCGACTCTGCATTTAATTTCAACCACCTTAAAGTCAATTTGGTTTACACCACTTTAAAGTCGGTAAGTTTCTTTTGAATACGTTTGCGTTATGGACTTCACAGATGCTTTTTCATACTTCCAAGACACAATTTTGTTTTTTTTTAGCAAAAAGAGTAAAGTAGTTTTTCAATTAGTTGATTTAAAAAAAAAAAATTGTAAAAATTAAATACTTTATGCTTTGTTTTTTTTTCTATTTTTGCTTTAGGATATATGTTACATACATATGTAAATATTTATAATGTGTGTTTTTTGTAAAATATCAAATCAAACATAAACAAAAAAACGCAAAACATATGCAATGAAAGAACGTGTTGTTGTCACAACTTTACTACACCTGTTTTTTGCGAAAAATCTGATTGTTTCACGCGAAAGAGAATAAAGTTTAAATTCATAAACAAACGCTGTTAGAGAAGCATGGGAAGCATTTTTTAGACTTCTTGCTTACATTGACGTACAAAGGTACTTTGAATACCACAGTCAATCGATTGCACATGCCAAAGCGTACTATAGTGTATGTATATATGTATATGATTTTTAAGAAGCAATTCACTGTCCGCATATAACTTGAATAAACACTCTGTGTGCTTGCGCTTTCAAGTGCAAGTAAATCAAGAACACACCGCTTTACCACTGAGTCTGCATAATATTTACACCAGATTTGAGCAAATAATTCTCTGAAACGCACCATGAAAGCCGACTTTGATGTGTAGCTGTAACCAGAAACGAAAAAATAAAAGTGCTAACTAAAAAGTACATAAACTCACATACATACATACATATTAACATGCATATTTAGTACCAAGGCATCAAAGAGCAACCCATTATAAATTGACGGCAGCGCGGCAAGGCTTTGTCGGCTTTTTACGGTGCGGCTGGCATTGAGTGGGCTGGTCAAACACGTCAACAAGTGGAAGATCTACCGCACCGCTGCTGTGTGGGGGTGAAGTGTTCACTACTACTACTTTGAGAGGCAGCTGAAGATGAGTGGATGTTCTTTTCTAAAAATTATAACTTTTATGGAATAGATAAAAATTAATAAAAAAAAAATTTAAGGTCAGTGTTACCACTTTGCTAAGTTATTATAAAAATTGGAAGAATTAATTTTCGTTAGTTAAAAAAAAACGATGTTAAATTTAACGGGTAAAAGTTAGGCTCCTATATTCGGCTTATGGCCCCATCGGAAGTTATGGCATTGGAATTTCGGCGGAAACGAAACTATTCTGGACTTTGCCAACAATTCGGAATACAAGTTCTGTGAAGTGGTTCAAAGGAATTGCACATCTAATACTACAAATATAGGAAGAATGTTCTTTGAAACTTACAAAGTATCTACCAGTATTACAGATTTTGATGAAGAACTGATTGGTCTCCTTACTATCCCCAAGTGGATACTCAGTACATCTTAAGAATTTTTATGGCTTTGCAAGGGAAACAGAAAAGTGGTTCGTCGATATGTGTTCATGGTATTAATTTTTGTCAGTTTACAGTTCTTATTAAAGACAAAGTAAAAATTTATAAAACAAAGTATAGGGTACATTAGAGCTGGAGAAACAGCGATGCATCGATATCGTCCCCTTATGACAGAAAATTTTTTTATGAGACTTAACTCTGTATTCATGTAATTTAGGTTGTAAAATATGCGGTTTCCATGTACTCATGTTATTCTGGATTTTGGTATAACATAGAACATCCAAGGGTTAATCTAGTCATTTTTGGATATGCAGTTTTTTATCCCATCCTATTTTAGTGCAAGTTTCATCTGGGTAAAAAATCACGTGGATTTTTGAGAATTTTTTCTTGGAGACTGCCTTTGCGTTTTTTATATAACAAGTGAATTTTAGTTTGTTGCAAAAGGCCTCTTGCATTTTGTTTCGTAAGAAAATTAAGCTTATATGGAAAAAAGTTTTAAAATCGTCACTAAAACAAAAATTAACAAAAAAAATTTTTTAAGCCGTTTGAAATTTACACTTCATAACATTGTATAGGCTATAAAACTACATACCCAAAAATGTCTTAAAGATTCAGATTAAAAGTTGAAAATTTGATGAAAATTAATTGAATTTTCCTAAATTTTGTATAAAGTTTGAAACTGTGATCTATATGTGTTTGGTTAAACCTTGGTCAGTATTTTTAGAGAAAATAACACACAAAAACTTTAGCTCGAAAAACATTACGAATATTAAAAAAAAAAAGTAAAAAGTCGGCGGAGCCGAACATTAAATACCCGGCGCAAGTATTAAATATATGTTTTTTCACCTTTCCGAAAGCTACCGCCACATGATAAGCCGGGGTATATCAATTTTGAGTAAATAAGCGTCCTTATATTTCGAAATATTGCAGTTTCAAACATTTCTGAAATTTACCGTTATATGAAAAGCGGTCTTAATTTTAGTCCGATTTCAATAATTTTCAACGTTTTGCTTATATGTGGCAAGCACAATAACCACACCGAGTTTGGTACAAATTGGTAGAACGGTTACTGAGATACATATATGTGATCATAAGAGGGCGGTGCCACGCCCATTTTCCAAAAATTTATCACAAACGTATTTCTTGGTAAAGAATTGTTGCAAGCATCAATTTTGAATAAATTAGCTTTAATATTTACTGATTTATCGAAGATTTTGTATTTCTCTAAATTACCGTTATATGGGATGTGGGCGTGGTTATTGTCCGATTTTTTAAATTTTCGACCATTTATTATGCGGTACCAAGGCCAACAGCTGTGCCAATTTTGGAAGAAATTGGTGCAGAGGTTACCAAGATATACACATGTAACCATAAGTGGGCGTGGCTACGCCCATTTTCCAAAAATTTATAATATTCTTATTTTTCGTCTGAAAATTATTGTAAATATCAACTTTGAGTAAATTATCTTCAGGAGTTACAAAATTATCGCAGTTTTCGTATTTATGGAAATTACCGTTATATGGGAAGTGGGCGTGGTTACAGTCCGATTTCGCCCATTTTCAATACCAACCTACCTTGGATTAACGGAAACCTACATACAAAATTTCGTTGAGATATCTCAATGTTTGCTTGTGCACAAGTGCGCTCGGGTATAAAAATAAAACGTGCTCATTCGTTTGAGGCACTGTCATCATTATATAAATAGGCAATCATGATTCCTTTACACCCCTTTTACGGCTAAACTATACTTCTAAGGTATAAACAGTTATATATCATTAGAAAGGTATTTTGATGCTGATGTGCAGGCAATTTTTAAAATTTCAAATCAGTTTAAAATAGAGCGAAAAAATCAATTCAAAAAGTCACACCAATACCAATGCACACATGTACATGGTTGGGGCGGAAATGCCCCCTAAATGTATGCTTTAATATTGATAGCGAATTAAAGAAACGTGCTAAGCAGCAGTTCAGGAATAAAATGTATGTATGTATGTACATGAATAGATTAGACTCAAACAAGGAAGAAGGTAAAGTTGAGTATGGAGAAGAAGAAAGTGATAAATACAGAAATTAAAATAAAAGTAAAGAAACCTAGATATAAAGACAAAGAGGAAGGAAAATTTAAATACCTAACCTAATAACAATGGTGGGGGTGAATATGTAAATGAAGAAAAGAATGGACATATTTAGATCAGGATAAAGGAAAAGATAAATTGAAGACCAAGACGACGAAGATGAAGATGAAGATGAAGATGAAGATGAAGATGAAGATGAAGACGAAGATGAAGATGAAACACACCACAACTTAACCCCCACACCGTAATTCACCACACTTCAACTCTCTCACCACACCTTAACTCACCACACCTCAACTCACCACACCTTAACTCCCCACACCTAAATTCACCACACCTTAATTCACCACACCTCAACTCACCACACGTTAACCCCCCACACCTAAATCCACCACACCTCAACTTTCTCACCACACCTTAACTCACCACACCTTAACTCACCACACCTCAACTCACCACATCTTAACTCCCCACACCTAAATTCACCACACCTAAACTCACCACAGATAAATTCACCACACCTACACTCACCGCACCTCTTAAGCCCATCACACCTGAATTCACAGCGCCGTAACTCCCACACCCAATTCCACCACATCGCAAACCACCACACCCAATTTCCCCACATGACATGATATCACTTTATGTGGCATCAATGACATTGCTTTAATATTGATACTGAATTAAAGAAATCTGCTAAGCAGCAGTTTAGAAATCAGATTTACGAAGATTAAGATTCATGCAAGGAAGAAGGTAAAGTTGAATATGTAGAAGAAGAAAGGGATAAAGGCAAAGATTAGAATAAAAGTAAAGAAACCTAAATACAAACGAAGGTGGATATGAAGA
>NW_023458558.1:39568226-39572747 GCF_013731165.1 Rhagoletis pomonella | reverse complement strand
ACGACATGCTATGTCCGGCCTTTACGCGCTGGCGACGACGAGTACCGCAGACGATGGAACAATGAGCTGGATGAGCTTTACAACGGCATGGACATAGTTCAGCGAATTAAAATACAGCGGCTCCGCTGACTCAGTCATTTCTTTTAAACGGGCACAGAACTGCAGACCTCAAAACATTCACTTCAGGTACCGTTGGTAGTGGCAGAGGAAGAGAGAGGCCTCCGCTGCAATAGAAAGATCAGGTGAAGAAGGACCTGGCTGCACTTGGCATTTCTAATTGATGCCAAATGGCACAGAAGAGACATGACTGGCGTGCTTTGTTGAACTCCACCAAAATTGCCAAATATAAAAAGAAGACAACTTTCTCACCATATTTCACTGGGTTAACCAATTCCGAAAATCGCTTAGTTACACTTTAATTAAAGTCAAATGAGTATTCCCAGCAAGAAACCCGATTACCACAGATACGAAAGTGGAAACGAGCTAGGCGATGGGAATCGCTTACCCTATCGCTTTAAGAAGGGCTTATTTTAGCATGGGCATATCATTGGCGGTAAGCTCTTACCGGCAGCATTACATTCGAACGAAGGGAGAACGCATGGATAAATAGAATCCAGAGAAGCGAACAAAGAATGCCGTACAGAGAAACTTATGTAGAATGCTTAGATAAGTACATACTTATTTATATTAAATTGAAATCAGAAAATGTCTTAAAAGGGGGAAAGCTGGTGAATAATAGTGGTGTTCTCCAACTTTTATGGGTTAAAACCTGTAAAACTGTAAAAAGGCAAAGGAAGCAAAAAAAAAACGAGTACGGAAATTCCTGTAAATTCTTGCAACTTCTTGCGAGTTAGGGAACGCAACTAATATTTTTACTTTGGTGAGAAGGTTTCGCCAATCTGCTGTGTAAAGTTAAATCTTTTTTGACAGCAGTAAATTTTTGACAACCGCAGTATAAAATATTATGGGACTACAGCGGCCAAAAGTAGTAAAAACCGGTTTTGCGAATTCTGAAACAAACCAAAAAGAATTTCTGATAAGAATGCATATTTGCAATCATGACACGAGCTTAATGCAGAAGCAATGCGGAAAAAATAAATTTGTAAGAAAAAATTTTGATTTTTTCGCAACATATAAAAAGCCAATCTGATTGATGAGCAGTTTTTGAATATATCTGTGTTCAAACATTGCTTTAAATTTTTATAAATCTTTTGAAATGTATTAAACAGTTTACCTTGAAATTCTACATAATTTTGTGAGTGTAAAATTTTTCGAGTGGTTACTTTAAAAAGGACCTAGGAAGCGAGCTAAATGATACTTAGGACAAGTAAACATTAAGTATGCGTATAATATCTCAAACACCTCCTGTAAAATTTACTGAATTTTCATTGTAGAGCTGAAAGGAAAGACTGTGGTATGTACATAAAATGAATAATAAAATGGAAATTAAAGAAAGTGTAGGTATTAATGACTCGCTAATTCATCAATCGCAATCAACATTCAACCAAAAATAGACGCTTCTCTGGACAAGATCCCTTTTCGATGGCAAGAGTCCTGCTTCCCTTGGCTCAGCTTTTGCTCTATAAAATGTAGGTAAAATTGAAAGTTTCAGTATAAATACATATCGTGCACATAATTTAATATGCAGGTGTTGTAAATGTTTTCGTTTTGTCATTTTTAAAATGAAGAAATAGGAACTTCTTTTGAAATAAAATAAATGTGCCTGTCCATTTTCTTCAAAATTCATAAAATTTACTACTTGGACCCAAAAAAGTTGTGTAGGAGGTGGGCGCCGTAATAAGAACTTTTTTTATCTTCCACGTTGGAAAATTTTAGCGGGGCAAACCGAATTTCATGAAAAAAATTTCGTTTTTAATTTATGCCTGTTATTCTAGAATTACTGAATTATAATGTAAACCGATTTTGAAGATCTTTCAGATTTAAGCTTTTCTCGTTAAAACCAGCATAAGCTCTGAATTTCATCAAAATTGAAAAAAAAGAAAATCCAAGGCGAATTCATAAAAGTTGGTATCAGTTCAACAAATACCAATAGTTACTTGTACTCTGTTTTTACTTTTAGCTGGCCATTTTTAAATGTCATCAACTAATCGCCGAATGATAAATGGTGACAGAACTACAACATTTTGACAATCAAACGCTACTCACAGCTGATGAAATAACACCACCTGATATGAATTCGCTTTAAATTAAAAAACGTCAGTCGGTTTGTCTGGATGTCATTATTAAAATACTGATTTGGCAGGAAGATGACTAAACAGTTATTAAAATATATTCAGTTAAGAATAATTACTTAATAATAATAATAATAGTTTGGCGCTTACGCATACATATTTTAGTGTTTGGCCGAGCTTCTACTTCGGTTTGTGGCGAGCACCTTGATGTTGTCAGACAAAGAGGAGCGACATACAGTTTTATGAGAAGCTGTATTCCATGGCAGATTAATTAAAAATAATTACTTACGTCTTCAAATATTTCGCTGTTAATTTTTCTTTTTAAGAATTGTATAAATATTTTCACCGTTTTGTTTTTGTTGATAAATGCCGCACAGCTCATCGTTCCTAGTAATCGGTAGGCGAAAAACCATTTCCTGATTTTTGTAAAAAAAAATGTTGCGGGGATTTGGCCAACACTAGTATATTAACAGCCTAAATTACTTCGCCGCAGTTGAGTGCATGTAAAAATTCGCAAATTTGTGGAAAATTTGATGCAATAACCCGAAAAAGGTATTGCCAATTTGCAGTGCGCGTTGTGCTATTTTCTTTGGCTTTCCACATACGCATTCTCGTATCAATTTCTTCTCTTCGCTATTTGTTATTTAAACGCAAGCAATATGTATAGCAATAAAATTTGAATGAATGCGAATAAAAGTTTTTACAAAACATCAAAATGATACAGTCATATGCAGAACAGAAAAAAATTATACAGGCAAATGGTATGTGTAGTTGATTTTAAAACTCGTAACAATGTACGTACATTTGTACAAACAAATGATAAAAATAAATTTTCTTTTGCAACAATTTGAATATCGTAAATTTTTTATAGTTGCATTAAATAGTTATACGAGTACGAATTCCTTTCGTTCTTTTTCTTCAATCATTCGCTTAAAACATATCCAAAAGGATATACACTAAATTCAAAGCTTTCAGCAGCGTTGAGAGGGATAAAAAAAGTGAAAAATAAAGATTGGCAAAATTGATTGGCACTACTGGTTAGCAAGCCGGCTAGCTGATTCGATAGTTGTGATTGAATAGAGTGCGCGAATGTGACAGTAGGATTTGTTGGATTTTTATTGATGCCGATTGGCAATAAATTTTACCGTTAAAAAAAAACCACTCAATTGTCAGCATGAGTTGGAATTTAGTATTATTGCTGACAATAATCAAACGAAGTGAAAAGCAAACAATTAGCAATGAATGAATGAAAGAAAAGTGAAACAAATTTAATTTCAGCTTAAAAGTAATTTTGACTGAAAGTCAGAGGACAATAATTTTTATTTTATGTAGGAAAACTTTGGTGCTTCGCACAAGCCCAACTCTGCTAAAGCTTCCTTAATCGAAAATAAACCAACTCACTACGACTATCTCCAATTAAACAGGTCAGTTTTTTTATTGACTTTATAGCGAAAAGTTAAGCCAAATTGGTCACCACAGAGGGACCAAACACGGTTCTTTAGCAAACGGTTCAAGCAGCTCACGACATGCTATGTCCGGCCTTTACGCGCTGGCGACGACGAGTACCGCAGACGATGGAACAATGAGCTGGATGAGCTTTACAACGGCATGGACATAGTTCAGCGAATTAAAATACAGCGGCTCCGCTGACTCAGTCATTTCTTTTAAACGGGCACAGAACTGCAGACCTCAAAACATTCACTTCAGGTACCGTTGGTAGTGGCAGAGGAAGAGAGAGGCCTCCGCTGCAATAGAAAGATCAGGTGAAGAAGGACCTGGCTGCACTTGGCATTTCTAATTGATGCCAAATGGCACAGAAGAGACATGACTGGCGTGCTTTGTTGAACTCCACCAAAATTGCCAAATATAAAAAGAAGACAACTTTCTCACCATATTTCACTGGGTTAACCAATTCCGAAAATCGCTTAGTTACACTTTAATTAAAGTCAAATGAGTATTCCCAGCAAGAAACCCGATTACCACAGATACGAAAGTGGAAACGAGCTAGGCGATGGGAATCGCTTACCCTATCGCTTTAAGAAGGGCTTATTTTAGCATGGGCATATCATTGGCGGTAAGCTCTTACCGGCAGCATTACATTCGAACGAAGGGAGAACGCATGGATAAATAGAATCCAGAGAAGCGAACAAAGAATGCCGTACAGAGAAACTTATGTAGAATGCTTAGATAAGTACATACTTATTTATATTAAATTGAAATCAGAAAATGTCTTAAAAGGGGGAAAGCTGGTGAATAATAGTGGTGTTCTCCAACTTTTATGGGTTAAAACCTGTAAAACTGTAAAAAGGCAAAGGAAGCAAAAAAAAAA
>NW_023458558.1:39563005-39568126 GCF_013731165.1 Rhagoletis pomonella | reverse complement strand
TTTTTTCTCTGAATGTACTCGCGAGCTCATTCATAAAAATAAAGGATTAAATCGAAAGAAAAAATAAAATTTCGATATCTAAATCTACTGAAGCTTTTAAAAACGTACCCTATTCAGTATGAGTACAAATTTAATGGTGTCGGAAAATGTATCGATTTAACTGATTTTATGTTCTATAAGCAGTTAATAAAAATTTTGAGATTTTATTTAACTAAACTCACTACTTATGTTTGTGGTAGTTATATCTTTGAAAAGCATGCACATATTCGTCGCATTTCTCCCTTAACCACGGTGTATATTTATGTAGGTAAGGGCTGCCAGACGTACCGTATTTGCCGAACATATCCCGGGTTTTGACTATTTGTTCCGGTGTCCCGGTCCAACCTTAAAATGTCGCGGGTTTCCTTTAAGTGTCCAGATTTTAATTGCAGAAATTTGAATAAATCAAAAAATCGCTACCAATGCCATTTGTGAAATAGTTACATATCCAGATAGTTGAACTTTGCTTAAGCAATATTTGATGATCGACATACCCACAATTCATACCTTTTTAGTGCAAAGAGCCTTTCCTGATGCTAATTAGCCCTTTTTGCTCATTTGTTGTTTGTGCATGGTTTACTTCCAATGTAAGTTTTCGCGACAAAGTTTATAGAATATAAAAATGTGGGTTTATAGTGTTTTAAATACTCCAAGAAAATGCCAAAGAGAAAGTTAGTATAAATTCCTTCCCGCTTTCACAGAAGAGTTGTCATTTGTTTATATTTCTTGACGTTATAGGACCTTTAAAGGGAGCCTCTCTGAGTTGTCCATCACACCTTGTTTAATACATCTTGGACCGGGTTTGGCCGATAACATATACATACATATGTATATTTTTTTCAAATTCAGGTTTGTGTGTGTATGAGATTAAACGATCGAGACCTCAAATTGAAGAGGGAACCCCACTTACGTGAAGCCAGTGGCGTAGCCAAGTGGGAACGGATTTTTCGAATGGTGCCGCCGTACCGGGCGCAATTCTTACCTTGGTAATGCCATGGCCACACAGATCAGTTCTCTATTCATTCAGTTTGTATGCCAAAATTTGCAATTGTCCGAATACATATGTACGAAAGTGATCTGCTCACTGGGCAATTGCCACTGCTACAGCAACGTTATCGAAATTGAAATTTATCGAAAACAAACAAAAAATTTCAAAATCATTCGTTAAAAAGTTAAGTAAAGGTTTTTGTTTACTTAACTTTAATGTTCATTAAATGCCGTTAACGAATCATTAACTGCCTCTGAGAGGCAATTTTTCAAATCTTTACTGAGGGGCACCTTAAGCAATCATTTAGCGACTACATGAGTGCGGCTGTTAGCATGGGCGTATCCAGGTAGGAGCAGGGGGGTGCTCGAGCCCCCCTCCCTAACATTCAAATTTTCCTTATATATATATAAAATAGTACCCTGAAATGCCAGCTTAATAGGGTCGAGCCCCCCCCTAAATTTCATTCTGGTTACGCCGATGGCTGTTAGTCTGTCACTTATCACGTAAAATATTATACAAAAATAACCTTCGATAGATAAATGTATGAGAGCTCTAGCATTTTTCTCTTTCTGATATTTTATGAAATGAAATTACCAATTAAATAATAATTTTAGGACTTTGTCTATCTTTTTGGCTTTGCTCCTGAAAGCTATTTCGTGAGTGCAGAGTTTTTCGGTAAAATCGGGTCCGCTAACCCCGCTAAAATTTACGCGCCTCCGAAAGTTTTAATATTTATGTATTAAAAAATGGGGAAAATCATAAAAATCATAAAAAAATATGTCAAAATGTGATTTTCAATATAATTAACACAACCTTGAAACATTAGGGGTATTCTCTGAGTCTTGCAAAGCCCTTGCACGGTACACAGATTGCACGGATTACCCGGTAAAAACCAGTTTTCGTATTGGACAGCTTTGCCAACCATGCAAACCATGCACCGTGCAATGGCTTTGCAAGACTGCCAGAATGACCCGATTTTCTAAATTCCGAAAATATTAAGTCTAGCCTCTGGATCACTGAATAGAGAATTTCCTCTTCCATTATTTAATAAAGGCTGAAATGGTATGGATAAAGAGTATTCATGATGTTTTTAACAATCCAACTTCGAAAATGGGAAGAACAGTTAATCAACACAGAAAATGCAAAGAACTAAGAACATCTAAAATGAAGCTTTTATTCATATCTAGCGAAATACGAAATGGTATAGCTGGATAGCATTCATGATCTTTATGGAGAAAACTCCTATTTCGAAAACAGAATGAGCAATTTCTCTAAAAATTTAAATTTATAAAATTGTATAAATTTGATTGTTGCTGACTAATTGCTTAAAAAAAAAATTAAATTTGATTAATCGCTCTGGACGAAGAAACTTTATACAGATCTGAAAGTTTAAATTTGTAGGGCCTTTTAAACCCCTTTTAGAATAGATAATCTTTATTCAGAGCCTTATAAAACCAATTATTCTTCATACTTAAGGCTTTTTCAGGGATGCTTGTCGACTTAATCATACTTAAAAAGTGTCACAAAGGAACAAAAAATGTGGGAGTATATAATAAGGGAAATATGATTTCATATTTTTAAAATATTAAAATATGAAACATTTAAGCATGGGAAATTTTACTAAGTAAATAAATATTGCTAAAAAAATATAAGTCACGAAAGGTTTTTTCGGTTTTTTTTTTATTGTATCTATTAATAACTATAAAGATTATTCGATATTCCATACAAAAATACTGCAATACACACTTCTAATTATTACTCTACATCGGCCACCGAATAGAAATTAGATATCCATTAATATTTTTGTTATACCAATTCACCACTTTCACTTGGATATCTAGCTTGAACTCTATACAAACATGCGTATACATTTTGTAAAAGTTGCAGTACATTATTTTGTGTCTCGTATTCGGCTGATATCTTTAAATATGGTCACCGTTGATATACTTACATATGTACATACTTTCATAAAGAGTTATTACTTAGGTTTATTGAAAGAAAAACTGAGTTTTCCTATTTCCTTCCTATAGCCATATTTAATTCTTTAAAATGAACATATTTTTATGTAAAGTTTCTTATTACCTTTTTAATTTCCATGCTTAAAAGCACACTGCTTTCATGTTAGAGCAAACAAATATGTAAAAACTTAAAAATCAGAAAAAAAATCACTTGCCAACTGCTGTCGGTTGTTTATGCCACAAAGACACTTTGCAGCAGCGGAATACAATTTGTCACCGTTCATGTCACCTTATCTCTAAGCATACATATATGTATGTATGTAAATATACGTAGTTCTTATATAAACACATTCTCCTACATACATATGTATATTATGTATATAAAATAGATGCATGAGTTATTGCAATTTTATGCAAATGCGCCCTCCAACAAGGGTGCACATGCCCACACACACACACAAGCACAAATATGCTCTGAGCGGCAATTGATGCTGTTATTATTGTGTAGTGCCTGTTTTTGTGATTGTTGTTGCTACTGTTACAGTATCGCTGACATAGCAATAATACGTCATTATGTAACAAATTGTCGTTGCCATAAATAATGAGCAAAATCGACAGAGGTTCACAACACTGTAGCAACGAACCCAGCCAAGTGAGCATGGGTTCAACAGGGCAGATTCGGTACGAAGGCGTGGCAGGTGGTAATTTGTCATTTGTTGATTGCATAATGATAAAAGTTGCATATTGAACACAATAACGACCAACAACAATAATGAGGCGCAATAGGAAAGCAATAAATAAAATACTTTAGCGCAACTAAATAATTGTCATACATATATACATTTAAATTTTTATTTTTTTTTTGTGTTTTAAGCTCTTCAATTTTGTGTTTAGCATAGAAAGGCACAGCAATTTCCATGCTGTTTTTTTCTTCCGCAAGCGTATGCAACCACCGTAAATAGGTACTATTCATCAACTGACATTACCCATACGCCATGTCAGCCGCCCTAAAAATCTGGATACGCACAGGTGAGCTTGTAGTTATCAGTAACAGTCTCATTCGTGTGGAATTCTGCATAGCTGTTTATTCATTAATTTTGCACAATCGCCCTCAAATCCTCCACTCTTCGTCGTTCTTTGCTTTGTTTATTGTGTCTACCATTATATTGTTGCGCTGCTGTGCGCCCACCTCTTCTCTGCCGACTCTATTTCCGCTGTTGCTTGCCTTGATTGCCATTTTTCTTCACGCATTTCCGCCTCGAGATAAAGCAACAATTGAAAGTCAAAGTAAAACGGTGTGAGCAGGATTTTATAAAATTACAAATTACAAACAAGGAAGTTATGCGCCTCACTTGGAGTATTTTAAAAACTGCGGGCTTCAGCGTAACTTTGCTCTCTTCGCTTGGATATTTTTTTTTTCTTTGTAGCTTCTTTTGTTTCATGTTAACATTGTTGTTACTGTATCTGGGGCTGTCTGCTGGCAGTCACTTCCGTTAGATACAAATTTAATTTTAAAAGTTTCTATTTAAACTGATTCTTTTTATTCTGGTTATTGTGGTTATTTAATTTATTTATCTCTATGCTGTTACAGCTATAAATCTAAAAAAGTGAATATGGTTTACTGGAAAGTGAATATATTTTTTAGAATTTCATAAATAAGCTAGCGATTGAGTTAGTTCTATTCGTTAAATAATTTAATGCGAAAATATATAGACGACAAATTTCAGTCGAAATTATGGCATGCAGTCGAAGGTTAATAAATATTTTATACAAAAAGTGAATGAAATATTATCTGTCTATCGTCCATCTATATCTACATGGTTGATTCTCCACAAATTGTTTGCGAATATGAAATTCGTAGAACTTTTTTCCATTAACATAAGCTTCCTGCCGTTTGTTCTGGCATAAATGTACTCCAGTTAAGGGGCTGATTGACTATATGATCCCATCCCGGATCTATACTTTGGAATCAATACGCTACTATCGCACAGAAATTCCTCAAGACCTCTGGCAGCGCGCAGGGAAATTTGAGATGTACTAAATGCTGGAACAGAATTACATCTCTTACGGAGAACACCGGTATGACAGCAAATGAAGAGACCGACAAGTTTGCCAAAGAAGATGCTTTGTTGGAAA
>NW_023458558.1:39556786-39562905 GCF_013731165.1 Rhagoletis pomonella | reverse complement strand
TTTCCAACAAAGCATCTTCTTTGGCAAACTTGTCGGTCTCTTCATTTCCTGTCATACCGGTGTTCTCCGTAAGAGATGTAATTCTGTTCCAGCATTTAGTACATCTCAAATTTCCCTGCGCGCTGCCAGAGGTCTTGAGGAATTTCTGTGCGATAGTAGCGTATTGATTCCAAAGTATAGATCCGGGATGGGATCATAGCCCCTTAACTGGAGTACATTTATGCCAGAACAAACGGCAGGAAGCTTATGTTAATGGAAAAAAGTTCTACGAATTTCATATTCGCAAACAATTTGTGGAGAATCAACCATGCAGGTATGGATGGACGATATACAGATAATATTTCATTCACTTTTTGTATAAAATATTTATTAACCTTCAACTGCATGCCATAATTTCGACTGAAATTTGAAGCCCATATATTTTCGCATTAAAATATTTAACGAATAAAACTAACTCAATCGCTAGCTTGTTTATGAAATTCTGAAAAATATATTCACTTTCCAGCAAACCATATTCACTTTTTTAGATTTATAGCTGTAACAGCATAGAGATAAATAAATTAAATAACCACAAAAACCAGAATAAAAAGAATCAGTTTAAATAGAAACTTTTAAAATTAAATTTGTATCTAACGAAAATGGCAAAACAAGCGGAAGTGACTGCCAGCAGACAGCCCCAGATACAGTAACAACAATGTTAACATGAAAAAAAAGAAGCTACAAAGAAAAAAAAAAAATATCCAAGCGAAGAGAGCAAAGTTACGCTGAAGCCCGCAGTTTTTAAAATACTCCAAGTGAGGCGCATAACTTCCTTGTTTGTAATTTGTAATTTTATAAAATCCTGCTCACACCGTTTTACTTTGACTTTCAATTGTTGCTTTGTCTCGAGGCGGAAATGCGTGAAGAAAAATGGCAATCAAGGCAAGCAACAGCGGAAATAGAGTCGGCAGAGAAGAGGTGGGCGCACAGCAGCGCAACAATATAATGGTAGACACAATAAACAAAGCAAAGAACGACGAAGAGTGGAGGATTTGAGGGCGATTGTGCAAAATTTTGTAAGCAAAATTAATGAATAAACAGCTATGCAGAATTCCACGCGAATGAGACTGTTACTGATAACTACAAGCTCACCTGTGCGTATCCAGATTTTTAGGGCGGCCGACATGGCGTATGGGTAATGTCAGTTGATGAATAGTACCTATTTACGGTGGTTGCATACGCTTGCGGAAGAAAAAAACAGCGTGGAAATTGCTGTGCCTTTCTATGCTAAACACAAAATTGAAGAGCTTAAAAAAGAAAAAGAAAAATATAAAAATTTAAATGTTTATATGTATGACAATTATTTAGTTGCGTTAAAGTATTTTATTTATTGCTTGCCTATTGCGTCTCATTATTGTTGTTGGTTGTTATTGTGTTCAATATGCAACTTTTATCATTATGCAATCAACAAATGACAAATTACCACCTGCCACGCCTTCGTACCGAATCTGCCCTGTTGAACCCATGCTCACTTGGCTGGGTTCGCTGCTACAGTGTTGTGAACCTCTGTCGATTTTGCTCATTATTTATGGCAACGACAATTTGTTACATAATGACGTATTATTGCTATGTCAGCGATACTGTAGCAGTAGCAACAACAATCACAAAAACAGGCACTACACAATAATAACAGCATCAATTGCCGCTCAGAGCATATTTGTGCTTGTGTGTGTGTGTGTGGGCATGTGCACCCTTGTTGGAGGGCGCATTTGCATAAAATTGCAATAACTCATGCATCTATTTTATATACATAATATACATATGTATGTAGGAGAATGTGTTTATATAAGAACTACGTATATTTACATACAAACATATATGTATGCTTAGAGATAAGGTGACATGAACGGTGACAAATTGTATTCCGCTGCTGCAAAGTGTCTTTGTGGCATAAACAACCGACAGCAGTTGGCAAGTGATTTTTTATTCTGAATTTTAAGTTTTTATATATTTGTGTGCTCTAACGCAGTGTGCTTTTAAGCATGGAAAGTAAGAAGGTAATAAGAAACTTTACATAAAAATATGTTCATTTTAAAGAATTAAATATGGCTATAGGAAGGAAATAGGAAAACTCAGTTTTTCTTTCAATAAACCTAAGTAATAATTTTTTATGAAAGTATGTACATATGTAAGTATATCAACGGTGACCATATTTATAGATATCAGCCAAATACGAGACACAAAATAATGTACTGCAACTTTTACAAAATGTATACGCATGTTTGTATGGAGTTCAAGCTAGATAGCCAAGTGCAAGTGGTGAATGGGTATAACAAAAATATTAATAAATGTCTAATTTCGGGGCCGGTGTAGAGCAATAATTAGAAGTGTGTATTGCAGTATTTTTGTTTGGAATATCGAGTAATCTTTATAGTTTATTAATATAAATAATTAAAAAACCGGAAAACCCTTTCTCGACTTATATTGTTTTAGCAATATTTATTTACTTAGTAAAATTTCCCATGTTTAAATGTTTCATATTTTGATATTTTTAAAATACGAAATCGTATTTCCCTTCATCCTCGTCTGAATTTTCTGATTTTCTATTTTTTTTGTTCCTTTGTGACATTTTTTAAGTATGATTAAGTCGATAAGCATCCCTGATAATAAAAAGCTATAAGTATGAAGAATAATTGGTTTTATAAAGCTCTGAATAAAGATCATCTATTCTAAAAGGGGTTTAACAGGCCCTACAAATTTAAACTTTTAGATCTCTATAAAATTTTTTTTTGTTGAGCAATTAGTCAGCAACAAGCAAATTTATGCAATTCTATAAATTTAAATTTTTAAAGAAATTGCTCATTCTGTTTTCGAAATAAAAGTTTTCTCCATAAAGATCATGAATGCAATCCAGCTATACCATTTCGTATTTCGCTAGATTAGTTTTAGATGTTATATAGTTCCTTACATTTTCTGATTAATTGTTCCTCCCATTTTCGAAGTTGGATTGTTCAAAAACATCATGTATACTCTTTATCCATACCATTTCAAACTTTATTAAATAATGAAAGAGGAAATTCTCTGTTCAATGATCTAGAGTCTAGACTTTTTTGGATTGTAGTAGATGTGTAAGTACGCCATACTGTTTTTTTTTAATGGCAAAAAAGTTTGTAAGGTGAAAACATTAAAATTTGAATTTCTTAATATTTTCGGAATTTAGAAAATAGGGGCATTCTGGCAGTATTGCAAAGCCTTTTCACGGTGCATGGTTTGCACGGTTGGCAAAGCTGTCCCATACGAAAACCGGTTTTTACCGGGTAATCCGTGCAATTTGTGCACCGTGCAAGGGTTTTGCAAGACTCAGAGAATACACCTAATGGTTCAAGGTTGTGTTAATTATATTGAAAATCACATTTTGACAGATTTTTTTATGATTTTTATGATTTTCCACATTTTTTAAAACATAAATATTAAAAATTTCGGAGGTGCGTAAATTTTAGCGGGGTTAGCGGTCCCGATTTTGCCGAAAAACTCTGCACTCATGAAATAGCATTCAGGAGCAATGCCAAAAAGATAGACAAAGTCCTAAAATTATTATTTAATTGTTAATTTCATTTCATAAAATATTTCATAAGGAGAAAAATGCTAGAGCTCTCATACATTTATGTATCGTAGGTTATTTTTGTATAATGTTTTACGTGATAAGTGACAGACTAACAGCCGCACTCAGTGTCGTTAAATGATTACTTAAGGTGCCCTTTAGTAAAGATTTGAAAAAATTCCCCCTCAGAGGCAGTTAATGATTCGTTAACGGCATTTAATGAACATTAAAGTTAAGTAAACAAAAACCTTTGCTTAACTTTTTAACGAATGATTTTGAAATTTTTTGTTTGTTTTCAATAAATTTCAATTTCGATAACGTTGCTGTAACAGTGGCAATGGCCCAGTGAGCAGATCACTTTCGTACATATGTATTCGGACAATTGCAAATTTTGGCATACAAACTGAATGAATAGAGAACTGATCTGTGTGGCCATGGCATTACCAAGGTAAGAATAAATGCAATGAGTTAAGCATTAGTACTGTCACTAGAACCCGAAGAGTGATCCATTCAGCAGTTTTAAATTTATCAAATATTACTTATGATCAACTATGAATAAAAGTTAAAGTTTAGTAGTTTTATTCGTTTATAAAAAGATACATTTCTAAAATTTTGGTAAAATACCATCCATTTTAATTAATTTTCTATCGCTTACTTCTTGAATTGAATAACTCTTGGCATTTGGTTAATAAAAATATTGTTCGAACAAAAATGTTGCATCGTAATGAAAAACGAAAATCGTTTTGCCGGCCCCAAATTATTGCGCCCCTCCCAGTTAGCTATGCCACTGGCTTCACGTAAGTGGGTTCCCCCTTCAATTTGAGGTCTCGATCGTTTAATCTCATACACACACAAACATGAATTTGAATAAAAAAAACATATGTATGTAAATGTTACCGGCCAAACCCGATCTTAGGACAAACTACTTTTGACTAGGCTAAACTAGATCAGGCACCACAGTATTTTTGAGTAAAACTCCTTTCTGCGTTAGCGGCCTTCGGCCGCGCTTCAAAAAAATAACCCTCATCAGTCCAACTCCAACTACGCAGTCGACAATATTTTTGCGTCCAACTTGATTTCGTGTTAGACGGATGTATCGGATCTATGTAGATAGAACTAGTTTCGCCCAGGAAAAACTAATTTGTCCTAAGATCGGGTTTTGCCGGAAACATATATAAAGATAACACTTGAATTGTTGTTGTAATTGGCTCTATCAGATTTCGCAAAAAATGTAGCTACATTAGGGCTGACAGATATCTCCGTTGCCAAGCCGGGACAATTTGATAAATATAACGCAACAACAACAACACAATTTTGAAAATTAAGTTTTGTAGCCCAGAATTTTAGTTTAGCTGTCAGCAAAAACAAAATTGCTTTATTAATTGGCTAAAAAGCCATATTTTTATAATTTTTTAAAAGATCAGATGAAAATTTTTCTGAGCTAGTAATTTTGTACTGTACTTATAAGTACACTAGGTTTCATGAAAAAAAATTCAAGTACAAGATAACATTAAAAAACCAGTCATATTTTTCGTTTCTGTGAATTTCTTTCAAAACTTCTGACCTTTCCTTTAGATAATTGTAAAACTCTGTAAACGTAATTTTTAACGTATGAACCTTTGTATATTGAGCGAATTTCTTTGCTTAGTCCATTAAGATGAAATATATATTAGATCTGCGACTAGGTATGGCCAAGATGTATTAAACAAGGTGTGATGGACAACTCAGTGAGGCTCCCTTTAAAGGTAATATAACGTCAAAAAATATAACCAAATGACAACTCTTCTGTGAAAGCGGGAAGGAATTTATACTAACTTTCTCTTTGGCATTTTCTTGGAGTATTTAAAACACTATAAACCCACGTTTTTATATTCTATAAACTTTGTCGCGAAAACTTACATTGGAAGTAAACCATGCACAAACAACAAACGAGCAAAAAGGGCTAATTAGCATCAGGAAGGGCACTCTGCACTTAAAGGTACATAAGTATGTATTGTGAGTATGTCGATCATCAAATATTGCTTAAGCAAAGTTCAACTATCTGGATATGTAACTATTTCACAAATGCCATTGGTAGTGATTTTTGAACTTTTATTAAAACTTAAACGAAATCCGCGACATTTTAAGGTTGGACCGGGACACCGGAACAAATAGTCAAAACCCAGGACATGTCCGGGAAAACCGGGACGTCTGGCAGCCCTAACCTGCATAAATACACACCGTGGTTAAGGGAGAAATGCGACGAATATGTGCATGCTTTTCAAGGTATAACTATCACAAACATAAGTAGTGAGTTTAGTTAAATAAAATCTCAAAATTTTTATTAACTGCTTGTAGAACATAAAATCAGCTAAATCGATAAATTTTCCGACACCATTAAATTTGTGCTCATACTGAATAGGGTACATTTTTAAAAGCTTCAGTAGATTTAGATATCGAAATTTATTTATTTTTTTTCAATTTAATCCTTTATTTTTATGCATGAGCTCGCCAGTACATTCAGAGAAAAAAGGCAGTAGCGCTTAACTTTTCTGTGTTA
>NW_023458558.1:39553378-39556686 GCF_013731165.1 Rhagoletis pomonella | reverse complement strand
TTATTCACCAGCTTTCCCCACAGAACTTTGTTACTGTTTCACACCAGTGTTGCCGTTCAGAATTTTCAGAAAGTCGCAAAAAAGAGGTCATTGCTTTTCTTTACTAGTAGAAGAATAAATCTGTTGACTTTAAAAATAAAATAGCGGGACAAGCTTTATACAAAACAGAGTTACAAATATACAGATAAATCTAGTTGCTGCAAGGAGAAGAATTGCATTTCCTTTAGAAGTTTTAAGTGATGCATTTTTTCGTACTTAGTGAAGGAATATTTTCTAATAACATGGTTCTATTAACATTTCCTAAAAAATCTCCGAAATGGGGCAAAAGTCGCATATAATTTTGAAAAAGGGTACAAAAATAAAAAGTCGGGTCAAATGGTATTGGCGCTTAAAAAGGGTTAAATTGTCTTTTATTCTCACAACGGCAACACTGATTGACACTCGCCCACAGTTGAAATCAGCGTAAAAAGTACTATCGATCGGCATTATTAGTTTTTCCGTAGCTAAAATTTGGTATACTCGATGTATCCTTAAAATATTTGTGTATGAAAATTTAGGCTGCATTGTAACCAAATTAATTTAAGTGGAAATTATTTGTTATTAACATCTCTATTTAATTGTTTCAGTTTCAATAAGTTTTTATTTGAGTAAAAATATGGCAGCACCGTGCTAAAAGTGGCAGTAAACTGCTGATACATTGTATATTGATCAGCTGATTAGGCGTATAACATCTCTAGACCAGGGACTGTTCAAAAAATCTGAAAGTCCGGTACATATACAATACAAATTCAAGGCAGTATTTAAGAAAAGTCGCCTAACTTCGACAATTTTTATACGGTCGCAATAAATGAGCTATCAGTTTGTTTAAAAATACATTTAATTTTAGATAGTACTGCATATTTTGAAATTGTGGAAATTATCGATGGTTAAAATTTAAAAAATTAAAAGAAATATGGGTTTTTCACTTTACCCGATAAAAAATCCCAACAAGCCTATTCCAACAATAGATTATTATATACCGTTTTAAAGGCCTATATATCCTATTATCAGATGATATTCGCTCTTTGAAATCGAAGCAAAAATAGTCATTCGAAAACTCATAAATCTACGAAATCGTATTTTCTGACTTAAGTCGACAGATCGCGACCTCAAAATGACCTTTAAAATATCTATAAAAATAGGCAATAATATTTCTCATAAAAGCGAATAAAATTAGAGGGTAGAGTCTCGAAATTTCCAAAAAAGGCACTTTCGATGGACACCCTAATATATATACGTATTTGTATGTAAAATATATCTCGTTATTAGTATAAAATCTAAAATCTAAAATCTACTACGATAAAATTCGTTTTCCAGCGTTTTATTTTTAAATTCACTGCGGTATACGAATTTCTTCATCCGAACTGTGGTCGGTACACATTTGCATCTGCGTGTGTGGCCGGAGTGAGAGAACAAGTATGCGTGTGTTCATAATACTAGTTTGGTCTATATTTCTTTTCTTCATTTAATATTTAATTTTTGTTCATAAAAGTCTACCACATTTTATATATAATTAACTGCATTTAAATGCGCATTTCAATATCTGTGCAAAAATTATAAAAATGCCAAAAAAAATTTGCCAAAGTCTCTAATTTTTTACTCAGCATTTTTGGAACATTTTAGGTACGCAGTTTTATAGCCCATTAAAATAAAGTAAGATAAAATGAAGTTGCGCTTATCCTCTTGTAATTTAAAAAATACAATTTCGTACCTAATTTTTTTTTTAAATTCTGAGTAAGAAGATTGAAACAGTTTGAAAACAAAAAAAGTTTAAAACACACCAAGCATTCAATATACTCACGACACTATGGGCCACTATGGACCAAATATAGTAAAACTGCGTTCTTAGTTTTAGATTTTTTTCTTATTAGAACTTTATAATTTCAAAGAAATGATAGATTGTACAAAATTATTTAAAAACTCAATGACTACCAAATGAAAGTGAAATTTCTGTGGAATTTAAAAAAATACAAATTTTTTTGGGTTCACAAGGACGAACATGTATTGAAATGCCCTTTTATTCAATTTTATTTTTTAAGCTAATAAAGTTAGAAGAACTATATTCGAGTACGTTGTCGAGTTTATATTAGTCCTAAACATATAATTTTTTCAAAATAAATTTTGCAAAATTTCAAGGATGTTCAAGAATACAATTTTAAAGGACATTTTTAATAAGTACAGTGCACCAAATTGTTTAAACCATTTTCTGAATTACTCATATTATTCAATTTTCAAAGTCCTTTTAAAACATCCTGACGTCAGAGAGAAAAGCTAAAAACGCAATTTTACTGCATACATTTGGCCCATGGTTGCACGACTATATTAATTTTTTTGTGTTTAAAATTGCCTATGACACTAGCTAGACATATATAAAAAAATATTGAGTATTAAATGAACAAAAGAAATATAGCGAAAACTGGTCAACATGAGACATTCTATTTATGCCACCATTGCAAATTACAAAGCCCAAAAATCCCGGAATTCTTGGAAAATAATCCTAGGATTTCGTGACTTTAAAAATAACGGGATCCCGGGATTAACATCCCTAATACATACAGATTTTTTTTCATGTTAGCTGAGCCGATGGTTCATAAAAACATCCGAGAAATGTATAGTACCTACAATTCGAGTATTTTTCCTGCAATGTTCAGTGCCTATTTAGTGCAGTTTATTATCGATACAAAAATGTTTATAAACTCATAAATATGTAAATATATATTATTTCATTATTTCAAAACAATCAAATCCAATTAGTTCTAAAAAATTTAAAACCGTAATTAGTGGGTCACTTTTTATTTTGGTTTTAGTAAATACATACAACTATTTTAGGCAGATCACAAATGTCGTATAGATGCATATTTAATTTTACTTTAATTTTAGTTTTTCCCAAGTTTTGGTGCTTTTAGGAAAGTTGGCAGTCATGGGGTCTCACATTCGTGAGTACTCACACATACTTGTTTTCTCATTCTGATCACACATGCGATGGCAGCAGGCAATGCCCCGTTAGATCATCTACCAGCAGCCTAGCGTCTTCCCTCTTTAGGGAAAGGAGCGATTTCATGGGCTTCATGTCATACGATGTCATACGATCAGCACATTATCCTGCATACCTTGCAGCCTTTCGCGGCATTCCACGCCTTCTGCAGCTTGCGGATCCTGGACACGTCGCGAGCACGCATTTAATCACTTGCAAAGAAATTGGCTGCTTCGCCATCAGAATAGTTTCCAACAAAGCATCTTCTTTGGCAAACTTGTCGGTCTCTTCATTT
>NW_023458558.1:39548145-39553278 GCF_013731165.1 Rhagoletis pomonella | reverse complement strand
AAATGATACAGTCATATGCAGAACAGAAAAAAATTATACAGGCAAATAGTATGTGTAGTTGCTTTTAAAACTCGTAACAATGTACGTACATTTGTACAAACAAATGATAAAAATAAATTTTCTTTTGCAACAATTTGAGTATCGTACATTTTTTATAGTTGCATTAAATAGTTATACGAGTACGAATTCCTTTCGTTCTTTTTCTTCAATCATTCGCTTAAAACATATCCAAAAGGATATACACCAAATTCAGTGGCAAACTAAAGCTTTCAGCAGCGTTGAGAGGGATAAAAAAAGTGGAAAATAAAGATTGGCGAAATTGATTGGCACTACTGGTTAGCAAGCCGGCTAGCTGATTCGATAGTTGTGATTGAATAGAGTGCGCGAATGTGACAGTAGGATTTGTTGGATTTTTATTGATGCCGGTTGGCAATAAATTTTGCCGTTAAAAAAAAAAACACTCAATTGTCAGCATGAGTTGGAATTTAGTATTATTGCTGACAATAATCAAACGAAGTGAAAAGCAAACAATTAGCATTGAATGAATAAATGAAAAAAAAATCTGCGAAAAATGAAACTAATTTAATTTCAGCTTAAAAGTAATTTTAACTGAAAGTCAGAGGACAATAATTTTTATTAATTATGTAGGAAGAACCCTGGTCTTTCGCACAAGCCCAACTCTGCTAAAACTATCCTTAATCGAAAATAAACAAACTCAGTAGGACTATCTCCAATTAAACATGTCAGTTTTTCATTAACTTTATAGCGAAAAGTTAAGCCAAATTGGAGGATGGTTTGGGGTGAAGAAGTCCATACATGTAGGCAAGGTTTTTGATCGCCATTCACCACAAAGGGACCAAACACGATTCTTTAGCAAACGGTTCAAGCAGATCACGACTTCCTATGTTTCTACCATGTATCCTCTGGGTAGCAACCGAACACCATTCCGGAAGCGAGCTGATTGTGAGAAGGCGAGCATCCAGCAATGGGTTGTGCGCTGGGTTTGATGCCTCTCCCCGGCTAGGTTATATCTCGGTAAGCCAAAAGCTAACATTACCTCGATTTAAAATGCGATGGACGGGGAACATTCGGTGCTGGATTTGTAGTGTAGTAAAGTGACACCCTCACCGTGTATTGTCGTCCACTACCAAATCCGAATCAAAGCGATATTCTTCAATATCTGATAAGATAGATGAGAAGGCCGAGGTGTCCAACGATCCATTATGTAAGTGCTTGGAGCGTACATACGAGCGCTGTCCCCGTCACGATATCAATGCTAAGGTGGTCAAGCATGGCATCTTAAATTCCACCATCGGAAAACTAAGAGTTCACGACAAAACGTCCGATAACGGACTGAGCCTGATCGAAGTACAGTGGGATGACCTGAAGTCCATCGTCAACGATTTTATTGTGCCATATAAGTGTTTCTTTGTAACTGTTAAATCCACTCTGGACCAGGTATTCACCCAATCTTGAGAAATAATCACAATCTATTTGTCGACTTCAAGGCCGATTTCGACAGCATGAAAAGTAGTTGCCTATACGCCGCGGTGTCTGAATTTGGTAACGCCTCGAAGCTAATACTTCTGTTTAAAATGAGGTTGCGCTATTCGAGTCGTTTTATAACGAATGAGATCTATGGCTTTCGTATGGTTTTTTAACCTGATGTTGGAAAAGACACCAAAAGCCGCAGAACCGAACCACTCAGGTACATTTTTTTCAAAAGTGTACAATTTCGACATCGAAGATCTCAGAAAACAAAACAAAGTACTTTCGTTCATCAGATAAGACGTTCTTTTGTGGTGTTTGAGAGAAAAGTTTTGAATGAGCTTTACAACGGCATGGACATAGTTCAGCGAATTAAAATACAGCGGCTCCGCTAACTCAGTCATTTCTTTTGAATGTAAACAGAACTCCAGACCTCAAAACATTCACTTCAGGTACCGTTGGTAGTGGCAGAGAAAGGGGGAGGCCTCCACTGCAATAGAAAGATCAGGTGAAGAAAGGCTTGACTTCACTTGGCTTTTCCAATTGATGCCTAATAGCACAGAAGAGAAATGACTGGCGTGGTGTCTTTAACTCCACCAAAATTGCTTAGGTAATTACATCGCCAAAAAATAAAAAGAAGGGAACTTTCTCATCATTTCACTGGGTTAACCAATTCCCAAAAGTGCTTGGTTCCACTTCAATTGAAGTCAAATGTAGCGCGTTTGCTTTTGTTGCGTACTAATGAGTATTGTTTACGCAAAAATTTCAGCTAATAGAATTCTTCGAACCTCCAAGCTTCTCAACCGATAATTTAATTTTTTAATCAAATAAACCACCAATCGAAATTAACAGATTGGTTTTAAACGTGAAATGGGGCAATTCCATCGACTTAAAACCAAAATATTTATGGACCAAAATCCAAATCCAAAGTCCTAAATGATTTTTTTTATAAACTCAAACGCACCGCTAATCTTATTTTTTGGCATATATGTGGTGAGCAGTCAGGTCAATCTGATGTACAACAGCTAACCGATTAACCATTCTGACCTACACGATGCCAAATACAAACACACATACGCATAAGTGGTATTGTTAACTCCCACTGGTAACCTAACTCTAAACTCTAACTTGCCAACACAAAGCCAAAAAGCTCTTATGTAATAGTTACCGTAGTGGTAGCAGTCGAAATAAGACAATAAAATAAAAGTTTTGTTTTAAAATTCCATTACGTTTTATGGAGCTTTTTAACAATTTTTAGCTGTAGTAAAGGGTAGAATATGAATGTGCAAGCTAAAGGTGAATAAATGGTTAGTGCAAGGAGGCTGAAACTATATGGAAGGAGACAAAACTTTAAAACTTTAAGCTTCATTTATTTACAAATTTCAACAGCCGCCGTGTCTGAGATGCGTGCTACCACTATCTTGGTCCTGAATTCGATAATTGGTTCAATAAACATTAAAACTAAAAAAAGAAAAGAGTTTGTCATAAAATGGTCCCCATTCGGAAGGCAATGGCAAGGTTAGGTAAGGGAATATTCCATACTTTCACCCGAATACAGAACTGTCCATTGTGAGTGCCTACTTTAAGCGAGTGTAAGGAGGAGACACGTGCCTGTAACCAGCGTTACCGCTTTGGTAATTTTGTACCGAAATTTGCAATTTTTTTCTATATTTATTAAATTTGATAATTTGGTAATTTGTTTTTCAATTTGGCAACTTATTCCATTCGGTCCTACATGTAACAGAGGGCAAAACAAGTTCTTATTTTACATTAGGAAGTGCGCGGTAAGCGTTTCCTTTTATAGAAATACCAGGTAATCCTAAAAGTTTCGTAGGAAGAAAAGTTCTCTAATCTCTAACAAACTTCTTGAAAGCGACTATTGCTATGTATATCTACCGAGTTCTTTTTCAGAAGGAAGTGGATGGTCCTACCTTTTCTTGTCAGTTCGTCAGCTTTGCAATTATGTACCATCAATATTCTGGCATATGAGTAGAATTCTATGTAAATATGTTCATTCAAAAAGCTACATCATTCAGTAGGGGACTTTACTTTTTCTATCTGTGAGTCGAAAGCTTTCAGGACTGCCTTCACGCATTAAATTTGTGAGATATTGGTATGTTCATAGGTTATAACTCAGTGATCTCAGTGGCCAAATGAAATCCCCTCTACGGGAAATTATCCTCCTAATAATCCTCTGAACCGTATCCATGACACTGTGAATGATTAAATGTATTCAGTTGCTTTGTTGCCTGAGCTTTGTATGGATGGAGATGTATATCCAAATGCCAAATATACCATAATGAGCCATAAGACAGTACCATATTTATACCTGAAACAATGCGCAATCGACAAATTGGTTTCTTCTGCCATACTTAGGTTTAAAATTCTCACCAAGCGCAGATATAAAAATCAAAGCTGAGTGGAGTGCTGGTTGCGCGAAAAGGTTGGTGTCTTCGTTTATATGTACAGACATATCTATGTACAGTTCTGGACATAAAAAAGTTGGGTAATTTTTTATTGTATTTGGTAACTTTTTCTACCAGTTATTCTTTCGGGCTTGCTGGGGTTCGACTACTTCCATTTGTTGTGATTGTAGCTTTTCAACGTTGAGATTTCCCTGTGTTTCTGATCGTATGTATGTGTGTATATTCTCTGCAGCAAAATAATGGTCCGATTCGATGTTTTGTCTTCGGATATGGAGACATGCTGGAACTTAATACGGCAAAGATGGTTATCCTTAGTCTGTTATAGGACCTTTTGTTATGAAGGCACAGTTTTCTGATGGGTTTGAGTAAAGATCCCTTCCTTTCCCATTTTGACCTTGAAATTGGTAAGCATTAAGCGAACGACAGTACTCGGTGATAGGGTGCCTATTACAAATTTGACCATGATTATGCGCTCCTTTACTTCTCAGCTGTAGTAGACTTCCCAAATCACCCGCTTGCAGCTGCACCTCATGGTGAACAGACGCTGCAGACTTCAGGGGATATTCAAACCGAGTACGTCGAAATAAACTCAGTAATTGCTTACAATAAATAAATATTACAAACATATAAAATGCATTTTGTTCACACTAACAGAATGCTTTCCAAGTAATCGTGGATACGCTTATGTGAATATCTATGCAGCTTTTGTTCTTTTTTGTGGTATTAACCCGAAGTCTAAACTTGTTTTAATTAATTCAAATGAATGTTAATTAAAGTCAACACGGCTTGCAATCGTTCCTAAGTGATCAAACTAAATGCAACATAACGCACTTCAACCAGTTTTACTTGCAGAATATTTGCATTTTTGTCGAAACGAAAGAATAATCTTCAAAAGGACACTGCAGAAGACTATAGAACATGAAATAGCGATTTACTGATCACACAAGGCACGCAACCACCCATTAATTTGTCTATACATCGAGCGCCAATGTTTTTGTTCGATTGTGCGCATGAGCAATGCGCCAAAATTTATGAAGCGCGTTTAAATTGCATTCATTTAGCTGCGCTGCGAGTTATGTAAACGATTAAACGTTGGAAGGCAGCTCCAAATTGTATGTATGTACCTTAGGGAAGTCCTTAAATGTAGGAAGAAAATTTTAACATCAGAATTTCCAAGCGTCAACCTCTACGTCGATGATGGTCAAAGATATCACATATA
>NW_023458558.1:39537753-39548045 GCF_013731165.1 Rhagoletis pomonella | reverse complement strand
TTCGTACTCAAAAAGAAAAAAATTCATTATTCGAAAAATTCGCATTTCTGAGCAAAAAGAAAAAATACGTGTCTCCTTAAATTGTTCAAGGAACAATCCCTGTGAGTTTTATCGCAAACTAAAATTCACTTTCCCCCGGCCTGGGTGATTTGAGATGGAATGAGCATATATAAATATGTACGTTCGAAAAGCTACATCATTCAGTAGGGCACTTTACTTTTTCTATTTGTGAGTCGAAAGCTTTCAGGACTGTATGTACATTGGTCATAACTGGACAAATGTTGATTTTAAAGTGCTCCAAAATTGTTGGTATATTCGCATAAATACGGCCTTATAAAAAGGTCCCATGGTACCATGTCGGGTGATCTCAGTGGCCAAATGAAATCCCCTCTACGGGAAATTATGCGCCTAATAATCCTCTGAACCGTATCCATGACACTGTGAATGATTAAATGTATTCAGTTGCTTTGTGGCCTGAGCTTTGTATAGATGGAGATGTATATCCAAAAGCCAAATATACCATTATGAGCCACACCACAGTACCATATTTATACCTGAAACGATGTGAAATCGACAAATTCGTTTCTTCTGCCATACTTAGGTTTAAAATTCTCACCAAGCGTTTCTGTTGTTGTGACTTCTAGCTTTCGCGCAGATATAAAAATTATAGCTGTATGGAGTGCTGGTTGCACGAAAAGTTTGGTGTCTTCGTTTATATGTACATGAATTTGGTAACTTTTTCTAATGATTTTGGTAAAAAATAAAAAAAAAACTCCACCGCCTTTATCTTGCCCTGAGTGTTGATGAAGCATGACCCCCAGTGCTTAAGGCGCTCCGACAGCAGACCAGGACATCGACACTGGAAATGATCCACTGACTATTTCTAATACCCATCACGGCCGCTTCTGCATGCAGAGGGTACCTGTTGATACATATTTGCCATGTTGAAGCATTGGTGCTATAGCACAGTGCTAAGGCCAACTGAGTTTCAGTATGTCCCTCGTCTTTTTCCTACTAATCCGTGGCCATACTAATCTTGTGAACTCATAGCCTTCCCGTTCGTTCCACAAGTCATTAGTTGCGACCACGGTATATTCATAAAATTTCATAACATAATCATTAAACGGTGGTAGTACGATGCTACCCGTTTCTTCATCAGTCAACTAATTTCCTTCAATGTTGCTATGTCCGGGGACCCAGCATAGAGTGACGTTGATACGGCTCAGTCGTCACGCCAGCGTGGTGCGACATTTCCATACAATTTCCGAATTCACTATTTTAGATCCTATTGCCTTCAATGGTGCTTCACTGTCGACAAAGATAGTGTTTTTATCTTCTAGAACTCTACTACTAAGTAAAAGACTAGGCGCCCTTTCTATAGCGTAGATCTTTCAGAAGACGGAAGGAAAGGTTCGTTTGCAAGTCCTTCCATTACAGACTGGCCCCGGTCCCTTGTTCCATCTTTGAACCATCAGTGTAGATGGAAATACTTCTCTCTACTACTGGTAGTCGTGCGTCCCATTTTTCTCTGATCGGGAACCTAATAGGTACTATTGAAGTCCCAAACAGGCGTAATGTAATCAGTGCTGACTTTTATTTCAGCCATAATTCTATAGAGCCGGCCGTTTTTATTTCATTAATTATTGTTGAATGCCCGAAATTGGTTGCCTTCCACGTTTTGGCCTCTCTGAGCTTGAGGATGCTCTTTGCGGCTAAACCATGAACGAATGATGGATGCAGTGGTTGCAGGTGAAATATCATGCTAAGCCTTTTCTGAGATACACCACTCACTTCTCCCGATATGCCAAGGCATGCGAGTCTTTGCTATTTTCCTATTATTTTCCTGTTGTTGTTTGTAGTTTGTCTGATGACTGTAGTACATCCCGCAGATGACGTGCGGTGATAGTAACCAATGCCTATCTCTCTCCTCTAAATTCTTCTTTCAATTCCAGAATGATTCCAAGGTATTTTGCCTCGGGAGAAAGATTCAAATTAGTTTCCCATAATTTTGGCAGAGAAAAAGTGGGTAATTTTGTTTTCCTAGTAAACAAAACCAGTTCGGTTTTGGACGGGTTAACCCCCAATCCATTCTTGTTGGTCCTCTTAAGGACATCACCCGTGCTCAGGGAGTGCCTTGCTTATCGCCTCCTTTCGGACATTATGGAAGGCTCCTTCAATATCCAGAAAGTTGTCAAAGGTATTTTCCTTCCTTCAATAGTGTCTACCACTTCATGAACCGCGTTTTCAATAGACCTACCTTTGCGGTATACGTGTTGAGCTGTGTCCATTTTGTGGATACTAATATTTTCGCTAATATGTAGATCGATAATTTCAATTAGTCTTCCGCAGAATTACTGTCTCGAACACTTCAACGGTCGCCAAATCGGATGTTGTCACTAACCATGCTTCTGCGTCATATACCAACAAGGGCATGAGAAGTGACTTATTGAGTAATTTTTTGTGCAATGAGAGATGACTTTTTCGAAATTACTGCCAATGATGGCAGCAACCACTTTGCGTTATCTTGGTTTACCACCAGACACTTTCGCTTTGCTTCCATATCTGACTAGGCGAAAGCAGCAATAACCTTGTGTAGGTTGAGGCAAATGATTTTGGCAAATATTTTACGCTCTTGTAAAGCATTGTTCCGGAGTGAATTAATTTTGCATCTCGTATTATCTTCTCCAATTTTAAATCAAAGTAATCACACGAGTACAAGTTCCCCGGTCAGAAAGAATCATCCGTTCGAATTTTTACGGACCGATAGAGTTGCTATGTGTCATTTTACGCAGCCAAACTATTTTCTAGGGCATACTAAAATCAGACATCGTGTCATATAGCCAAGTCCATTTCGTGCTGCCTCCTTTTATATGTTAAAAGGTCAGATGACAGGCCGTCTGCACAAGCAACTTTATTGTTTTTCAGCCTCGAAGTTGTAATCTGCATATAATCAGTCAGGTTGCGCCTCCACTGGTATCAGTGCTGCTATTACTCAGGTGGTGCAAAGTGTTTACTCATTGCAGGAATTCACCCTGGTCCTTGAACCTAAGTCGCCTAGTTTTCCTGTCAGGCATTATTTTAAGATCTTTCCACTCTCATATGGAACTTAATACGGCAAAGATGGTTATCCTTAGTCTGTTATAGGACCTTTTGTTATGAAGGCACAGTTTTCTGATGGGTGTGAAAAAAGACCCCTTTCTTTCCCACTTTGACCTTGAAATTGGTAAGCACTAAGTGAACGACAGTACTCGGTGATAGGGTGCCTTTCAAATTACAAATTTTACCATGATTATGCGCTCCTTTACTTCTCAGCTGTAGTAGACTTCGCAAATCACCCGCTTGCAGCTGCACCTCATGGCGAACAGACGCTGCAGACTTCAGGGGATATTCAAACCGAGTACGTCGAAATAAACTCACTAATTGCTTACAATAAATATTACAAACATACAAAATGCATTTTGTTCGCACTAAGCGAATGCTTTCCAAGTAATCGTGGATACGCTTATGTGAATATCTATGTAGCTTTTGTTCTTTTTTGTGGTATTAACCCGAAGTCTAAACTTGTTTTAATTAATTCAAATAAATGTTAATTAAAGTCAACACGGCTAGCAATCGTTCCTAAGTGATCAAACTAAGTGCAACATAACGCACTTCAACCAGTTTTACTTGCAGAATATTTGCATTTTTGTCGAAACGAAAGAAGAATCTTCAAAAGGACACTGCAGAAGACTATAGAACATGAAATAGCGATTTACTGATCACACAAGGCACGCAACCACCCATTAATTTGTCTATACATCGAGCGCCAATGTTTTTGTTCGATTGTGCGCATGAGCAATGCGCCAAAATTTATGAAGCGCGTTTAAATTGCATTCATTTAGCTGCGCTGCGAGTTATGTAAACGATTAAACGTTGGAAGGCAGCTCCAAATTGTGTGTATGTACCTTAGGGAAGTCCTTAACTGTAGGAAGACAATTTTTTCATCAGATTTCCCAAGCGTCAACCTCTACGTCGATGATGGTCAAAGATATCACATATAGATTTTCGTCTCGATTGAAGTTGGCTAAGGCATGTCACACAGGGGTCAAAGTACAGACAAGCCTATGAAGACGTCTTAACCGACTGCAATCGGGACAAAAATTTATATGTGTTATCCTCGAATTTAGTAGCATCGATTTTGGGTATTACAGGAAAAAAAAAAAAATATTTTTTTTTATTTTTTCGAGTCCGTAGAGGCTTCTGAGCCCCCCCCCCCCCCTTTGCGACACGCCTTAACTGACTACAACCGACATTAAAATTTACATGTGACATGTGTGTACATTAACAAAAAATTTATTTAAATTTTTTAAGTCTCCATAGTGGAATCTGAATTTTACCCCTGTGCGACACACCTTTACCGTCTCCTATCGGGACCAATATGTGATATCCCGGACCGAGGTATTATCGATTGAGGGCGTAAGACTGAAAAAATAGTTCTTTTGGTTTTAAGAACCTCCCTAATTTACCTCCATATCTTCTCATGCAGCCTCTCGTTGCAAAGGAAGAACTGAACGCATCTGCGATATACTCGCTTTGCTTGCAAGATATGAACTGTACATATCTATATACAGCCATGCATATGTTGTACGCTTTTTTTCGCATCGTTCGCTTATTATTTGTGACTTTTGCTGCCAGCTGCGATGACAGCGTACAAAACGTCCGACAACATATAACCGCCGCGCGTCTTTCAACTGATTAATGGCGCGCCAGTATTGCGGGCCTTGAAATATATAGTAGTTGCACGTGCATACATACATAAATAAGTTTGTTGAAATGTATGACTTTAACAGCTTCCACGACTACATTAAATAGCTTAAGCTGCATCCATTCTTGTACTCGGCTACCTGGCTAGATAAGATTTGCTGCCCAGCGGCTATTTTGTCGGCGCTTGTTGGCATGCTGCCGGGTTGGGTGTCAATCGCCTCATATATTTGCTTTTTATGGTAGCTTGGCTGCCTTTCAAGTGGGGGCGTGTCTGTGAATTGTGTAAAAAATAAGCTAGGCGGCTGCTGACATATGTATGAACATACATTCTATCATCGAGTACTTTCAATATACGCTCAAGGCGAAAACAGTGGTGGGCGGGCTAATACATTCAAGGCATTTCATATTTTTGCCAGCTGCTCGCGCATTATTTATGTGCGTTTCATTGCGCCAGCCGGCTAACAAACAGCCTTTGCTGTGCTGGCATCATTTGCAGCTATCGGTTATGCCCGCCACTTATTTGGTGGTACTGTTGCACGAAAATGTTGCAATTACATTGCAATGAATAGTTTTGTAGGCAGTAATTTGTTTTTGTTTTTTTTTTTTGAATGCATTTTATCTCAGTTGATCTTGTGTGAAAGGGGGAGAAACCATTTCGTAAACTACTTGTGCAAAGACATGGCATTGCAATAAAAATACTCTGATATACATTTTTGAAATTAAAATCCGCCTGCAAGTCATTAGCAAAGTTAACTTACATTTTAGTACTTGTAAGTGAACTTGCCATTAAAAATTTACTCAAATCTTTTCTCAGCCAAGTTTTGTTCTTTTCTCTCTCCAACGCGCGCGCCCCTTCTGTTGCAAGTAGGTACTTTTTCATTCTCGAACATAATTTTCAACAACTTGTACATCAGCTGGTGCGTGAATTAAGTCCACTTCAAAGTTTTTGCTCATAACAACAGCTGCTGACGGATGTTGAAGAATACCCGTGCCACATTGAAGCATTGGAAACTAATTAATTAATTCAAACAAATACGCACACACATACAGACTTACTATATGTATAAGCTTATATTTTTGCTCAAACCTGCGAAGGAAAAGTTAAATTGATTTTCATTGTTCGTTCAAAAATTCATGATTATCAGTGGCACGCGCACTCTAACAATCGTAGTATATGTCACACACCGTTTGACAATGAGATTTTGAGTTTTACATTAAAAGATAATGGACGCAGTTTAAGCAGTGGCGTAGTCACATAACCTGAATGACCCAGATCTATGCATGTATGTATGTATGCCTATCTGACCTAGCACTTTGAGGGGGGCAAGAGTGCCGCATTTATTGATTAATTACTTTTTTTATTTCATGAGAGTCCATAACTATCAAACCTGCCTGAGTTCAGCATAACGCAATTATGCGAAATTCTTGATGCCTATTTCAAGCAGCTTCGGCACAACTGTGAAAATGTTTACAAAATAGGTCTTGGAAGCATTTTACGAAGAAAAAACCATAGATAGTTAAGCCATATTCAAAATAAAAAAGTCTTTATGTTGGACTTAAGTCTCAAAAGTACCATATGAACTCAGTTAGTTTTGAAGCACAATTTCCCAAAATGCCTTATGGTGGACTTATGCCGAATTTCCACTAGGCATTAGAATGACAAAAAATGTCAGTGCCAGTTAAAAATTATAACGTGGAAATAGACATAATAACTATGTTTTGTATGTAATGGACGAGTATTTTTTAATGCCACTATTGTCATTAAAAATGTTATCATTTAATGCCTAGTGTAAATTCAGCCTTAGGCAGGTTTGATATGTATCGACTATGATGGGCTGGAATGTGCTTAAGAAATTTTTATTAATTAATATTAATTTTTTTTAAATCATCGACATTAATTAGTGTCATTGCTTTAGTTGAAACTATCTATGTGTTCGGTCAGTGTTTATCGCACCAAAAATATAAAACAATTTAAATTTTCTGATCAATAACACTGGTCAACAGTGGATCTAATACTGATTACATAAATTGAAAAAAAAAACATATAAATAAAATTATTGCATACGTTTAGATTTCTGGATTTTGATTTGTACAAAAAATTAATTAATTCGCTATTATTTATGCACTTAAAAAATTTATTTTTCGCGGCTTTCTTGAATGAGATGTAGTGGAATAATCACGTATAAATAATACCTACCTTTCATAGGTTTTAGGTTCTTGTTCTTCGCTACAGAAACTCTGGCAATTGGTCAAAACTGTGGAGGGAGTGCAATTTGATAGACATATTATATGCTAAGGTATGACGGCTGTCCAGCATTTCATTTACGTTGTCGAAATAGTTAATTGACTTATTATTTTTGCAGATAGTTTATAGTAACCTCAACAACTGAAGTCCACGCAGTACGTTCCAAATCGCTCATTGGGCTTAAGAAATGATAATTATTTCACAATATTTTTATTGTAAGCCATCGAAAGTTCCTGCTTTCATCTTTCTTCTTTTTAGACCAGGAAATTTTCCCATTTTATTTGAAAAATATATATATTTGTGTCTTATAGAGTGTTGGGGTTTTGCTGCGACGAGAGATGATCTTATTTATCAATTGTCTATTCAGTCCAAAGTAGCACTTGTTTGCAAGACTCATTTCCCATTGGATTTCACGGCTGACGATATTGGGCCTTATGCATAAAAAGTGAGCTTAAGCTCAGACTCAATTTTTGCACTGAAAGGGTGAGCTCAAGCTCAAGAATTTGTATTGAAAAACGAGTCGGAGCTTAAGCTCACTTTTTATGCATGAGGCCCATTGTTTCACACAATTTACTCGATTATAGCTTGCAACTTATGCTTAGAAGGCTGATCCTGCGGTAATTGACGCGAATGGTGGGTCGCCTTTCTTATGGATTGAGAAGATCACACTTAAATTCCAGTGTTCGGGCATGCTTTCATTTGTATATTTTTGAGTTGTGTCAATTTTGAACATCATGTGCGATATGTACATACATATGTATGTATGTATTTAGATATACTGTTAAACTCGTACTTATTTTGGCTTAGAGAAAAACCATTTACCCGAACCGAACATATACATATGTATATGCATGTTTATATATTGCATGTATATATATGCATAAATAATTCAAACTATGCAACAGATTCCTCCCCCATCGATTCGTCTTGTGAGAGTTCGAGAAGTTCGCCTCACATATGGAAGCTTAATATTTGTTTGCGGTGGATATAGAAAATTGCCCGACGTTACTACTGTTGCGGTTGACTGGACGTGCGTGCAAAAAGTTTTCTGTTTGTCGTCGAACCGACAAGCAGTCAAGTAAACATTGGAGCACAAGTCAAGAAGCGAGCGAACTTTTTATTTGTAGTTACGTGTATGCTGCCATACTAAAGTTTGTTGCCATGTTTATGTATGTATTTGTACGTAAAGTTATATGCCAATATTTCGCAGTGACTTACCATATTCAATCAAATCGAACGTGGCATTTTTGGGCAGCTTTCTTAACTTATTACCCACGTCATCTTTTCCGCATCTCTTTGCTGGTAATGCTTTTATTTTTATTTTTCCACAAGTCACATGAAGCTGACCCCATCAAATGATGGATTATTGAAAAAGTTTTGCAAACTTTGGCCGCGTTTGTATTTCGACAATCCATAGGCGTACTTTGTTACAAGGAAAGCTGTTGCAGCTGATCAAGCATGGGGATAAAATATTTCGCAGTAGTAGTGGTTTTGTTCTTCTTTCCTACCCTCTGGGGAAAATCTCTAGTTCTAAACTGGTGCGCTTCTAATACATTTAGACCCGGTTCTGGTACGCGATAAATGTCCTTTGCATGCGAATTTAACGTGGCGATGTCCTAGGAAGTGTCAATTGCCCCCCGCTGCATCCCTTTTTCGATAGTTCCGAATAAGTCCTACATTCTATAGTTCGTCATCATAGATATAGATTTCTAATGAAAAAAGTGAAATAAAATAGTTTTTTGAAAGTACCGCATTTCGCTAATTGAAGTGGTGGGCATCTAGTTACCATCGAACAGGTTCGTTTTTGGCGATAAAAATCTAGTACGAAACCAGAAATTTTAATCCCTAGTTCGCGGTTTCTGTGCAGGGTATTTGTTTTGGTAGTTCGAAGGCAACCGAAGACAGCGGGTATATGTATGTATGTACACACTTAGCGCTTGTGTCGCTCAGCAGATGATGGATTTCTGGATATTTGGCTGCTAATTTTTGCTGTATAAATACTTTGCACTTTACGCACATTTGGTATTTTTTCTCAGTAGGCTTAGAGCACCACTTTTTGACATTTGATTGTTGTGAAAACTTTTCCATTTAACACAATTCGTTTTTTTTTGCATGTTCTTCATTTTTTTCATGCTTTTTTGTCAATATTGTATATTTTCCAGTGTGTGTGTGTGTTTTTTTTTCGTTTGCCTGTTGCTTGCCGTGGTGATTACTTAAGTGGCGGGCAAATTGAATTTTATTGTTCAATCGAAATTCATGATCATGCTTCGACAACATTTCTGGGTTACCATCAATACAATTGAATGAATTTAAAGCTGTACATGTGTATTTGCGCAGCGCGCATGTGTAAATGAACTTTTTTGACACGACACTGTGGGTATATTTTAAGGATTATAAAATTCAGATTTTTCTGTTGTGCAAGTTTTTTAAGCAGCGAGTTTGGTGCCAATTGAAAAAGTCTGTCATCTGAAAAAGTGGTTTAAGCTATTTTTTCGATGAGTTCGAACGATTAAATGTGCGCCTTAAATATTTAATGATGGTTTGTGGAACTTTTCCTGTTTAGTATTTCTGCCTTTTTCAATTATGTGGAAAAGCTTTAAACACCAAGTGTTCGATGAAATAGGTTTTTGGAGAAGTGCGGATTTTTTATATTCATTAAATTTTGATTAATTGCTTGAATTGATTGTGGAGAATAATACTCGTATCCTTCAAAATTTTACAGCTAACTTTACTTTACTTTTATATGGATTTTTTTACAATTTCTATGACACATTTTTTTTTTTAATTGGCGTTGGGGAACGATAAAAAAACTCAATAGTTAGTACTTCCGACAATGATTTCTTTTGCGGTTTTTCATGAAATAATATCCGGGTTCCTTTTCACAAGTATAAACATAATTTCATGGAGTAGCATTGGGATTTATATGCGGTGTTGAAAAAGTTGTTTATAAAATTTAAATTATTTATTCTATTCTAAGAAACAAGGTGTCAAAAAATGCTTTTTTGCTAAAATTAAGGTAAATTTTATTGCGGATTCTTGTAGAATAACCATCCGTTAAAAATTATGGTTTTTTGAAGTGATAAATCCACAGAAATGGACGTGGCAGTTTTAGGACTAAAACTAACAAAATGAAGCTTTATTTTGAAATTATTTTTGTGTGTTTCCTCCCTCATAAAACTCCATAAAAAATAAAATAGATTTAAAGAGCTTTATGAAAGGAGATTTTCAAACAAATTTGCGATTTATGAAGCATTCTTTAGTTTTTTTTTTAATGTGGGTGTTTGTTAATATATTTTCGAAGGTA
>NW_023458558.1:39533001-39537653 GCF_013731165.1 Rhagoletis pomonella | reverse complement strand
TTAAAGCAGCTGTTCTAGCAACACCACCTTATATAAATTCGCCTTGAAAGATATAAAATAAAAATAAAAATAAATGAAAAATAAAGATGTAAACAAACAAAAGGTAATTTCAACAAGTAAGAAAGTCTAAGTTCGGGCGGAGCCGAACATTAAATACCCGGCGCAAGTATTAAATATATGTTTTTTCACCTTTCTGAAACCTACCGCTAGATGGTAAGCCGGGGTGTATCAATTTTGAGTAAATTAGCGTCCTTCAATTTGGAAATATTGCAGTTTCAAGCATTTCTGAAATTTACCGTTATATGAAAAGCGGCCGTAATTCTAGTCCGATTTCACTAATTTTCAACGTTTTGCTTATATGTGGCAAGCACAATAACCACACCGAGTTTGGTACAAATTGGCAGAACGGTTACCGATATACTTATATGTGATCATAAGTGGGCGGTGCCACGCCCATTTTCCAAAATTTTACCATAAACGTATTTCTTGGTAAAGAATTGTTGCAAGCATCAATTTTGAATAAATTAGCTTCAATATTTACTGATTTATCGAAGATTTTGTATTTCTCTAAATTACCGTTATATAGGATGTGGGCGTGGTTATTGTCCGATTTTAAAAAGTTTCGGCGATTTTTTATGCTGTACCAAGGCCAACAACTGTGCCAAGTTTGGAAGAAATTGGTGCAGCGGTTACCAAGATATACACATCTAACCATAAGTGGGCGTGGGTACGCCCATTTTCCAAAAATTTATAATATTCTTATTTTTCGTCTAAAACTTATTATAAATATCAATTTTGAGTGAATAATCTCCACTAGTTACTAAAATATCGCATGTGCGTATTTGTGGAAATTACCGTTATATGGGAAGTGGGCGTGGTTAAAGTCCGATTCCGCCCATTTTCAATACCAACCTACCTTGGATTAAGGGAAACCTACATACCAAATGTCGTTGAGATATCTCAATTTTTGCTCGAGTTATCGTGTACACGGACGGACGGACGGACGGACAGACGGACAGACGGACGGACAGACAGACATGGCTTAATCGAATTCTTTTTTCATCCTGATCATTTATGTATACATTTGTCTATATCTATCTCGATTCGTTTTGGCTGTTACAAACAACCGTTATGTGAACAAAATTAATATACCCTTGTGCACAAGTGCGCTCGGATATAAAAAATGCAGTCACTGACAAGGCCGTATTGTGTTTGCTGCGGCAGTGGCTGCCAATATTAGCAGTAACAACAGGGGGCAAAGTTCAGATTCCTTTATGGAGACTTAAAAAATTGTTGGCCACTGTGATGTAGTGATAAGCAGTCCGCGTTTCCACTCCGCAGCACCTGGGTTCAAACCAAGGTGTATTAAACAAGGTGGTGTTGGGGCGCCAGCTGAGTTTTTCGCCGTGGAGGCCATTACGTCAAAATGATGTGTTTGTTGTAACTCATACCAATGACAGTATGGACATCAGCGTATAATTTGTTAGTGTAATTTTTTACTTATATACGGCCAACACCACCTTGTTAAATACGCCTTGGTTCAAACCCTGGTCAAAGCAAGATCATAAAAAATATAAAAAAAAGGTTTTTTCTTAACAACGGTCGTCCCTCGGCAGGCAATGGCAAACCTCCGAGTGTATTTCTGCCATGAAAAACAGATTCTCATAAAAATACAATCGCCGTTCGGAATCGGCGTAAAACTGTAGGTCCCTCCGCTTTGTGTGAAAACATCGCATGTATATTATATGAGAAAAAGCTACTTTTCATAGAAATGCTATAGAATTTTTGAAAACCTATATTTTTCAATTGGAGAACTCTGTTTCTCTTCAAGAGATTCCCAATAATAACACTCCATTATTTATTTAAAAATTTTTTTCTTAGTAACTATATTTTAAAGGCCCACCTAAGCTTCCATAAAATGCAATGGGAGATAAAGAAAAAATCTTTAGTATTAAAAAATGGTTATATAAACAATTTGGATGCATGGAAAACTTTCAGCGCTTTGAGCGACCTCTAAATATTAAAAATAATAAAGAGATATATTTTTTCCGATATAGAACAATCCTAGGGGGTGAGAGCATGCATTAAAATTCCGATTTTACTTATTTTGAACGACCCTATTATACACTCCACGCCACTTGAAAAGTGGGCCCCTTTTGATCCTCAATATTGACAATTTCAAACTATAAACATATAAAAAAAAATCAACAAGGCTGTAACTATACAAGTGGCCGGCAGTGTATAAGTTAATAGATGATATTTTCTAGAAAAGTTTTGGGTATTCAATTTTTGTATAACACAGTGCCAGTTTCAAGTGGGTGCAAAATATTGTTCATTCATCGGTATATTTTGTTGTCAGTGCTAGGCATTTGCTTCATATAAAAATGAACTACAATACTACATAGTACATATTAAAATTTTTTGTAAATAGGCAAATTAAGGATTTAAATATTTAGAGTTAGCGAAAACAAAAAAATCTATATAAGTTGGCATTCTTTCGATGGTGAATGTGTAATATACCTTTTAAAAAAACGTTTAATGTTGAATTAAAACATAATTTTTTTCTCTTTTGCGATAAAAAAATTTCAATTTAAGAATTTATGGAGTTTCTGTTGAATGCTCACGTGGTAGTTTAATATAGAAAAACCGTATCTCACTTATTTACGGATTATTAGCTCCCTGATTTCTTATAGATCAAGATATTTGTATAGATCAAGATATTGAAACCATTATGAGCAATGCATGTTATGAAGATTACACAGATTTAGAAAAAGGTTTCTGAAAATTGAACCAAACCTCTATATCCCTGCGTTATTCTATTCCGAGGTCTGTTTGCCCCCATCACGCCAGGTTCGAGGTCATTTGATGGTCAAGTAGTGAAGAAGTAATTGAATAAACCTCCAAATACATATAAATGGGTTTTAGCTCGCTGAATCGGATTCCGAGGTCCGTTAACCTCCATAATGGCAGGTTCAAGGTCATTTGAGTCAAATAGGTCAAAAAAATTATTCAATAACAATTTTTTATTTAATTTTTTGTGTTTGTTGTTGCTGCATCCGAATCTAGAGGTAATGCAAGGTCAACCCAAGATCAAATTCAGAAAAATTTATTGAATTTTCACATTTATTCAATGAAATTTTCCCTACTTGATCTTCAAATTACCTCGAATCTGACGTATTCAGGGCGTCAAATAACATAGCGATATAGAGGTTTAGTTCAACATGCAGAAACATTTTTGGTTGTATACTTATGTTATTTATGTAAAATAATGTTTGTTATTTCAGTGTTGATCAGATAGCAGTGTTTTGCTTCTTTAAGAAAATTAAGTAAAAGGTGTTAAGTATTTGACAAAATATATGAATCGATCTGGGGAGATCGAGCTATTTTTTGACGATTTCTACCTGCATCGATAGTTATTATTTCGACTCGAATCAAGTAAAAAATCGATTTTTTTTTTTAATTTGGATCTGGTATCTCTAATACACATACCTATGTATGTATGTGTTTAAATCTATTGAACCAGATGACCTGTTTTTTATTTAAGGCTTATGAATTAGCAAGGAAATCGAACATGCATTTCCTTTTAAATTTTAGTTTGCATTGCAGACCAAAGCCATAAATTAATCACACTAAACGCTGTTGCAGACGTGAAATCGGTATTAATTGTGTGCTGCCGCAATTCTGCATATACATACATACACATACCATACAAATGAGTAATTCGCTAAATTTCAGTGTAATTATTAATTGCCTTTCAACAAATCTACATTACACGCACTTTCATATGTAGCCTTCCAAACGTCTACATATGTCAATGTGTGCATTGGAAAGCCAATGACCACTGAGCTGGTGAAGCGCCAATCAACAGCAAATTGGACAAACAAACGTTGCCTAGCGCAATTGCGTTTGCTTTTGCTGTTTCTGTCATTGTCAGTCGGTAGTGTTACAGACACTGACATTGACAAGTTTAAATTTCAGCTATGTTGTGATTGTCTTAGATTACAGACGCAGATTTTTGCCAGAATGAATTCGGATGCCGCGAGGGGAGGTTACTCCAGTGAAGATTGGCCATTTCATACATTACCGCTATCGTTGCCGCTGCTACCGACACCCAAGCTCATTCAATGTGCGTCTAATCGGTATCCAACCTATCTACATAGGTGGAATATATACAAAACTTCTGCGAAAAATACTTATGCACGTGCATATGCATATTGTGTATTCAAGTTAACGTTTATGTACAAATACAGGGGCGCACCCAGGAATATATTTTTTCGGGAGGGGTTTATATGTACTTCTTCGGATAATAAGCTCTTTGAATTACATTTATGCTACGTTTATGCACAGTGTGCAATAAATAACTTAACCCTTTAAAGTTTCATAAATTACACTTTAGTTACATAAAATTAACAAAGAACTCAAACATTTTTAACCGACTTCAAAAAAAGGGGAAGGTTATCAGTTCGTCGGAATATTTTTCTTTTTTTTATATGTATGTTACCGCATAACTTTGGACCACTTAAACCGATTTAAATAATTATTTTTAATCGGAAAGATGGTCGTCCCGTAATTTGGTTTATATGCGACCACTGGATCATGAAAAAGTTAACGGTATTCCTAAATTTGTAATGAGAATTGAAGTCGGTTCTGTT
>NW_023458558.1:39500576-39532901 GCF_013731165.1 Rhagoletis pomonella | reverse complement strand
ATTTAACTGAATTAAAATTTTCAAACAGGTGGAAACCCGCTTGAAATGCATGTTCGACATTAAACTATCATAAATGGTTTTTAGTATTATTTCATTTATTTTATCAATTTAAATGAATACAATTTTTTAAACAGGTGGAAACCCCCCTAAAAAATTTTTCTGGCAGTAAAATGTCCTAAACCTCTTTAGTTCGATACCCATATTTTAATATTTAATTTATCTAATTAATTACATATAAGAAAATTTCGAATAGGTGGCAACCAGCCATAAAGGTTTTTTTTTTTTTTGATGGAAGCCTTCCTTAACCTTTTTTCTTTTGAAAGCCATATTGCAATATTTAATTAATTTAAATTTACATAAACTGCAATTTTAAAACAGGTGGAAAAGTCGTAAATTTTTTTCTTATATATTTTAGAAATAACTTAATCCAGGAGTCGGTAGCCTTTTGAGATGGAAGAGCCAGAAGTTAGAATTTACCAAGAAAGAGCTACGAAAAATGGTTTCTTCGAGTATTTGTTATTGTATTATATATTTGAATTTTGATTGAAAATTACCTACTTGTTGTTGTTATTTTAGTTATCTTATGGCCTTATAAAAATTATATTCAACAATTTTGTATTGAGCTTGAGGCCTGAAGTTCAATAAAAATTGTTGAAGAAAATTAACTACTTTACGAAATAATATTTATTTACACACATATATAAAGCATACAAACGCTTTTAATAATAAAATGGTTAATAACATAACGATTCTTATTGACGATTATATCAATAGGTGCATTGTTTAAATCTGTGTTTTAAGTTTGAAGCGTGATTATCATTTTTTTTTTGTATTTTTTTTTTCTTTTTACTTTGGAATAAAATGGAATTTTTGGCGGCCGGAAAAACCAGGAAAAAACTTTCTTCAAAGCACTTAGGCAGTATTGTCCATTTTACTTAAGGACTAGAGGCAGGATTCAGAGCAAAGCGATTAATAGAAGGCATTGCTCCGCTGAAAACTTACGAGATTTCTGTATGAATCTTAGCAGTTTTTTGAGGGTAAGAGAACGTCTCTCGCCCATTCTTATCACATCCGATCCAAAAAATGCCATCTATGTAAGTAAATATAAGTACATACTCGATACTTTTCGTTCGATACCAAGTGATTTTGGCATCGATACTTTTGAACCAAGTAGGTATCGAAAAAAAAGTACTCGTAACGAAACCCGATACCAAGTTAAATTTTGCTCCGTTTCTGTTTTCATTTTTTTTTTCGTGACATGGGGAGCTAAAGACTCGTTACTAGGGGGTTTCTGGAGGTGCTGATTAAGCATCTGATGTCAGTTATTCAAAACTCAAAATGGCGGTACCAATATGGTGATCAATTAAAAAAAATGGTAGGATTTGGATCCGCCATTTTGAATTTTGCAAATCTGCTGACATCATATGCGTACACAGAAACGCACTGGTAACAAGATTCAACCCGTGACAATGCTTAAAACTTTCAGCATCAAGGTTTTAATTTTAGTAATTTTTTAAGAATTCGATCGCAAAATTGGAATTTTAAAAATTGACTTCAGTTTTACCGTGTTCCGAGTTTCGAACCAATCCATTTTTTTTCAAATTGATCGCCATTTTCGACGAGTAATTTTGAATTATGAAAAACTGACATCAGATGCGTAATCAGCGACCCCAGAAATCCCCTGGTAACGAGTTTGAACCCATGGCAATGCTTAAAACATTCAGTATCAACATTTTAATATAGCAGTCTCTTTTCGAAAGGGAATATTCCCCAATAATATCTGAGTAACTACAAGTAAAAACAAAATTTTCAGCTGCACTATAATATGTCACGAAAAGAAAAAAATTAAATTTTTTTAATAAAGAAAATACGTTTCTTTTTTCTTTTTATCCAGCCCAGTATCCTCCCTGAAGTAGGAACCCATTAGAAGAATGGGTGGAGCAGAAAACTGCGTTCCCTGTGTTGTATAAGCAAGCCACGATTATATTCACATATATGTAGTTGCAACATCTGTTCCTTGCGAACGATTCTTTTCGAAAGCAGCAGCAACAATAACCACGCCAAGAAATTGGTTGACTGGCAAACATTTGGAATAACTTCTATTCTTGGGATGTACAACAAAAGAAGACCTTTTTCGCCGAAGTATTTTGATAATAAATGTTTTCTTAAAAAAGATTAACTTGTCATTTTTTCCTATGTCTATGTATCTGTGTAAATACCATTCATTAAACATATAGTTCTGCTATGTAACGGAGTTTTATTTATTTTCATTTCATTTATTAAATTTTATTACTCGGAATTAAGGATTCCCAGAGGAAAATTTACAATTTTTTTTGTTAAATGTGGTATATGTACCATGATAAAAAATAGGAAGGTAGAACCGCTGAGAGTAATCTTTCAAATTCTTGACGTTTGCAAGCAATTTAATTTTAAAGTTTTACACTCAAACTCACACTCACATTCTCATTTTCAATCTCAAACAGCAACAACTATGAACAATTCCTTTTTTTACTCTCAATTTTATATGATTTTAAAATGTTGGCAAACTTCAAAAAAAAATCATGGACGGTTTTACCTTACTATGTTTTTATCATGATATGTGCATTAGGGTGGTCCAAAATAGCATGTGAAAAAGTAAAGTCAGAATTTGTATGCTCTCACCCCATAGGATTGTTCTATACCGAAAAAATATATACCCTTATTTTTTTATTTTGAAATCAAAAAATAATTAGAGGTCAATCAAAGCGCCCAAAGTTTTTCATGTATTTTATATGGGGAAAAACAACTTATCACAGAAATGGTATAGAACAATTAAAAACCAATATTTTTCTAGCAGAAAACTCATCTTATCTACAGGAGATTCCCAATAATAATACCCAATTGTTTATTTGACCATTTTTTCATTGCAACTATAATTTATAGATTCGCCAAAACCAACAAAAACCCGAAAAATGCAATGGGCGACCCGTAAAAAATCATTAGTATTAAAAAATGGTCAAATAAACAATTGGGTGTTATTACTGAATGTCTCCTGAAGCGAACCAGAGTTCTCCGATCGAAAAATATTGACGTTCAAGAATTCTATACCCTTTCTACGAAAAAATTTATTTTTCCCATATAAAAATACATGGAAAACTTTGAGCGCTTTGAACGACCTCTAAATATCTTTTGATTTCAAAATAAAAAAATAGGGCATACTTTTTTCGATATAGAACAATCCTAGGGGGTGAGAGCATTACAATTCCAACTTTACTGTTGGTAATATCAAATGTAATGGCAACCCATCTCATTTGAAAGACACTGGACACATATCCTTGCGCGTTATTGCACTTGACACTTAACACTTCAATTTATTTTTTGATTTCCGAACCGTTGAACTGAACCGAAACTCCGGTTCAAAGACCAAAAAAACCGCTTTGACGAACCAATCCAAAACGCAAAAGCGATTCGAAGCGCTGAATCGAACCGACCAAATTTTTCATCCGGTTCACATCCCTGCAATTTATTATATTTTAAGACGTCCACCAAAATATTTCTTAAAAATGTTAAGATTTAAGAGCGAGCTGGACCGATTGAAAAGAATTTTTTAAGCTTGAACCGCTTTGCCATTTGTGGGGATTTTTTCTAAAATCATCTTTAAGAAACTATTTGTATTCATAAAAAACTCCATTTTTAGCGATATTTTCGTTTAAATCTTAATATTTGGTGAACGTCTTAAAATATAATAGATTTTATAATTCCAATGGAAAAACAGTACCGATTTTTTTTTTTTTTTTTTGTATGGGGAGTGATGCAGTCTAATGTATATGTATACTTCTACAATCTATAATTTTCCAGCAAACCAACCCCCCATTTTTAAATATTTACATACATTTAAACTTTATCTATATGGACATATGTATGTATGTACACACAGTTTAAATACACAAAAACTATGCACACATTTTACATACACTTACTACATACATACAAATGTATTTATGCAATGCCAATTGGCGCAACCTCTCTGAGGTTATTGGCGTATTTAATCCAATCAAATTCGTAGTTAAATACAAACTATTCAAATATTTGAGGGTGTTATATGTATGTATGCAGAAAATGTTGACCACTGCTGCATAACTTCGCATAAACACATAACTGTTTACAAGAAATATGTGTTTCGGATTTGCAACTAACTAAGCCATTAACTAACCGACTAGCCAGTCAACGAAATCATCCAGTAAATTTAATTGCGAGTTTAACAGTCAAAATAGTCAGCTAATTTTGTGTAGCTACAGCCCCTGTTCACAACTATCCTGCAGGGAAAGCTACCAGTTGTGAACTACATAGAATGTTACCAGTGTGCGTTTTAGCCCAACTAGTTCACGTAGTATCCTTTTTCAATATTAGCGACTAGTATTTTGAACATGGCAATGTCATAGCAGATGTCAATTGTCCGCTCCTGCCTCAGCACTCTACCAGTAGAGATACTAGTAGCTTCATACCAGTTGACAGGATAGACTACCAATTCATCCCCCGTGAAAAGCATGAGTATGTCATTTTGCTCGCCGCTCTGCAACAGTGGAAATGGCCCACAGAGCAAAGCTCTGGCACGCCATTTAACAGATCTGAGTTTGAATCTAAGTAAGCGAATTTTTTGTTTTATTTTAATTTTTTTTTTATTTTTTATATACATATATTTTGTTGTAATTTTTAATTTGTATTGTTGTAAAAAGAAAAAAACATTTCATTTAGTTTTTTTATGGTAGTTGAGCAATTTGAGTATTTGGGTTTTTTTCCAAATGAAATTAAATTTAAAATTTTTATTTTATATATAAATTGAAATAATTTACTTAAATACCACGCGATTGCAGCATTTGTACAGATTTGTACATTTTAGTACTTACCGAATGATGTTGTTTGGAAATTTTTGTATTAAGGTGAACTCATTCTCGATAAAAATTTCTAGGCAGAACCATTCTGTGGTTGATAACAGAAAACTTTTCGAAATTACATAGTGGCATTGTTTGGAGTTGTTCTTATTCAGCTTAACTGATTTTTGGTGAAAACTTTTAGATAACTGTAATCAATCAAACAAACTTATGTTTAACTTTGGTTTACACCAACAACTGTTTCAATGCTAAATTCTCAATTTCCTCAAGGATTGCCAGTATTTATATGAAAATTCAAGTATCCAGATACCTTATTGGCCTAAAGGAAATTTCCTTAATCGAATATTAGCATATTTCATAAATATAAATATGAGGAATATACATACCTTTAAGATGTTTATTATTTGAACAAACCAGATTTGAATATACATATGTATGTATGTACATTCATATCTTCGGAATTTCTTATTACATATGCACATTCGTGTTTGCGCATATGCAAATATATTTGGAATATGTTTAAACTTCCATTTAAATGCGTCCAAGGATTTCTGCTTGTTAATTTCCCATCTTTGCAATGCAATTTAAAATGAAATTAAATTTCATGCCTGGTGTTAAATTCTCTCTAAATATTTAATTTGTTTATTTTTATTCTTTTGTTTATGCGATCAGCTTACTTAATTTGTTAGAGTATGTTGAACGGCAAACCTTTACGTATTTAAGTGTTTACAGATGGCGGCCTTCATTATATTTTAGAGATCCATAAATAAATAGACAGATACATTTTAGAGGTTCCTAAAAACTGCAATGCACTTTGCAACAAATTGATGGCCTTTGTCGCGAGGTGAACCAACGCGTTCCCAAGCGACAGAATTCGGCATCAACAGTAGTGGAGCAAAATGGAAAGAGATTTTTTTTTTTTGGTAAATGATGCCGAATTTGTACCACTGTTTGATATTGGTTTGGTTTACCCCTGATGAAATATATGTTGCACTGTGTTAATCGAATGAGGGCTAGTTATTCGTACAAATGACCCGAGGTTTTAAACTTTAACAGCAATTCATTAAAAAAAAGTAATTCTCTTTTTCCCAACGAGTTTAACCTTCATGTGCTCGGCGGTATAAATAAAATTATTCCACTCTTTTTCATTGGAGCCTGTTTTAACGTGGCGGGTCAAAAACCCAGCGCACAACCCATTGCTGGGACGGGGTGGTTTCTCAACCGAACACACATTTATAAAGCGATCCGCTTGCTCCAAGACCGGCATGGGCTGGCAGCCGCACATACTGGTGAACAGACGCTGCAGATTTCAGTAAGCTCTTAAACCGAATAAGTCGGAGGGGCCCCACCAAAGCTCCCTCTCTTTCTGTCGTGACCCAAGGCTACCAAGGCTCCACTCGGATTGGTTACCACACCTCGCACATGGGTTTCTCACGGTAGCGGCGCTAACAGCTGTAGAGAAGACGAACCCGAGCCCCTAGTTGATGATAATGCGGCCGATGTACCACCTGACTATAACGAGGTACGAATAGCAATAGCGCGTTTGAAAAACAACAAAGCTGCTGAGGCTGACAGCCTACCAGCTGAGCTAGTCAAGTACGGTGGCGCGGAGCTGATTAGGGGCTTGCATCAACTCTTATGAATTTAATTGTGATATGCCCAATACGCAAGAAAGATAACCCCGCCATTTGCGCCAACTAACATGAGATAAGCCTTCTAAGCATAGGTTACAAGGTCTTATCGAGCGTATTGAGTGAAAGAGTGAAGCCCACCATCAACGAACTGATTAGGTCTTATCAGTGTGGCTTTAAACCTGACAAGTCCACCACCATAGAACAGCTATACACAATACGCTAAATCTTGGAAAAGACCTAGGAGAAAAGGGTCTACACTCACCACAATTTTGTCGACTTTATAGCCGCTTTCGATAGCACTAAAAAGAGTTGCTTATACGCCGCGATGTGTAAAATGACGTTGAGCAATACCATCAGCTCCATTAGAATTGGGAAAGACATCTCCGAGCCGTTTGCTACCAAACGGGGTTTCAGACAGGGTGACTCTCTTTCATGTGATTTATTTAATATGATGTTGGAGAAGATAATAAGAGCTGCAGAAATCGCTCAGGAAACATTTTCACAAAAGCATGAAGTAAATGAGCGATGTCTTTTACATTGTACCGACTTTAAGCACGACACATAACTGCAAATAAGCATTTATGAAAAATTCACTAGTCGGTTTTTACTATTTTTGGCCGCTGTAGTCCCATTGTGTGTCGGAAGCAGCAACAATCAAAATGAGACTACAAAGCTGCAGACACAGAGGATCGATTGCCGCGAGAGACCTGCGTCACTCTGGCCGAATTACGGTCTGGATACTGTTTGCTAAATAGGTACTTATCCTGTTCAATCACGATATCCCTAATGGGTGTGCGGCATTAAAGATTCCCCCCACTACAGCAATCACCTATTCAAATGTCAGCTCAATCCCACTCAGCTAACCAACATCCCTTTCCCTCTGGTGCAACCCCGGCGAAATAGCGTTTCCTGGGCTTATCGTTAGCTGAGCTTGACGACAGCCGATTGATGGACAAACTAACATAGGCGGGGCTCAATAACAACAGTCTATAAAGCTGCTCCAATACAAGCATACAAAAATACTGCATAGCATTGTTGCCACAACGCTTCTACATACATGCTTCTGAATCCACAAAGTGACTTAAAACGGTAATATGAAGAAATTAAGGTAACCTAAGCTTTTCCACATTAAATTGCAACCTAAGATGACAACAGTAAATCTAAGACGTGAAAACTTTGCGAGATGCGATCATAAAAGCGTGCGTTTACAAACAGTTTTATTTCTATTGTAGTCTTTTTTTTTTGTTTGTACTGGAAAACTTATACTACAACAACCCGTACTCGTTGCATTCCCCATACATACAAAAGAACTTGTCCTTCAACTTGTCAGCTCTGTAGCCGTCTCGATTACACTGCAGCACAATCGAAGTTCGCTGTTTATTTGAGTACAAAACCAAAAGTCAAACTTATTCAACTTCAGTTATATTAGAGTTTCAAGTTCAGTTTAGTGCCAAAGGCATGATGGCGGCTGTTGATGCTACTATTGCGTACGCCGCAGCGCTGCTTGCCAAACATCCGGGTAACTGTTGGTGCAACATTCGAACTTTCCAGCGCTACCGTACAAAAATTCTTTCTCAATTTCGAGTACTTCGACAAATGCCAAAGTGGCAATAAGAAAAACAATCAACCAAATAAACTATAGAAAACAAGAACAAAACTTCCGAAATTCTTCGACTCACCAACTTGGCAACTGTGCAAACGATGCGCATGTGAATGTTGCTAGTCGCATAGAAGTATGCAACAAATTTAACTGTCCAAACTGTAAAAGTGGAAAAGCCTTCATTTTCGTCTATATCTATCTATCCTGTCTCCGCATGCCTGCCTTAGGTGTGTACCTATATATGAGTGTTTTTACGTTCTCTTGCAGTTGAACTTTGCTTTATTATCCGGCGGTTCTCTCTTGTTTTTATAAACAGTTGTTGTTGTTACTTGTTTACTGCAAAATGACTGCATCTCCGTCTAGCGCTTGAGAAATCAAATTCCTTGTAACACGTTTTACAGCTGCCGTTCTTCGTAGTATCCCAGTAGGAAAAGCAAATAATGCATTGCATGCTTTATAATTAACATAATGCATTTGTTATTGAAATGTAATCAGCACTCTAATGTATCCAAAAAGTGCCAAAAAATTCATATAATATCGCATGCATGCCTCACTTCCTTAGGACATCGCCGTGGGAAAAAAATGCATTTTGGAATGTGAGAATGGCTGTATTACTCATTATTTTTTCGATTACCAAACATTACATTTTGCCACTGCGATAGTATAGACACACATATCGTCGTTTAAAGTAACTGACATTTGCTGCCAAAAATTGGATTTGCTCACCCAAGCGCTTGGCTCAATCCTTATCCATTCGTACTGAAATATACTAGCCAGAAATGCGATTGATTTATAAAAAAGAGAATCATTTTGAAATATGAGTGTTTTTACTCTCTATTTTCGATATTTACCCTTTCTTCCAACGTCATCTTCTCGAAAGCCTGTAGTAGAAAAATTCCTCGGGGCTTTTGTGTTTCTTTTCACAAACTTTCTTTAGCTACTTGTGCTGTACTATACATATCTGCTTCACGGCCGTTTTCAATTTGGTTAGTAATCGACCGAATTTGCTTTATATATTCTCCTATGCTAAGCCCGTTACTTTCCCAATAACCAACGAATTTGGATACCAACCCACTCGGTTTACGAAGTGGCTCAATTGGCAGCTCAGTAAGTCTTAATTTTTCCCATGTGCATTCATAGTGTGAGTATTCTGTTGTTAATTGCTATGCTTTTTTACAAAGTAGCAGAAAAAGTACCGAGTACCTCACTTTTGTTATAGATATGAGTTTACTCATTTAGATAGATAAATAGCTTCTTGTTTCTCATAGGCAATCTCCCAATCATTGCTGAACGAAATATTTAACCAGTTTTTTGTGAAGACTTTGGTTTCCGAGATGTACTAAATATCACAGGTAGACCAAGGAATGCTTCATCAGAGACTCCTCTGGGCACGTACTGCCGAGTGGCCTGGCAGCCAGAATAAAACATGTATGTTATGTTTTCCAACATAATTTAGTCGAGACTTGCCCTGACGAACTAGCTTTCTAGTAGTTAGAGGATGGCCAATGCCATAAAACCAGAACTCAGCGGCAGGAAAATAAACATTAAAGTATCTTTTCAGCAAATGTAACGGTGGCATATCGTATCGCATGGGATTGAAAAGACATTGAAGTCTAAATCTCTTAATTTTTCTTATTTTCCGCTCTAACCGTTTAAGCGATTTGAAGCGACCAATCGTTTTTCTTCTGTGCCAAGTGACGCCAATTGGAAACTGAAGCTAAGCTCTGCAATACTCGCCGTCGCCATCGTGTAAATTTTCCCCAAAAATAATTCTCTCGAATACTCCAAGAGCCGCCTTATCGGATGTTGTGATTGTCCATGCTTGACAGACAACGTGAGAGGGCTTTACTCCTGAATTACCTACTCAGTCCAAAATAGAACTTGTTGGCAAGAGTGATTCTACGTTGGATTGCTATGCTGACATTATCGGTGCTAATTCTGATCCCCAAGAAAACGAAATTCTCTACTTTCTCGAAATTATAACTATACGGATAAGATGACCCTATCGCTTTTTGCTCCTTTATCCAACTTGGAAAATGTAGAATGGACTTCACGGTTCTCATTACCGATCTTGCCAGACCTACAACCACACTGATAAGACCCCATCAGTTAGTTGACGGTAGGCTTCAGTCTTCGCACATAGCGCTCTATGAGACCTTGTATCCTATGCTTAGAGAGTTGATGCCGCGGTAGTTGGTTCGAATAGCGAAGTCGGGAGGAAAAGTGTTCCCTCGAAATTAAGTTCCCCATTGTTGTTTTTATAGGATATAACATGCCTAACTCTAAGTAAAACGTCCGTAAAACTCCGTCTATCACAATATGATCGTTCTTGAACCTAGTACTACAATACTGCCATGTTTCGGGCCCGGAAATTTCCGACAGCGGCGCCAAAGATCCCTTACTTACCCACCTTGGCATGTAAATCGCCAAGCACCATTTTTATATCGTGTCAAGGCAGCGATAATATATTCGCTCCAAGCGCTCACAGAAGTGATACTTGGACGGGGAATGAGCGAGATGCTGAAGAATTGTGGCTAGACGTTCGTTCAGAGGCGGATCTTAAACCCAGCGCACAACCCATTACTGGGACGGGGGTGGTTTCGCAACCGAATACACGTTTATATAGCGAGCCGCTTGCTCCAAGATAAACAACCGCTTGCAGCCGCACCTACAAATGGGTTTCTCACATTGCCAAGAGTGCGCGGGCGAGGACGCTAGAGTCGGCATTGAGTATAGCCGTGCAACTCTGTAACTGCATTCCCCGCACAATGACTATACCGCATTGCGCTCTATTCAAGTCTAAATCTCTACGTCCGACGATTGCGGTCTCTCTTCACCCTGTAGTATACCAGCACCCTATTGCGTTAAGCCTACTGGCGGCCGACATTTCCCGCTGATAAATTTATTATAAGACGCTAGGTTTGGCACACTGTGGTTGTTATTTGCAGATTGGTACTACTATATGATGATGTTTTATATATTTTCATTTCCTATATTTATAACTTGTATTACTCGTAGTTTAGGAGTCCCGGAGTATGATTAAGTTATTTAATAAAAGAATAAAATTTAACGCAGTCCTTACGGAATCGAAAGTATCGATACTTAGGATCTGATATTTTTTTGCTATCGATACTTTCCTCCGATACTACTTCCAAGTAAAGGTATCGATACCTGCATGGTATCGTTTCATACCTAACGCGGACGCAAGAATAGAAATTGAGTATAGCGGAGTAACTGTAACTATACTAAACATATTTTAATATAGGAATAGTATACAACATTTTAATATTTAAGCTGAAAAGTCTTTGCTGTACTAAAATAATTTGTCGGACTTGATTACAACGACGATAAGCTTCAAGAATGAAATCTTTTGTGTCACTAGACAACAGAAAATTAATTTTGTTTACCGAAATTTATTTTTCCATCCGTATTGTATCATCACCGTATTCTAACTAATATCCGTAATTTTTCACTCACAGGAAATTTTCTTTGCCTATTCATACCCTCATTAATTAACTTTTTACATCTCATTTAAATTTTTGAATAAAATTATTTGAAAGAGAAAAGCTCACCTTGCTGATATCAAAGTACAGTTGACTGATTTTTGCTATCATCAACAAAAAAGGATTTCCGTCAATTACAGATGCTTTGTAAAAACAATGAGTCGCAATAATTTATGTCCGTCAGCAACCTTAATGATAATCGTTAGCAATCAAAAACAATTACTAGCAACCAACAAATATAACAAAAACAAACTAAGTAGATAGTCAGTGCAATTTGCCTTAGAATAGAGTTCCAGCTTCTAACCGAAAAATCCGTTCAATCACAATTATGGCGGCTATGCAAACATTTGAGTATAATGAACACAACAACAACGGTAATGAAGTAATCACTTTAACAATAACGGTAGATTCCAGCTATGTAATTGGCAATAATTTATGAGGTATGGCAGGTAATAACTTAATTTGCTTTGTACATAGTAGATATGCAGGCGACACACATACATATATCACTCAGAAAGCTAAGCGGCAACGACATAAAAGCTGCTGCAATAGAGAACTCTGCAAATGCATATATACATATGTATATTAGCGCACACAAGGGGTGGGTTTTAGGGTTCAAACCCCTCCTAAAGCTAATAACCTCAAATACAAATTGAATCTTAAAGCTTAGAATCCAGCTCTCAAGAAAAATCACAAGAAATATTTGTTTGCTGTAAATTTTCTTGAAGAAATAAATGTACGAGCTTTTTTTTTTAATAGCTGCAGACAGATTTAATGCTGATTTCGTTTCTCCCAAAAAAATTCCGCCTTTTGATTGTTCCTTTCTGTTTTCGTGTTCGGTTCGAAAATAAAGGCAAGGGGTGAGAAAATTTTGTGTTCGTTTCTTAAAATACCACACTCTTGTAAGGCAAAAGAGGCACACTCCCTGCCCTTTGAAGCTTTGTCAGGGGTGATGGTTGCCCAGAAAATCAGATAGTTGCCTTAAATGACAATATTATGAATTGCGGGCGGTAGACACGGACAAGGAGGCAAATAATGCCCTTTTACAAGTTTGAGTGTAGCATCTAACACATTTTGCGCCAGGGAAGGGCAACATTTATTGTAGAAACGAAATCATACAAAATTTTGATAAAGGAAAATTTCTTTTCCATTTCTTGTGCACCATTTTATATGAATTTTCCGTTTTTCTTGGGAGCTATTAAAAGCTGTCCTATAAATATGCGATGCATACTCACTTACTGTTGCTTTTTACACTTTACAGCCTAAAAGAGTTTACCACTGATATGTACTTAACATGGATTCGAAGATTTAATTTGCCAATTTTGAATTCGTTCCACCAGAATGAGTTACTTTGCAAAAATACGAGTTCAGTTAATTTTTTCGGAATTCGAAATATTAAAAAAATTAGGATATCGTGAAAAATCACCAACTCCATCGAAAACTGGCAGCAAGATGCCCGCATTCACTATCGCTAATTTTGATCGCCAAAAATGTCCAAAAGATGTGCAGGAAGGCCTAACAACACGCAACGTCCCATATTTGACTGATTACACATTACAGTTATTACTTTTCCATTCAGTTTACTTTTAGGCTCACTGCTTTTCATTTACAGAATTTTGACGACGAAAACATAGCGTAGCGATCTTCAGAATTCGACAACAAAAACCAGAAATCTAGGAAAATGAACATTAAAGCTCTTCTTTAACCTTTTGTATTGCTTTTGAAAGTTGAGCGTATCTTGTGTTTATAGAACTTTTTATTGAACAAGTAATTAAAAAAAAAATAAAAACAGAACCGACTTCAATTCTCATTACAAATTTAGGAATACCGTTAATTTTTTCATGATCCAATGGTCGCATCTAAACCAAATTACGGGACGACCATATTTCCGATAAAAAATAATTATTGAAATCGGTTCAAGTGGTCGAAAGTTATGCGGTAACATACATATAAAAAAAAGAAAAATATTCCGACGAACTGATAACCTTCCCCTTTTTTTGAAGTCGGTTAAAAATGTTTGAGTTCTTTGTTAATTTTATGTAACTAAAGTGCAATTTATGAAACTTTAAAAGGTTAAGTTATTTATTGCATACTGTAAATAAACGTAGCATAAGTATATTTTAAAGAGCTTATTATCCGAAGAAGTACATATAAACCCCTCCCGAAAATATATATTGCTGGGTGCGCCCCTGTATTTGTACATAAACGTTAACTTGAATACACAATATGCATATGCACGTGCATAAGTATTTTTCGCAGAAGTTTCGTATATATTCCACCTATGTAGATAGGTTGGATAGCGATTAGACGCACATTGAATGAGCTTGGGTGTCGGTAGCAGCGGCAACGATAGCGGTAATGTATGAAATGGCCAATCTTCACTGGAGTAACCTCCCCTCGCGGCATCCGAATTCATTCCGGCAAAAATCTGCGTCTGTCATCTAAGACAATCACAACATAGCTGAAATTTAAACTTGTCAATGTCAGTGTCTGTAACACTACCGACTGACAATGACAGAAACAGCAGAAAAAGCAAACGCAATCAGTGTTGCCGCGAAACTTTTTAGTGGTAGCTAAATTGCAGCTAAAAAAGGGCTAAAAAAGAGCTAAAAATCGTCGTTGTGGCTAAAAATGGTAGCTAAATTTTTTTACCTACATATTATATATAAAAATAAGTGCACGTTTTTGGTGTGACCTCATAACTTGAAAACAGCTTGACCGAATTCAACCAAATTTATGTGGCATATTCGATTTATCATGAAGATGGTTTATGCGAAGTTTTCCCGAATTCGGAAGAGGGGGCGTGGCACCACCCATACTAACTAAAATATAAAAATTAGTGAACGTTTTTGGTGTGACAATATAACTTAAGAACGGCTTCACCGAATTGAACCAAATTTATGCGGCATATTCGGGCCATCATGCAGATGGTTTATTTGAAGTTTTCCCGAATTCGTAAAAATGGGTGTGGCACCTTCCATACTAACTAAAATTTTTTTGTTGTATATCTCTTGAAACATTTGTGGTAGAGTACTGGAAGTTGGTATAGAGGTATAACAAATAATTCCATACTCATGTATAAAAATGGGCAGTATTGGAAAAGAGGGCGTGGCACCTCACATCTTATATATAAAGAATAAGTGCAAGATTTCAACCAAATTTATATGGCATAGTCGGGCCATTATGCAGATGGTTTGTGTTAAGTTTCCCCGAATTCGGAAAAGGGGGCGTGGCACCACCCATACTAACAAAAATGTTCATCTGGTATATCTCTTGAAATATTTGTGGTAGATTACTGGAATTGGTAGCTATACGTGGCCTGTTCAAGAGTTGGCATTCCAAATTGTTTATTTATTCATACCCAAGATGGAAAAACAAAAAATGTTGTATGTCCAAATCTGTTGGATTACGATTTAAAATAAAAAATCAAAAATTTTTAAATAAAACAAATGATAAATTTTCATATAGAAAAATTCCAGGACTTTTCATTCGTTTTTCAATATTTGGTGTAGAGAAGCACACCGGGATACTGCTAGTATAAGTATGTAAGTATACACGCAAACACTTTCTATAATTACTGGTATAGAAAGACAATGAACTCTGAAATGAATTACTATTTTATTCAACAAAAAAACCTTTGTGTAACACATAAAGCATATTAAGGGCCACCAACTTACCTATTTTAAAGTATAGTTAAATCGTTAACGGATAAGATAACGGCCCAGAAACGTAAGGAACATACACAGAAATATGTTTACTTGCCTTAAAGGAAAGGCGTTCGCTTTATGGGCGAAGAGTTAAATTCATGAAAATTATAAAAAAAATTTGAATGTCAATGATGAATAAATTTTGAAAAGGGCTAAAAAAAGGGCTAGGGGCAATTTCAAATTTTTGTGGCCAAAAAAAGAATTTGGGAGCCAAATTTAGCCACCAAAGGGCTAAAACGGCAACACTGAACGCAATTGCGCTAGGCAACGTTTGTTTGTCCAATTTGCTGTTGATTGGCGCTTCACCAGCTCAGTGGTCATTGGCTTTCCAATGCACACATTGACATATGTAGACGTTTGGAAGGCTACATATGAAAGTGCGTGTAATGTAGATTTGTTGAAAGGCAATTAATAATTACACTGAAATTTAGCGAATTACTCATTTGTATGGTATGTGTATGTATATGCAGAATTGCGGCAGCACACAATTAATAGCGATTTCACGTCTGCAACAGCGTTTAGTGTGATTAATTTATGGCTTTGGTCTGCAATGCAAACTAAAATTTAAAAGGAAATGCATGTTCGGTTTCCTTGCTAATTCATAAGCCTCAAATAAAAACAGGTCGTTTGGTTCAATAGATTTAAACACATACATATGTGTATTAGAGATGCCAGATCCAAATTAAAAAAATCGATTTTTTACTTGATTCGAGTCGAAATAAAAATTATCGATGCAGGAAGAAATCGTCAAAAAATAACTCGATCTCACCAGATCGATTCATATATTTTCTCAAATACTTAACACCTTTTACTTAATTTTCTTAAAGAAACCAAATACTGCTATCTGATCAACACTGAAATAACAAACATTATTTTACATAAATAAAATAAGTATACAACCAAAAATATTTCTGCATGTTAACCTAAACGTCAGATTCGAGGTAATTTGAAGATCAAGTAGGGAAAATTTCATTCAATAAATCTGAAAATTCAATAAAGTTTTCTGAATTTGATCTTGGGATGACCTTGGCATGAAATTGTGAATGTTGAGGATCAAAAGGGGCCCACTTTTCAAGTGGCGTGGATTGTATAACAGTTTCGTTCAAAACAAGTAAAATCGGAATTTTAATGCTCTCACCCCTAGGCTTGTTCTATATTGGAAAAAATATATCCCTTTATTTATTTTGAAACCGAAAAATATTTAGAGATCGCTCAAAGCGCTGAAAGTTTTCCATGCGTTTTATATGGAAAAAAACAAACTTTTCTAGAAATGGTATGGAATTCTTGAAAATCAATATTTTTCGACCAGAAAACTCTGGTTCTCTTCAGCAGACTTCCTATAATAATTCCAAATTGTTTATATAACCATTTTTTAATACTAAAGATTTTTTATGTATCTCCCATTGCATTTTATGGAGGCTTAGGTGGACCTTTAAAACATAGTTACTATGGAAAAATTTTTTAAACAAATAATTGACTGTTATTATTGAACATTTCTTGAAGAGAAACAGAGTTCTCCAATTGAAAAATATAGATTTTAAAAAATTCGATACCATTTCTATGAAAAGTATCTTTTTCTCATATAAAATACATGGGAAACTTTGAGCGACCAAGCCCCCTTTGTTTTTTTTTTTGTAATAATAGATTGGCGCTTACACATACATATATTAGTATTTGGCCGAGCTTCTCCTCCGACTTGTGGCGTGCGCCTGGATATTGTCACACAAAGCGGACGGACCTACAGTTTTACGCCGATTCCGAGCGGCGATTGTATTTTTATGAGAAGCTGTTTTTCATGGCAGAAATACACTCGGAGGTTTGTCATTGCCTGCCGACGGACGACCGCTGTTAAGAAAAAACCTTTTTTCTATATTTTTTGCGATGTCGCTTTGACCAGGGTTTGAACTCAGGTGCAGCGGAGTGGAAGCGCGCACTGCTTACGTTTACATCACAGTGGCCAAAAAATGTTTGAGTCTCCATAAAGGAATCTGAACTTTGCCCCCTGTTGTTGCTGCTAATATTGGCAGTCACTGCCGCAGCAAACAAAATAGGGCATTGTCAGTGACTGCTTTTTTTGAAATTGCCTTTTCTTTGTTTACATTTTTATTTTTCATTTATTTTTATTTTGCATTTCATATTTTTCTTTTTTTTCATTTATGTCAAATTCAACATGCGAAGCTTGCTGCGATGAAGGCAGTGACAGTGAATTTAGAATTTGGGCGTCTGACAAAAATATGTAAGAATTTGCTCAAAATATGCTGAATCATTGAAATATTATTACAATTTTTACATGCTTTTTTAAATCACACTGTTGAATAATTTGCATTGTGCATTGAAAACATTAAAAATAGTTTTTATCCTACATGTAGTTTTTACAAATTCCATGAATATGCTGGCATGCCTTCCCGTATTCCGTTTTTAAAAATTTTTCACAAGGCACGTTTTTATGACCAAAGTAACCTTTCCAAAGGGAGTCAGGATGAAGATGAAGAGGACTCGATTCACCACTTCTTGTGTCAATACCCAGCTCTCCAGACAAGGCGCTACAAGCATTTGGGATCACGCTTTTTAAGTGGGTGGGAGGAGAGAGCGGAGGTGAAAATATCAAACATGCATGGCTTCATACGGGATAGTAAATGATTTTACAGACTCTATATCAGGCATGGGCAGCGTTGGAAGAGTTCCATAAGCATAGGGTAGGCATGAAGCCACAAAACCAGTTTACTGAAGTACGCCGCAAGGGGGCGTATTAACGCCGCTACTTTGGTCGCTGGTGGTCCACAGGATACTTAGGAGAATGGAAGGAGGACCTGGCCAGCTTACGGCATATGTGAATCATATTTCTCTCATAGTAAGCGGTAAGTGTCTGCCCACCCTTAGCTCACTTATGAGCCTAGCACTACGGTAGATACATCTTTGGGCAACCGAGGTGGGTCTAATTGTTAACTCTCCACCAGGAAGTACAAGGTTCCGAACTGGTCTATGCATAAGATGGATAGGGTGACCCTCCAGATGAAGCATAGCACCAAGTATCTCGGAATATTTCTAGATAGCAAGCTGTCGTGGCACCTCAATGTGGAGGAGAGGGCGAAGAAGGCCTCAGTGGCATTCTATGCATTCAAAAGTATGCTGGGCTACACCTGCAGCACACCGCCTTCTCTTTCTCGGTGGATCTTCACGGCGATAGTCACGCCGATACTGTTCCATGGGGTACTAGTTTGGTGGACAGATAAATAAGAAAACATTTCTCAAAAGAATAGTAAGTGTATATAGGCTATCAATAATCGGCATGACTTAGGACAACACCAAGCAGCAAAACTTCACACCTTGTTTTAGCTCTTGGCGGCGGGCCTCTCGGCCAGAACTTCTGCCAGGATTTATTCTACGGGGCAGTTTGTGTGCAGGTCCTACGGATACAGTAGTATAGCGTCAAATTTACTCAGATCGATTGTCTAAATGATCCCGGATCTGCACTTCGGGACGAACTTCGAAGCCACTATAGTGGTCGAGGGCTGGCGGAAGGGCATGGCTCGGTGAATGTCTACGCAGACGGGTCGAGGGTAAAGGAAGGCGTAGGGGCGGCAGTCGTCTGCGCGGAGCTCGGTCTCAACAAATCCTATAAGCTGCCGAACTACCGCAGCATCTTCCAGACGGAAGTACTGGCAATAAGGAGAGCGGCGGAGCTACTAAGCAACAACCTCATAAACAAACAGGCGAATATCTATATCAACAGTCAGGCTGCGATTAAGGCGCTACGATCGTACTGCACTTCTTCCAGAGCTATGACAGAGAGCAGAGCAGCTCTGAAGTTGCTACACACCTAAAGTGGCGTATACCAAAGAGGGTGCTTTATCGGCCACCATGCTGATAGAGGAGGTGACGATTTCCCTCCAAGCGATTGAAAGGGAACTTGACCTGTTCATGATCCGAAAGGCGTGGAATCAAACGCAAGGCTGCAGGGTATCCAGAGTTATGTGCAGAAGATTGACATTAAGCTCACGAGGTTTCTACTGTCCCTCAAGAGAGAGGGTGCTAGGCTACTGGTGGATGTTCTAACTGGACACTGCCTACTGGCATCACATGCCTATAAACTTGCTCTGACTAACGATAAGTTCTGTAGAATATGCAGAGCATAGGAGGTGACAGTGGAGCATATCCTCTGCGAGAGTCCTGCCCTTAGCAGACTGCGGGTGAGTCTACTGGGAGCAGGTTTTCTACCTAATCTAGAAGCCGCCGCCAAGGTGGGGTATATCAAGTTGTTTCAGTTTGCCAAGGGGACTGCGATGTTCTTTAATATTGCTCCTGGTATATAGTGATTAGCTGTCTAAAATTGTCGCAGTTTATCTGGTAACGCTATGGGCCTTATTCGTCTCTGCGAAGCCACGCAGCATACGTAACCTAAGCAATCCCGTAACGCAGACAATCGCTGCCGGAATTATCTTCAGAAATTTCAAAGCTAACATATCCTTATTTATTTAATCCAAATCTGAGATCAGACTTAATGTATGGTTATTAAATTTTTCTTTACGATTCAGGTACTTTTAGATATGGGGAAAATAATTGGTAGCAAATGGCTAAAAGAATCCTTAAAATTTTACAACCCAATACTAAATGGAAGGAAAAGTTTTGGGCTTAATACATATTTATTTAGGTATGTTTTCTCACACATCTAAAACGCCGCAGAGAGAACTAGATATGGGATAATTCGCTCCAGTAGCCGTACAAGATTCGTAAACAAGCATTGTGTACAATGGAAGCTACTCCTGTGCTTTCACGTGTTTCATAAAGCACACTGTGGGGCGAACGGACGATACATATTATAGACAAAAACAAATGAGTATTTCCTAATTTTATATTTTGCATATTATTTGGTACTACATACCTTCATATGCGTATATGTACAATGTTTATATACATATGTGTGTGTTTATACGATTCGAACTCCACAAGAATGTTACAGAAAACTGATTTTAACAAAGTTGTAATACCCGTTGGCACAAGTGAGCTCTGTTAGAGAAGGTAAGCAAGAGACTTGCATGCCCGTTGCTTTTTGTCTAAACAATTAATTATACCAAATTGGCAGAGCTACACAGAAATGAGTAAAACTCTAAATAAGCGGCTCCTATGCATTGGCAAAAATCACTCGATTCGATTTATTTCTAGTACGCACTGGATTTACCTATCGTACCGGTAAATGGCCGGTTACATCTTGCACTGCATACCTACTGCAGTAAATTAATTTCCAGCTAAAATGTTGTTTACATTCAAGTGTTGCGTAAAAGACAAATACTTCACTAACACTTCACTGCCCACATGGACCCTTTACTTTGTTTCCGCTCGCATTTTATTGCCGTTTTGCTGAGTTTGTAATCGACATTCCCAAGCCGCAATGCAGCTTCCGTTGGCGCTTACATACAATTGAGTTTATTTATAAATTTGCGGTGAATTCTTTCAGGTGACAGGCGAAATTTATCACTTGGCGAGTTAGTCGTCGCAACCACAACAAGAGACATAGAGTTTGCTATGGCAAATCGGGACACTTGTGTACATGGTTATGTACATATTTTTTCAGGCGCGCCGGAGAGAGACAGGCAATGTGCATACACATGGAAATTGCTTGTCGCTGAATTTGCGGTAATTTGACTTTTTTGTTAAAACTGTATCCTAAAAATTCATTCTGTGCTGTCTCCTTTTATGTTTTTCCAAAACAAACTGAAAATTTATGGCGCAGACTATAGATAGCTATGCATTCTGAGCTTGGAATCTACACTTATTTGCCAAAGTGAATTCTTTCTGGGAGTTTTGCAGTGGGATGAATTCGTGTTGTTGTCCCATTTGACGTTTTTGCAATTTTATGTAACGAAAATATTTAAAACTGATAAAATCAGTAAGTATCAATGTTGGTAAGTATAGAGCACTTTGAGGATCGATACCAAGCAATCGGATCGGATTAAGGATCGGTTATTTTTTTTTGTTAATATACGCAAGTTGGTAATATTTCAATGCTTAGTGTAGAAATTTTGTATTATTTAATATGTATGTATGTCCTGGGTTCAAGCCCTGGTCGAAGCAACATCGCAAAAAAATATAGAAAAAAGGTTTTTTCTTAACAGCGGTCGTCCCTCGGCAGGCAATGGCAAACCTCCGAGTGTATTTCTGCCATGAAAACCAGCTTCTCATAAAAATACAATCGCCGTTCGGAGTCGGCGTATAACTGTATAGTTCCCTCCGCTTTTTGTGGCAACATCAAGGCGCACGCCACAAATCGGAGGAGAAGCTCGGCCAAACACTAACATATGTGTAAGCGCCAATCTGTGTATGGCGGCCGCTGTGGGGTGGTGGTTAGCAGTGCGCGCTACCAATACGCAGCGCCTTGGTTCAAGCCGGGTTTAACCTAACGTAAAAAATATATATATAAACCAAAAATAGGTTTTTTCTAATAGTGGTCATGCCCCTCGGCAGGCAATGGCAACCTCTCCGAGTGTATTTCAGCCAAGAAAAACACCTCCTCATAAAAATACAATCGCCGTTCGGAGTCGGCGTAATACTGTAGTTTCCTCCTCTTTGTGTGATCGCATCAAGGCGCACGACACAAATCGGAGGAGGAACTAGGCCAAATACTAATATATGTGTAAACGCCAATCTGTTGTTAGTATTTTACTTTAAAAACATCGCATCTTGGAATTGAGTACAATTATTTCTGAATACTGGTAAATATATATACAAGTCAGTATTGTTATGTATCTGTTCGACGCTTAATACTGAGTATAACCACAGGGTGACACAATAAAAGGCTTCACTATTGGCTCAACTTTTTTGTTTTTATCCAGGAAATTGGCATTATGTTGTAAATAAAAATGATTCACAACCCAACTGAAAAAAGCTGTATTCGCAATCGGAACGCAATTGCAACCAGAATCGATTTAAGAAACTCGAAAGCTAGTACCATAAAGAAATTGAAATGTATGTATGTTAAAAAGTCAGAACAACTAGAAATATACATCTATACCCTGTTTTTGTCTATCTGAAAGAGATTTAAAAAGTTGATAAAAATTTATTATGTTTGAAATGCAACCGTGGACACCACTGGTAGGGAAACTTGCAAATTCAACACGAGAGAGACTCTTTTCTTACTCTCTGATATTTTAAGTGTTGGATAATTCTTGCTGGATTTTCGACGAACAAACTATTGTTGATATATCATTTCTTGGCAAAAAAGGTAAATAATTTTCAATTTAAGTGCGGTATCGTTTTACCTCTATATATATTTTTTACATTTTTTTTAATACTCACGTATGGTATCAACAGATCCACTTTTAAGTGCAAGAGTTGCTTTTGTATACAGTAAAAGTCTAGCCCCACATTTTTTTAGCAAATAAATAAATAAATTGCAAGCTTAAGGCCTTAAGGGGTACCTACATATGTACATGTGATTGTCAGTATGTATGTATGTGAGTATGCGTGAGCTTGTCGGTAGGCAGTCAAAGTAGCAGCTGGAAGAAATATTGAAACGGTTTTTATAACCATAAGTTTTCATGAATACAGCAACAAATTTACCAATTGAAATGGGGAAAGCAAAAGCCGGTGAAAAAGCTGATGTTAAGTTAGCCAACAAAAAAAAGCTTTGTTTTTGTTTGTTTTGTGGTAGCATTTAGTGGAAAAATTGGTTTTTAAGCCAGCAGCGTCTATCCTTTTTTGTGATTTTATTAGCACTGCTAGAGGCACAGGTAACTTCGATTGTATTTCCATAGATCAGTCAAAAGCGACATACATACATTTACATATATATATATATATGCATACACCTGTACGTGAGGTAAAAGTGACTGTACCACAAAGCCAGCGATGCTGCCTGCTAGAAATGTGGAACTTATACTTACAAACATACATACATACGTATGTAAATATATTACAAGCAAATTTATTGATTTCGTTGGCGAATTCAGTTTTTTTGTATTTGTAGTTGCTATAGTATCACATGCTTTAGTACCTTTAGTTGCCCACGTCTAACCGTGCATGTGCGAATCCAACAAATTGTTTTTATTATGGAGTTTAATGTGCCGTAACAATTTGGCGAGCGAGAAATTGATTACAATAAATCCGAAAAGTCCTTTGCCTTGAATGATGTGGCAAGTGGCAATGCGATAGATATATGCACAAGCAGTGATGTATTTATATATGTATGTATATACATAGGTATGTAGTATCTGTAATTGAAAGAGTTGAGTTAGGCCATTTTCACTGTAAAGCACAAAGTATGTAAGTAATAAATAATAAGTATAATAAATTTAAAATATAACGATGGAATGAACAAAATTATCGATAACATTGTGAATATTTAGCAGCAAATGCAGATGTGCTTAAGAGCGAAAAACACCACACAATTGGTTTGACAAACCAAGCGAAATATCCCTTTGCTTAAAGCTCAATATTAATTTTTAATATTTTTATTGAGCTTTGTGCCACGATTGTTTATTAGGAAAAATTGAAAATCATTACGGGATGTACATAGCTCAGTGCTTAACGCTTCTGACTTTGCACATCTATTACGCAGGCTCGATCCCTGCTGAAGTCCAGAAAAAAAGAAGTCTGATGAGGAGATGTGGTGATCTCCGAAATAGCTGCTATAACTTCTACCGCTTAGACTTTGTTGCTTTTCAATTTTTCCTAATAAACAATCGTGGTACTAAATAAGCTCAATAAAAATATTAAAAATAAAATGTTAATAAGCCACAATAATATTGACAGCTACATATTAATGTTGTGCATGGTGGGGGTTTGAAGGTTGGACAAGCCGTTCGAGGGAAAGTGAACAAAAACCGAAATTTTTTTGATTTTCTGGCCGCCATGTTGACATTTGATCAAACCGCTTACGTAATGTATGATAAAATCGCCTCATTAGTAACGGAACGAGGACGTGAACAGGAAGACAACTAAAATTCTTTGCTTGAGCGAGCCATGTTTCCATGGTGTATGGCGAAATGTGGAAAGTAGGTTTGAAGAATGTATGACAAGCCACTTGTGTGGTGTATTTCGCTCTTTGTAAAACTTCGGAAAGCTTTTTGTTCAAAAATTTCCAGAGCGATTTAACAACGCTCTTATGTAAAACATGTCTGCATTTGTTATCTGCAAATATATCGAGAGAAAATTCTTCAAAATAAAAATCCTCAAAAAATATTCAAGCGCACCCGAAATTCCTCACGTTTTGAGGAATTATTCACAAAGTGGCTACACTGTTTCCAATATAAAAATAAGTGAAAAGCCTAAGTATTAATGGTAAGCAGGGGGGGTTTTACCCCTATTTTAAACATCTTCGATAGAACGTACAGTTAGACATAGAGAGATAAGAGATTAGCGTTTTTAAATTTCGAAATATCGAAGTTTCAAGCATTTCTGAAATTTTCCGTTATATGAAAAGAGGGCGTAATTTTAATACGATTTAAAAAAAAATTCAACGCCTTGCTTTAATGAGGCGAGAACAATAACCGTACCGAGTTTGCCACAAATTCATCGAGCGGTTACCGAGATACACACATTTGGTCATAAGTGGGCGGTGCCATGCCCATTTTCCAAAAGTTTTATCATATACGTATTTTTTGCTAAAGAATTATTGCAAAAATCAATTTGAAATAAATAAGTATTTCTCTAAATTACCGTTACATAGGATGTAGGCATGGTTATTTTCCAATTATAAAATTGTTTGGCCGTTTGGTATGTTGTAAGGTCAACAACTGTACCAAGTTTGGAAAAAATTGGTTAAGCAGTTACGATGCAATCGCACGTGTTTTTTTTTTAACAGAATTGATATGGCTAGTTCCTTTTTTTGCTGTACTATCTTTGTAAAAAGTTTATCATTTTACCTTTGAAAACCAAAACTTCTAAAATCACTTAGTTGCTTTTGCAAAAAAAACCACTTACTATAATTTGATGTGTCGCATTCAGAGGGTTGTAGTGTGGCTTTTGCGAACATTTTTTTATCTAAGTACTAACATACCCCGATTTGCTAAGCAGTAAAAGCGATTTGCGGTAGTATTAAATGGAAGGTGATTTTTAGGTATATGGAAATCTAAATAAAGCACTGAGGTTTTGTTGGAATAATGAGTAATTTAGGGTATCGTTTAGATAAATAAGAGTCTGGTTTGTTGTTAAAACTGTTAAAATCATTATAGCTTAGAGAGTTTCATACAGTAGAGAAGTTATTTAGAAAAAATGAAAACGTTTATTTTTATCAGTGAATAATATATTTGCAATAATTTACCGTCTTGGTTTTATTGTGGCATCTTCACAGTCGCATTAAAATCGACTCTAAAGTTAGTTGCACCTTTTTTGATAGATATTCCATTTTATAAAATCTTTAGCTCTCCGAAGACTCTTCGCACAAGTTACTTTCAATCCTATCGAAATAAGTAGTTTCTAATTTTAGTATCATTTTCTTTCGCTACTTTCGTATTGTACGAGTAGTGAGCTTTTGCACATTTACACCGCAAGTTTCAACTGTCCCGCTCTGCATTCCTTTTGCACTAGTTCAGAGATAGTGCCGAGATATGTAGTTCGGAACTAGCGCTTTGTCAGACTGTCTCTAAATTTTACTGCGGGGACATTTCGCTACGTAAGTACGTACATATGTATGTTTGTATGTATGCTAGCATAAGCCGTTCGATGTGCAGCACAATTAAACACGGTGTGGATTGGCATGATGAGCCTCAATAGTTTATCAAAAATGAAACAAAATTTACGATTAAATTCTAGTTCCTTTTAGTTAGTAATAATGATCCCTGATATATTCTGCTACGGTGCATATGTATATATGAATACACACACTCGAATGTTATTAAAATATATAAATAAATTTATGTTGTACTTACTATGAGATTGCAACAGGCTATAAATAAGATCAAACAAAAAAATCTTGGAATGCAGTCAAGCTGTCAATTCGTTGAAATGTATGCAATTCACTTTTGTTGGCTTAGCCAAGCAGAAGCATTAAAATATTTAATATTTTTTAACGCCACTTAAATTACATTGCCTAGTTAAGAGACTGGCTTAGCGAATGTGTCCGATTCGTTAGCTAGCTATGTATGTTCCTCATTCAATAACACAACGTTAGATGGTTAAACAATAATTGACAGCCGCATTTTGGCTCTCCCATACAAAAGATTACACTTACTTTCCCCGTCCCCCGGGGAATGAATGAAATCCCTTGGCGAGAAAATGGTAGCGGCCAAGTAGGCTATTCGTAGCAGTGTTTATATTTTAAGTACACTTGTACTTTTTTCAGTACAAGTAATTTTAAAAAGTACACAAGTACAATTTGCCGATTTTAGGTACAGATTCAACATCGAAAATTCTTTTTGTACCAAACGGTCAAATGTCTTCTAGCACTTTGATTCTTAATCCGTTTAGATTTAAGTAAATGAATATATCTACATATCACTACATATTATAAAACAAAGTCACTTTTTCTGTCCCTATGTCCCCTTAAATGCTTAAATCTTGAAAACTAAGCAACGGATTTTGATGCGGTTTTTTTTAATAGATAGATTGGTTGAAGAGGAAGGTTTATGTCATTATAATGTGAAGAAATATATAAAGGGGCGTGGCAATCGGACAAAATGTGGTAAAAACCCATAAATTTTTTGTTTACACAGCCATAAATCATAAAAGAATCCACCGATTAAAATGAAACTTACTTGAAGTTAAACTTTGAAATATTTACTTTCGTTCTGCATCAAAAAAAAGAGTTGATTCATATCTTATTTAACCAAAATTGTTTAAACGAAAGCAGCACTTTTTCCAAAAAAAGCTGTTTGTGTGTTTGTTCGCTGTCAACCGAATGAAACATTAGAAGTTATGCGGGAATCTCACCCCACCTCATTCATGTTGAATTAGATCGTATGGTGAAAGAACTCGGTACGTATGTATGTAAGTACATATGTACGAATCTCTCGCATAATTAAATTTCGGACGTATGTATGTATGTATTTTCAATTCATGTCTTTATTGCCGTACTGAATTCCATTGCATTGAGGGTTTTTATACAGAAAACCCAAGAAAGCTGTGAACGTTGTATATAAAGACATTCTGTAATATATTAATTGTTGTTGTAAAAATAAAATAAATATGTAAAAATGCAAAAAGTAAATATGTTAAAATGTAGGGTATGAATTTAGATATTCCAAAGATAGCAGGAAATCTTCATGGTATAAAGAAAGAGGAATTGTTTTACTCCAAATGTCACGCGTGCGGGCCACGGGCAGTAATGAATAAATCAAAACTACGGGATCGATTTTAATCATTTTTTCAGTGAGTGACATAGGCCTTATATTTTATTTCCGTGCGAAGCCGGGGCGGGTTGCTAGTATTTCATATTTGCAACAAAACGAAATTATGAATTGTAATTTTGAATGTAAACGTGATTGTGAACAGTAATATTAGTGTTGTGCGTTATGGTGCTGGCGATTTCTTATCACCGGCGTGTGAAATATCCCTCATCGCTATTTATGTTGAAACAAATTTTTGGAAATGCAATTTACCTGATGGCGATACTGCAGAAATAGAAGTAATTGAGCAATTTGGGGGTTCAAAGTAAAAAAATGTGCGTCAATTTTATGCTTTGAAATTAAAAATTTCTATTGAAGATTTCCATTTTATTGATAGTGATCTCATTTTATGTGATTTATTTTCATTAATATGAAAAGATCTATATAGTATATTAATTTTTTATCATAATTGTCTTGATCTTTAACAAAATTACACGGTCACCAGGTATTTATTTCATTTTTTTTTTTTATTAATTTTAATTTTTTTGTTTTTATAAAATTGTATCTCATTTGCTAGCAAAAACCTTAAAAACAAATCCAAACTTGAAAGATTAAAAATATCAACAAAGTTCCATAAAATTTGCAAAGTTTTTGTTCAGAATTTGTGGACATGTTTTGGGATAACATTTTTCATTCATTCTAGTGAAATAAAGTGCAAGCTTGAAGTGTCTAAAAAATACCGTTGATTTTTGGAATTTTTTTGTTTGCGGTGTTGCGCACTTTCTTCCATATAACGAATATTTGCATTTTATTTTATATGGATGGAAATGCGCAACACCATTGTTGGTGTGTTTTTGCAACATTTTAAATTTAGTTTTATTTGTATAGTTTGTTATACATTTGTAAAAAAATAAGAATTAAAATTAACCTTGAAGAACTATGTATAACTAATGAACCCGGAAGGCGTTAACACGCCAAAATTGAGTCTCACATTTTTAACAGATGGCAATATGGTTTCTGGCTCTATCGTAAGAAATGCCCGACATACGCCTTAAGGGCCTGAATCGTTAATAGATTGTTCGCATTATATCGGTTCTTCACGGCATGGCACAAAAAAGTCTAAGGGCATGAAATTGCGGCTCCGAGGGGCTAATTGACTTCACCGAGACAGCTTATAATACAATTACTGAACTTTGTCGCTCAAAATAAAAATCGAATAGTTAGCAACCCTAACAAAAAATATTTTCAAACTAAAGTTTTATTAAAACTCTTTCTCTTGCCACTCATATTTTAATATTTCATTAAATTTGCGCAAAAGCTAAATAAATTACGCTTTTCGAACAGGTGGCAACTCTCTGCGAAGCTTTTTTAAACTGGAATCTTTTAAAGCTCTGTCGTCTGATACTTTAATACATAATCCAATTAACTGAAGAATTAAATTGAATTTAATTTTTTTATCACCTGGCAACTCTCCTAAACAGTTCATATATAAATCCTTCTCAAACCCATGAACGATTAAATCACCTCTTTTAGTAATTTATTTAACTTAATAATTCATTTAAATTTAAAATTTTCAACAGCTGGCAACTCTTCAAACCAGCAAACAAAATTTTAATGCTTAATCTGAAAATTTCTTAGCACTCTTTCGTTTAACACCCATGTTTTAATACTGCATATAACATGGTTTTAATTAAAGTTGGCTTTTAAAACAGGTGGCAACTATTTTCAAAACATTTTTAAGATACTACCTTTTCAAACCCCTTTAGTTTGGACCCCTGTGGGGGAACATTTTTAAATTACCTGTGTAATTTCTCTGTTTAAAATTTAATTTGATTTTTTAAAGAGGGGCAACACTCTCACAGTATAGTTAAGAAGCAAAGCTTTTAGTAACCATTTTGAGTGATATCTGTGGCAACTCTTTTCAAAAAGTAAAACCTCAGTGCACATCTGCAACCAAGCTTTTTAATTTGACACCTCATTTTTGAAAATCGAGCGAAGGGGGGGATATTGATTTATAAATAATCTCAACTTGATTTTTTAAAAGGTGGCCATTCTTTCCGGAAAAGTAAAAGCCTACTGCACATCTACAAATCAAAGCCTTTAATTTGATACCTCATATTTGAAAATCAGACGAATAGTTCAGATCTGATGACCTGGCAAAAAGTCCTTGCGCGTATATATATATAGATATAGTTAAATTTGACTTTTTTAACAGGTGGCAGGGCGTTTGAAAAATAGTTTTGCGTTAAGATATTCTTAAATATTCTTCGCTTAATATAACGATACATGTTTTAATTAACTGCTCAATTAAGTTGAATTATATTAATTAAACATGTGGCAACTCCGCTAAATATAGTTCAGAAATAAAGATTTTCAACACCCCTTCGATTGATACTCATATTTTAATAATTCATTTAACTTATTCAATAATTTGAATTTATTTTTTAAACAGGTGGCAACCCTCTTCCAACACCTCAAAAATATTTTGTGTGTTCAGACTAAAGTCTTCTAAATATTCTTTCGTTTCACATCATTATTTTGACATTTCATATAACTTCTGAAATTAAATTCGATATGGCAAGAAGGTGGCAACCCTCTTCAAAATATTTTCAAACGGCCACCTTCTGCAGCCCCTTTCGTTATGCACCCAAATGTTGAAACATGTTTCTCCTAATTAATTTTCTTAATTCAAATTGAATTTAATTTTTTAAACAGGAGGCAACCCTCCTAAAGTTAAGTTAAGAAACAAATATTTTCAAAACGCTTTCCACTTATATCCATCATATAATAATTGATTTTTTTAGATAATTTGAATCTAATTTTTGTACTCTTTTCAAAAAAGTAAAACCTGATTGCATATCTGCTGTCCAGGAGTTTTAATTTGACACCTTATGTTGGAAAATCAAACGAACGGTGCTGTTATGACGGCATTGCTTATTAAATAGTTTATACTCAATTGTTCTACAGGTGGCAACTTTGTTCGAAAAATAAAACCAGTTTGCACATCTACAGGCCAAGAAATTTAATTTGACACCACATCTTTGAAAATCGAGCGATCTTTTATGCGGAACAAAAAATGCCTTCGAAGTCGGGGAAAAAATCCCTGAATTACCCACATCTTCAAATTTTGTCTTGAAAAAATTAAAACAAACAAACTTTAACAGAAAAAATTTAAACCTAAAATAAATAACAGGTTCGGTGCCAAATTTTTGCATTTGTGCCAAATTTTTCATGTGTTCTGTTACAAAAAAATCAACTCTAAGGCCCTTGTAGATTTGTGCTGCAAATGCTCACACCACTTTGAAAGCAATTAGAATCTTTGGTTAATTTCTATGAAGCTAAGTCCTAGCGCAGACTCTACAGTTGCTAAAGAAGATAACATCAGCTTTGTGCTAAGAAGTTCAAGTTGTCTTATTCAGATAGAAGGGTTCTGCTTAAGTAATCAAGAAGTCGAGAGAGTTATTTATTTATCGCTTTGTAATACTAGCTAATACACAAGGTCAAACGGACACTGTAAAACATATTTTTTTATCGAAATTTTATAAATATCGATTATTTTAAGAATAATGGTAGTTGAAAATTTTTTGATAAGAAGTTTTGGATTATAGAGAAATATACACTCTATTTGCCTGCAAAATACAAGAATTTACCGTTCTGAAATCAGTTATGGTATATATTTTAAACACATATGTACGTACGTTCATATGTATATGTTACCTGATGCTGAAATGCAGCTTTCGAATACGCGCTGACCTAGTTACCTATTTCATGCAGCTCAGCTATTGTGCCTTTTCCCTTATAGTCACTACTCTTCGAAATCAAATAAATTATTCTTCATATGTCTTTTTTGCTTTCACATCTCGCCCGAAAATCTCATTCTTCAATATCAAAGCTATTAGATTGGCCAATTTTTGCCCATAACTTCAAAACATCTTTTCCCTATATACGTACGTATGTATAGTCATAACTTTTTGTCAGTTTGTTTTCAACAGATAATATAGAACTGCCAACAGTATTAATGTCGCTGGCAACAAAGACTTTTCTTTTGCAAAACCCGATAAAACTTTGCTTTCTATTATTTAAATTTCATTTGTATGTATGTAAATCTATACATACATACAGTGACGAGCAAAACTGTAACATGGTGTAGCACTCTTTATTTCAGCCACCGCTATCTTTCCGACTGCTAACGACTTTCATACTTTTGTTGTATATTCTTATTGGTACACCCCTACTCCCTCTCTCATAAAGATTTGAAATCAATCCAACAACAAGAATAAAACCAGCAGGCAAAAATGTAAGTTAAGGCCAATGTTACAGTTTTGCACTAACTCTCAGTTTTGCATTTTACAGTTATCTTTTACTTAGTTGGAAGTCAGATGACTTTTTTCTGTATTGTAATTTATTCAAGAAGTGATTACCAGTAAATAATATGGTTAATCAGGAAACATAAATGTAAATAACAGATTTACTGCGGAAACACGGGACCGTAGGAAGAGTGGCAAAAAATTTTGGAGCTCGCCACGTGAAAATGTTAAGACTGAGAAAAAATATAGCCTAAAATGTTATTAAGGACAAAGGAAGTCTGCCAAAAAATATTACGGTCCGATATCTTGTGAACTTAGCAGCAAGTAGCGATGCAGCCACTATTACAGAAGAGCTTAAGGTATTAAAATTGAATGCAAATCAGTAGACAGCGAGGCGAAGAACTGTCAAATTGAATGCAAAGGCATAATAAAAGAAGAAAAAA
>NW_023458558.1:39494853-39500476 GCF_013731165.1 Rhagoletis pomonella | reverse complement strand
TTTTTTTAAAAAAAAAGTTATCAAGCTCTTAAAAAATCACCCGTTACCTTAAGACCTGAAAAAGTTGGAAAATGTACAATTATTTATGTCAACTTTTTCATCCCTGCACTTTTCTACAATCTGTAGTTCATAGACCTTACTAATTGTATTAATTATGATACATACATTTAAAGTTATTTACCGAACGCCAGGTCAGTGTACCAGCATTAAATTTTGGCCATTGTTATTATACTAATACATACGCATCTACTACTTCCATGCACACGGAGACTCCAATGGCCGTGCAAATGGTTGATTGCTATAGCCACAAGCCACAAAAACAGCAACAACGCACTCAGGCTTTGCAACTATATACAAAGCTAACATGATTACCAAAAACAATTGAACATTGTTAGGATAATTTAGAAAATTTAATTCAAAATGCATGAAATTTACGCACACGCAGCTAGCCGGTTATGGAAGGAGCAAAACCTGCGTTACCAAGCTAATGCAAAATTAAGAACACACTGTCATTATATTTTGGTAGTTTTAATTAACTTACCTATCAAATGTGGAAAGCCGAGTATGAGTATGAGTAACAAACATATAGGCAAACATTAATTTGTATGAAATAGTACGTAGTGCAATATGTATGGGTATTCGTTAAAATGATTTGAAAATATTTCAACAAATTAAGGCCAACTCACCTGCGGTCATTTCATTTCATTTGACTCGTGTTGATATATTTGTCGCTGTTAGCACAGGGATGCTATATATGATATACATACATAACTTTTTAAATGACAAAAGTTTTAAACCATATCGTTCGCCTATTTCACTTTAAGGCGTAAAAAACCAGCTGGAAAAGATTTCCTCCAACAGACTTTATCACATTTCTTCCTTCGATATTATGCCCGATGGAATTTTCTACAGACAAAGACACCATAATGGTTCTTTAAGAAAACTTTTGTAATAATTTAAATGTTGCGGAATGTACATATCAATGAACTATAGATATAATGAAAGCTGCAGCTAGCTTGATGTACACATGTATAGCGTAATGCAAACTTTAATTGGTACCATATACAGCGTGGCGACGAATAACTGGTGCCCCGGTATTTTTGAGAAATAAAAGGGTCCTTTATAGATTTTACGATAAAAGTATTTTATTGTTAATTTTGCACAGATTTGATTTTAGTTGTATTAATTAGTTTTTAAATTTTAATCCTTATTTACATTTGCCAGTAGTGTAAACTTTGAGAGAAAAGTTCATTTGGCGCGCATGTCTTTTTCAGGTGTATTTTTTCAGGTGTATTCAAAAAATACATTTCAATTTACTTTGATAAAATTTATTGGTGAATTGACCCACCATGCAAAACATGAAAAATAGGCAACAATCGTCAATGGCAACAAATTGATGACTCACCGATTTATTGCTGTGGTGACAAATCGGCAACATCACTTCGTTCATGTCAATTTGGAATAAAAAAGTTCTCAAAAATTCCGAAACTTATGAATATGGCGTCAATAGTATTGGCCAAAAGCATCTAAATTATGCCCAAGGACAAGATTGAAAAAATAGGAAGTCTCACAGCGAGAAAATGAATTAATTCCGATTGTAAGTTGCAATTTGGTACAAAAAAAATAAATGAAGTATTAAAGAGAATAAAATTATTCCAAAAATCGCCTGAAGCGATAAGAAAAGGACTCATTCAGGTAATAAGAAAACGACTCGCCCAGGCGAGTTGCCTTCGGCGGACGTTTTAGAGCGACCGGTAATAGGAAATCGATTCGATGGCAATATTACCGGCAATAAATTTGTTTCCGAGGGCGACACGTTTTCTTATTGCTGGCAACACAAATTGTTTGGTGGGGAGTATATTACTGAACCAGTAACTGGGACAATTTGTTTTTTGGTTATATAAAATATGTTATTCTGGCCAGATATGAATCGATTGGTTCCGCACTAAGAATTAGCTACTTTGGGTTGCATGGCGTATGCGTGACATTTTACATACATAGATAATAATAGATAGATGTACGTAGATAAAAAAATGTGGCCGCTGTGATGTAGTGGTTAGCAGTGCGCGCTAGCATTCCGCAGGGCCTGGGTTCGAGCGCAGCTTTCGGCCAACATAAAAAAAAAAAAAACATAAAAAATTTTTCAAATAGCGGCCGCCCCTCGGCAGGTAATGACAAACCTCCGAGTGTAGTCTGTCATAAAAACAGCTTTTTATAATAATACAATCTAAATGTCCATGGGTCCGAGGACTTTATATCTCGGAAAAACGTACAACATTATTTTTAAAAATGCAAAAACTATGACATTTCAGTAAAAATGGGCTAGGCCCCGCCCACCTACGTTGAAAGTTACATATCGCTACCTAAAGTAGCGTAGTTTTTGATGCAGACAGATAATGCGAATCTACGTCTATTTTCATCTCTCCTGAACAATAATAAAAATGGACTTGTCACCTTTTCACTTTTATGTAACGATATATCCTAGTAGGCACTTCGCTAACCTCGTCAACCTCGGTACGAAAATTGTTAAGATTCTAACTAAGAAAGTCTGCCTGTCATAATGCTGCCTCTTATGTGTGTATCTCGGATTTTTTCGAGCGTGTTTAGGAGGAATGAAGTTAAACAAATGGGTATGTATTCTTTCTACTATAGAGGCTTGGCTTTACCTATCTTGGGTATGAACACAACTATGAAATCTCTCCAGTATACAGGCACATAGTCCAGTTTCAGATATGCATTGTATGTCGCCTCTAGCCACGAGGTCACCAAGTAAGTTATCTTCTGATTTATGGCCGGAAAAATGCCATCAGTTCCAGGTGACCTGAATGAATGAAATACATACCGAGATATAAACGTAAATAAAATTAAAAAAACGACCAATAGTCGATTATTTTATTTGAGATGCTTATAACCGTTGGATAGCTTTTAATATAACATTTGGTTGGTTCCAAAGTTCATATTAAATATGTACTTGTAATGTTTGCCGGTATTATGAAAAAATTAAGTAAAGCGCAGTCAAGGAAATATTTAGACTGCTTCAGTTATTAGCCTATAGCATACACATACGTAAAATATGTACATATAGTATGTATATGTTCCTGTATTTATGGAGCACACATTCGCGTGCGCTTGGCGGAACTTCTTCTCCAATTTTTTGTGACCTATAGTTTAACGCCGCCTTCGAACGGAAAATTGTTTCAATGAGAAGTTTTTTTGTCATGGCAAAATACAATAGGAAGTTTCCATATTCAAAGGCGTGAATCACGGACCGAACCCTGGTCCTAACGGCGGGTAGTCCGCGACTCCAGCCACACTCGACTATGGCGGCTGCCATGTATGTATGTACGCAAATATGTGTACAATAAAGACATGGAGAGCTGCGAATAGTCTTTTTATGTATATTGGCACACTCAATGCTTAGAAAACTAAACAAATATTTGGCTGCAACGGAGGTTGTTATCTTCAGTGAAGGTTGACTGCACATACACATAACAGTTGCGGAATAAAAAAAAAGTTATTTATTGAATTTAATAAAAATTTAAGTTGGAATATAAACTAAATAATATTTTAATTAATCCCATAAGCATATTTATGTAAGAAATCTCCGTTCTTTTTTAATTTTGCACTTTCATCTAGAGACTGTTTCTGTAATATTTATACTATGTATATATGTATATATGTTTATTAGAACACATCAAAAATTGTCTTTAAAAAAAAATCCTGTCGTCTTGTATTGTTAGTTAACAAAGTTCTTCACTGCTTAAAAATTTTAGCTACCAAGAGTGTCTGGAGGTATTTTCCCTGTCATCGTTAATCACCAGACCAACCTCTTTGGCTTCCTTTTCCTTGTTTTTCGGCCAATGACGTCAATACCATCTGAATACGCCAACAGAATTGCAATTCAGACTGGCAGCTCATATTACGCTTCCTAAAGTCAGATTGTAAAGTCGCACGAAATTACCAGTGTAAAACCTTGTTTGAACTCGAGATGCGCAAAAATACCCTTTCCAATTCAGGTCGATATAAAGGTTGTGCTCAAAGTTACCCTACATAGCCATATAAGTTTTGTAGGCACAACTAGAATGGATTATGGGTTCCACCGGTTGACTGCACTTGCGAAAAGACGTTAGGAAGAGAGACTGTCGCTGGCATATCAGGTACGGTAAGTCGCGTTGCACATAAATGGATTAAAGTTATTTTTCTCCTGAAGCCGCAGAAGATGGCTGGTTGGTTGGTTGGTAGAAGGTAGTGGCCTGAGCACATCCTCAGGACTCAATCGATGTTGATAGCACCCTTTTGTTACGCTTTCTCTGGGATCATTGATTTTGTTTGCTGGTTTCATCAAACCATTTAGATTATTCTTTATCTATATTAATCTTCATATTTGGGTATGAAAAAACTCCCGAGTGGGTCGTGCCTTATTCGAGCCAATGCTGGAGACCCAAAAAGTTAGTATAGGATCATTTGCTTTCCTTCCGCAGGAATACAGCTATACCACCCAGGGTTTTACGGAAGGCCCATTTCATATGCGTGTTCGCCAATGGGCCAATGTTCCGTTATCGTGGCTGTTAATTTGACTATATCTTTCCTCGATCTCTTTAGAAGTTCTTCTGCCTTTGGCTTGCTATAATGAGGCCATATGTTCCTCAAGACCATAATACAACAACTCTCCAATGGAGGTGATTTGAGTATGTGATCACTTAAAAAAATTACCAAGTCACAACAAATTCAGGTTCCATTACTAAACACCACCACTGTACGTATGTAACTATGTACATAAGTATACAGTTGCAAGTGTATACGACATGGCTAATAATAATAGTAGAATGATAAAAAAAATTTGTCCACGCCATATTTCTAAAATATATTTTACTCCAACTTTTATTTTGCCTTGCCAGACTATTTTATTTTATTTCATATTTCTGTCATTTGTGCGCTTCTACATAAACATGCGCACGTTTCTATCTATGAATATATGTACATACGTACATAGTACATATATTTATACACAATTTGGCATTATTATCAGTGTGCAATAAATCTTTAAAATTGGCATAATTTATAATGCACCACATAACCACAAGGTACATATCATTTTAATGTCTTCGTACTTAGAAGTTACTTTATTACTCAGCGGACTCGACTCGACACTGAACTGAGAGCTGCGCCCGGCGCTACATATACTAATTCATACAACGCATTGAATTTGTATTATATTCTATGTACGTAAATTTATGTATGCATGTATGTATGTTTGTATGTATATTCATAAAGACAAACCGGTACATGAACACATCTAAAGCGAACATGCTGCACTACATAGTGCTGGCACACAAAGGATGGCGCACACACAATAGCAGTTAACATTTCTACTACTGATCCTGCTGCTGCTCGCTGTTGTTCGTTGCGTGCACATTCTGCTCTTCCGTTTGCTTTGCTTTCCGCCGCCAACCGCCAGCCACAAAGCTACTAGTTGCTTTGTGTACCGCTGTTGAGGGCCCGTCGCTTGGGACATTCGAGCGATTTGCACTGATACCGAGTACTTGTAGATGTAATTTAAATTCTTAGCAATAACCATATATACATACATATAAATAAATACATATGTATGTATTTACTAAGT
>NW_023458558.1:39493391-39494753 GCF_013731165.1 Rhagoletis pomonella | reverse complement strand
CACTACACTAGTGAGATTTGCTCATATACAGATGGTTCATCTCGATTCTTTAGTCGTGCTCAGAAGCGTTTCCAGTAGAGTTCGGGGGTAGATTACCCGGCCCCGTCTTCGTTTTATACCTTTCAAGAGCATGAAATGATATTATAAGTTTGTTTCGATGTTCGTAAGTACTAGAAGTTGAAGAAGACATAGACCGAGAAATGTGTACTTAAATAATCAGAACGACGAACTGAGGCGATTTAGCCATGTCCGTCTGTCTGTCTGTTTGAACGAAGTCTAGTCCCTTAGTTTCAAGGTATCCGACTGAAATTCTTTTATCGAGTGTATTTTTATATCTGGAAAAATTGGACCACTATAACATTTAGCTCGCATACAACTGATTTCCCAGTATATTTCTCGGTCGTGGTTGACCATTCTGTGAAAATGTTCATATACATATATGTCGAACAGAGAACCTCCTCCTTTTTTTGAAGTCGGTTAAAAAGTAGAAGAACAACAGAAACACAGAAAATGTGTGCAAATGACTATACATTTCTTGCTATTTCTTTATTCTGGAATTCTATGTATTTGTCCTCCTGTATTTTCTTCTCACATCACTTAAACAAAGAAATCTCTGTAGCGAAAATTCATGTTTCTGCATTTTAATGATTTTCCTGCTCCAATAAATGTCCTAGGAATGTCAAATATACACACGTTTATTGCTGTTATTTTAAATGTAAGTATTTAAATGTGCAATTTTTTATACACGTATCAGTATGAAGGTAAGCATTAAGATATTTTCAATTGTTTGCTATTCATATTCATGTAGAAGTAATAAGTATAATAGCTGACGCTTAGAATACCAACTAAAGAATTTCTTGCATTTTAAAACTATTGTGAAGGGTTAAATGGAATTAAAAAGCACAGTGGACCATCCCAATATTCTTTCTAACTATAAGGGATTAACAACAAGAATGCTGGAGCCAGATTTGTATACTACTTTACCGAATATTTAAGCTAAAAATAATCAAATGTGCTCTTTTAATATCGTAATGGGTACATAATTACAGGATCTAAACAAATACTTAGTGGAATATTTTTAGTCATTTCGAGATATGGAATTTCTTTCACTCGCAGACTAAATTCAGAAAAGAGCCAGCTAAATATGTACCTTTCTCTCTTGAGAGAAACATATATATTTACTTGCTGTAACAAAACTCTTTCCTCAGTGTATTGTGTTTGAGATTTTAATGGAACTTATATCTATTTAAATGAAATATGAATGTTTACAAGTTCACTTAGTGCCGTTTTCTCAAGTAACCTGTAACTTTAAAGTATGTGTATAAAGTTAGCGAAACAACATGAAGAAAAAAATGTCGCATA
>NW_023458558.1:39492147-39493291 GCF_013731165.1 Rhagoletis pomonella | reverse complement strand
TATGCGACATTTTTTTCTTCATGTTGTTTCGCTAACTTTATACACATCTTTAAAGTTCACTTTATATTTAAAGTTTACATTAAAATTTATGATTGTGTCTAATGCAAAGTATTTTATTATCGGTTTTAAATTGGTTTACAACCAACCATGTTACACACGTAAAAGACCCGTAAATAGAAATGCTTAACTTTAGACATAGCTCTATTTTTAATCCAACCCTTAAATATAAAGTGAGCTTTAAACTTAAAGGTTACTGCAGAAAACGGCCCTTAGTTCATAAAGGAGCAAACATACATTTATGTAGTTATAATTTTACCACACGCAGTCTCAAAAGCTTACTACAACACTTTTGACATACATATGAACATATGCAATGTAAAAAATAAAAATAGACCAAATTGTTATTTTGTTTATTAGAGTGTTTATTTTCTTTTTTTTAATTTAAATTAATATTAAGCACAAAAAATAAATACGTACAACGCTTTGCGCTGCAGATAAACGTTCTATATATGTGGCATACTGCGTGCATTTTCATATATTCCGTACTATCTATCAAAGCGAACCTGCCACGCAAAGCAAACCAAGCGTTTTATCTGGCCAAGCCTTTAGCGCGTTAAGCGTTTCGCACGCATAGCTCACTGAGCGCTCTCTGAGCACATCGCCGCCTGGATAAAAGATTGTCGTATGTTACTTACGACAGGTTTTGGGAAATCGCAATTGAAGCAACTTCTTTTAACGCTGGGCATTGAAGTCGACAAGTATATGGTGAATGTCGATCCAATCTCGCGGGTCTTTTTCCAAGATTTGGCGTATTGTGAACACCTGGTCTACGGTGAAGTTTCCAGATCTAAAGCCACACTGATAAGGCTCAATCAGTTCGTTGATGGCGCACTTCAGTCTTTCACACAATACGCTCGATATGACCTTGTACCCAATGCTTAGAAGGCGGACCTCGCGGTAGTTGTTTCGAAGTTGGCCAAGTGGTTTGATGGCTCGTTTTATGCTTGACCCTAGTACTGCATACTAGCATGTTTCGCGCCCTGGCGTAGTCGATTTGCCTCAGTCCGTTATCGAACATTTCATCGTGGAGGCGATATTTCCCGACGGTGGTTGAATGACTTAAAGCCAATGCGTGTTTAAAAAA
>NW_023458558.1:39452159-39492047 GCF_013731165.1 Rhagoletis pomonella | reverse complement strand
TTTTTTGTGATTTTATTAGCACCGCTAGAGGCACAGGTAACTTCGATTGTATTTCCATAGATCAGTCAAAAGCGACATACATACATCTACATATGTATATATATGCATACACCTACATACTGCACAAATTTATTTTACGTGAGGTAAAGGTAAAAGTGACTGTACCACAAAGCCAGCGATGCTGCCGGCTAGAAATGTGGAACTTATACTTACAAACATACATACATATGTATGTAAATATATTACAAGCAAAATTTATTGATTTCGTTGGCGAATTCAGTTTGTTTTGTATTTGTAGTTGTTATAGTATCACATGCTTTAGTACCTTTAGTTGCCCACGTCTAACCGTGCATGTGCGAATCCAACAAATTGTTTTTATTATGGAGTTTAATGTGCCGTAACAATTCGGCGAGCGAGAAATTGATTACAATAAATCCGAAAAGTCCTTTGCTTGAAATGATGTGGCAAGTGGCAATGCAATGGTATGTAGTATCTGTAATTGAAAGAGTTGAGTTAGGCAATTTTCACTGTAAAGCACAAAGTATGAAAGTAATAAATAATAAGTATAATATATTAAAAATATAACGATGGAATGAACAAAATTATCGATAACATTCTGAATATTTAGCAGCAAATGCAGATGTGCTTAAGAGCGAAAAACACCACACAATTGGCTTGACAACCAAGCGAAATATCCCTTTGCTTAAAGCTCAATATTAATTTTTAATATTTTTTATTTTATTTATTATTTTATTTATTTTTGAAGGTTGGACAAGCCGTTCGAGGGAAAGTGAACAAAAACCGAAATTTCTTTGATTTTCTGGCCGCCATGTTGACATTTGATCAAACCGCTTACGTTATGTATGATAAAATCGCCTCATTCGTAACGGAATGAGGACGTGAGAGAGAAAAATCGAAACATTTTTAATTTGCGAACAGGAAGAAAACTAAAATTCTTTGCTTGAACGAGCCATGTTGGTGTGTTGCGAAATGGAGAAAGTAGGTTTGAAGAATGTATGACAAGCCACTTGTGTGGTGTATTTCGCTCTTTGTAAAACTTCGGAAAGCTTTTTGTTCAAAAGTTTGCAGAGCGATTTAACAACGCTCGTATGTAAAACATGGCTGCATTTGTTATCTGCAAATATATCGAAAGAAAATTCCTCAAAATAAAAATCCTCACACAAGTGGCTACACTGTTTCTAATATAAAAATAAGTGAAAAGTCTAAGTATAAATGGTAAGCAGGGGTGGTTTTGCCCCTATTTTAAACATCTTAGATAGAACGTACAGTTAGACAGATTAGCGTTTTTAAATTTCGAAATATCGAAGTTTCAAGCATTTCTGAAATTTGCCGTTATATGAAAAGTGAGCGTAATTTTAATCCGATTTAAAAACATTTGAACGCTTGGCTTTAATAAGGCGAGCACAATAACCGTACCGAATTTGCGACAAATTCATCGAGCGGTTACCGAGATACACACATGTGGTCATAAATGGGCGGTGCCATGCCCATTTTCCAAAAGTTTTATCATACACGAGTTTTTTTCTAATTTTATTGCAAAAATCAATTTGGAATAAATTAGTATTTCTCTACATTACCGTTATATAGGATCTGGGCATGGTTATTTTCCGATTATAAAATTTTTCAGCCGTTTGGTAAGTTGTAAGGTCAACAACTGTACCAAGTTTGGAAAAAATTGGTTCAGCGGCTACGAAGATATACCCATGTAATCGCATGTGGTTTTTTTAAAAACAGAATTGATATGGCTACTTCATTTTTTTTTTGCTGTACTATCTTTGTAAAAAAGTTTATCATTTTACCTTTGAAAACCAAAACATCTAAAATCACTTAGTTGGTTTTGCCAAAAAAACCACTTACTATAAATTGAAGTGTCGCATTCAGAGGGTTGTATGTGACTATTGCGAACATTTTTTTATCTAGGTACTAACATACCCAGTTTTGCTAAGCAGTAAAAGCCATTTGTGGTAGCATTAAATGGAAGGTGATTTTTATATGTGTGGAGATCTATAGTATACATCACTGAGGTTTTGTTGGAATAATGAGTAATTTAGGATATCGTTTAGATAAATAAGAGTGTGGTTTGTTGTTAAAACTTTTAAAATCATTATAGCTTAGAGAGTTTCGTACAGTAGAGAAGTTATTCAGTTATCAGTGAATAATATATTTGCAATAATTTACCGTCTTGGTTTCATTGTGGCATCTTCACAGTCGCATTAAAATCGACTCTAAAGTTAGTTGCACCATTTTTGATAGATATTCGATTGAAAAGTATGCCCCTTAGCTGCAAGTGCCTTTATTACATTTTATAAAATCTTTAGCTCTCCGAATACTATTCGCACAAGTTAGTTTCAATCCTATCGAAATAAGTAGTTTCTAATTTCAGTATCACTTTCGTATTATAAAGACGTGACGCGAAGGTAAAGAATTCTTCACAACAGCGGACAAGAATTCGAAAAAAGCGATCATTTTCACAGAAATGGCGCTACGATTTAGTGACATTCGCGATAGAAAATGCTAGCAGTGTTAAGTTCTGAACACATTGAAAACGACGAGCTACGGGCCACAGCTTCCAAATTATTATATTATCTAAACGCTTTGTCGATGGCGACATGATTTTTTTGAATGCGGCAGCGACATCATCAATATGTATCAGTTTGACATAAAAGAAGAGGAAGAACCTTATCTGTCGCTGGAAAAATAGAAATAGATCTAATGTGGCCACAACCACAGTCGTCGCGTAGCCCGGTCGTCGCCAAAATAATTATCTACATAAGAGTACGTGTTAAAATAATTTGACAGCTGTAGTCCATACCTCGTCGTTCTCATTTAGGGTATTCTCTGAGTCTTGCAGAGCCCTTGCATGGTGCACAGATTGCACGGATTTCACGGTAAAAACCGGTTTTCGTATGGGACAGCTTTGCAAACCGTGCAATCCGTGCACCGTGCAAGGGCTTTGCAAGACTCAGAGAATACCCCTATTGTATTCGATCTATTAGAGGAAAATCGTGTTTTTACATGCCTTTATCCACCCTAAATACTTTTTTCACTGTTTACTCTTAAAATCCACCGCAAGTAGGAGACACGTCGTATTTTATATGCGAGTACTTATCTGCAATCTATAGAAATACATGTTGCCACGTAAGTACGTACATATGTATGTTTGTATGTATGCTAGCATAAGCCATTCGATGTGCAGCACTATTAAACACGGTGTGGATTAGCATGATGAGCCTCAAAAGTTTATCAAAAATCAAACAAAAATTACGATTGAATTCTAGTTCCTTTTAGTTTGTAAACACATATATATGAATACACACACTAGAATGTTATTCAAATTGTCGTTTAAAGTACAAAACCGCGTATCGTCATTCTGCAAAACCGTGTAACTGACATTGGCTACCAAAAATTGGATTTGCTCACACAAGCTCTTGGTTCAATCATTATCCATTCGTCCTGAAATATACTAGCCAGAAATGCGATTGCTGTATAAAAAAGAGAACCATTTTGAAATATGAGTGTTTTTACGCTCTAGAAAATAGTTTCTACAACTTCACATACGCGGTTTTGCATTTTGTTGATACGCGGTTTTGCACTTTAAACGACGAGATATATAAATAAATTTATGTTGTACTTGCAATGAGATTGCAACAGGCTATAAATAAGATCAAATAAAACAAGTAAGAAAGGCTAAGTTCGGGCGGAGCCGAACATTAAATACCCGGCGCAAGTATTAAATATATGTTTTTTCACCCTTCCGAAACCTTCCGCTAGATGGTAAGCCGAGTTGTAACAATTTTGAGTAAATTAGCGTCCTTCAATTTGGAAATATTGAAGTTTCAAGCATTTCTTAAATTTACCGTTATATGAGAATCGGCCGTTATATTAGTCCGATTTCAATAATTTTCAACGTTTTGCTTACACGTGGCAAGTACAATAACCATACCGAGTTTGGTACAAATTGGTAGAACGGTTACCGATATACTTATATGTGATCATAAGTGGGCGGTGCCACGCCCATTTTCCAAAATTTTACCATAAACGTATTTCTTGGTAAAGAATTGTTGCAAGCATCAATTTTGAATAAATTAGCTTCAATATTTAATGATTTATCGAAGATTTTGTATTTCTCTAAATTACCGTTATATGGGATGTGGGCGTGGTTATTGTCCGATTTTAAAAAGTTTCGGCGGTTTTTTATGCTGTACCAAGGCCAACAACTGTGCCAAGTTTGGAAGAAATTGGTGCAGCGGTTACCAAGATATACACATGTAACCATAAGTGGGCGTGGCTACGCCCATTTTCCAAAAATTTATAATATTCTTATTTTTCGTCTAAAACTTATTATAAATATCAATTTTGAGTGAATAATCTCCAGTAGTTACCAAAATATCGCAGTTTTCGTATTTCTGAAAATTACCGTTATATGGGAAGTAGGCGTGGTTATTGAGCGATTTTTTAAATTTTCGGCCATTTGGTATGTTGTGCGAAGGCCAACAACTGTGCCAAGTTTGGAAGAAATTGGTGCAGCGGTTACCAAGATATACACATGTAACCATAAGTGGGCGTGGCTACGCCCATATTCCAAAGATTTATAATATTCTTATTTTTCGTCTAAAAATTATTGGAAATATCAATTTTGAGTGAATTATCTTCACTAGTTACTAAAATATCGCAGTTTTCGTATTTCTGGAAATTACCGTTATATGGGAAGTGGGCGTGGTTAAAGTCCGATTTCGCCCATTTTCAATACCAACCTACCTTGGATTAAGGGAAACCTACATACCGAATTTCGTTGAGATATCTCAATTTTTGCTCGAGTTATCGTGTACACGGACAGACGGACAGACGGACAGACGGACAGACGGACGGACGGACGGACAGACAGACATGGCTTAATCGATTTCTTTTTTCATCCTGATCATTTATGTATACATTTGTCTATATCTATCTCGATTCGTTTTGGCTGTTACAAACAACCGTTATGTGAACAAAATTAATATACCCTTGTGCACAAGTGCGCTCGGGTATAAAAAGCTTGGAATGCAGTCAAGCTGTCAATTCGGTGAAATGTATGCAATTCACTTTTGTTGGCTTAGCTAAGTAGAAGCATTAAAATATTTAATATATTTTAACGCCACTTAAATTACATTGCCTTTTTAAGAGACTGGCTTAGCAAATGTGTCCGATTCGTTAGCTAGCTATGTACCTCATTCAATAACACAATGTTAGATAGTTAAATAATAATTGACAGTCGCATTTTGGCTCTCCCATACAAGAGATTACACTTATTTCCCCCGTCCCCCGGGGAATGAATGAAATCCCTTGGTGTGAAAATGGTAGCGGCAAAATAGGCTATTCGTAGCAGTGTTTATATACAAGTACAGTGTATACAAGTAATTTTAAAAAGTACACAAGTACAATTTGCCGATTTTAGGTACAGATTCAACATCGAAAATACTTTTTGTACCAAACGGTCAAATCTCTTCTAGCACTTTGATTTTTAATCCGTTTACATTTAAGTAAATGGATATATCAACATATATTTCATATTTGCTACAAAACGAAATTATGAATTATATTTTTGAATGTAAATGTGATTGTGAACAGTAATATTAGTGTTGTGCGTTATGGTGCTTGCGATTTCTTATCACCGGCGGGTTAAATATCCCTTATCGCTATTTATGTTGAAAAAACGGTTTGGAAATGCAATTTACCTAATCGCAATACTGCAGAAATAGAAGTAATTGAGCAATATGGGGGTTTAAAGTAAAAAAATGTGCGTAAATTTTATGCGTTGAAATTAAAAATTTCTATTGAGGATTTCCATTTTATTGATAGTATATTAATTTTTTATCACAATTGTCTTCATCTTTGACAAAATTACACGATCCCCAGATATTTATTTTTTTTTTTTTTTTTATTAATTTTAATATTTTTTTTTTATAAAATTGTATCTCATTGTCTAGCAAAACCCTTACAAACAAATCCAAACTTGAAAGATTGAAAATATCAACAAAGTTTCATAAAATTTTCAGAGTTTTTGTTCAGAATTTGTGGACATGTTTTGGGTTAACAAAGTGCAAGCTTGAAGTGTCTAAAAAATACCGTTGAGTTTTGGAATTTTTTTGTTTGCGGTGTTGCGCACATTCTTCCATATAACGAATATTCGCATCTTATTTTATATGCGCAACACCGTTGTTGGTGTTTTTTTTTCAACATTTTAAATTAAGTTTTATTTGTATAGTTTGTTAGACAATGCTATAATTTAGTAAAATATAAAATAATAATTAAAATTAATCTGGAAAAAATATGTATAACTAGTGAACCCGCATGACGTTAAGACGCCAAAATTGAGTCTCACATTTTAAACAGATGGCAACATGGTTTCTGGCTCTATCGTAAGAAATGCCCGAGGTACGCCTTAAGGGCCTAAATCGTTAATAAATTGTTCGCATTATATTGGTCCTTCACGGCATGGCACAAAAAAGTCTAAGGGCGTGAAATTGCGGCTCCGAGGGGCCAATTGACTTCAGCGAGTCAGATGATAATACAATTACTGAACTTTGTCGCTCAAAATAAAAATCGAATAGTTAGCAACCCTAACAAAAAATATTTGCAAACTAAAGTTTTATTAAAACTCTTCCTTTTGCCACTCATATTTTAATATTTCATTAAAATTGCGTAAAAGCTAAATAAATCATTCTTTTCAAACAGGTGGCAACCCTCTGCGAAGCATTTTCAAACTGAAATCTTTTAAGGCTCTTTCGTCTGATACTTTGATACATAATCCAATTAACTGAAGAATTAAATTGAATTAAATTTTTTTATCACCTGGCAACTCTCCTAAACAGTTCAGATGTAAATCCTTCTCAAACCCATGAACGATTAAATAACCTCTTTTAGTAATTTATTTAACTTAATAATTCTGTTTAGGCGCGTCTGCTAACACCAGGCGCCTAAATACATGCTATGTACTGCTGCATGTGCAAAAATTTCCTTTATGCAACTTAGGAAATTTTTGCACATGCACTTCTCAACTGCCAAGTAATTGAACTTTCTTAAGTTTCAATAAGATGGCACTTCAAAGGATGCTCGGCCTAGTCTGATGCATCCTCCGGACACTGCTTCCGGAGTCTTCTGCGGACTCTGCATGGCTTACAACCATGCAGAGGTGGTAATAGTTGATTACCATTGGCCATAGTGCCTACCCACTACTTTTTGGTCCAATAAATATTTTTTTTATATACATACATACATGCAAACATACTGGTCTCCCCTCTCACTGAGTTATTCAAATTCATTTAAATTTAAAATTTTCAACAGCTGGCAACTCTTTAAACCAGCAAACAAAATTTTACTTCTTAATCTGAAAATTTCTTAGCACTCTTTCGTTTCACACCCATGTTTTAATACTGCATTTAACATGGTTTAAACTAAATTCAGCTTTTTATGCAGGTGGCAACCCTTTTCAAAACATTTTAAATTTACTACCTTTTAAAACCCCTTTAGTCTGGACCTCTGTGGGGGAACATTTTTAAATTACCTATGTAATTTCCCTGTTTAATATTTAATTTAATTTTTTAAAGAGGGGCAACACTCTCACAGTTAAGTTAGGAAGAAAAGCTTTTAATAACCATTTTGAGTGATATCTATGGCAACTCTTTTCGAAAAGTAAAACCTCATTGCACATTTGCAACCAAGCCTTTTAATTTGACACTTCATTTTTTTTAAATCGAGGGAAGAATGGGGATATGATGGTATTGATTTATAAATAGTCTCAACTTGATTTTTTTAAAAGGTGGCAATTTTTTCCGGAAAAGTAAATGCCTACTGCACATCTACATATCAAGCCCTTTAATCTGATTCCTCATTTTTGAAAATCAAACGAATAGTTCAGACCTGATGAAATGGACATAAAGTCCTTTCGCATATTATATATATAGATATAGTTAAATTCAATTTTTTAAACAGGTGGCAGCCCTTTTTAAAAATAGTTTAGCGTTAAGATATTCTTAAATATCCTTCGCTTAACATTGCGATACATATTTTAATTAACTGATTAATTAAGTTGAATTATATTAATTAAACATGTGGCAACTCTATTAAATATAGTTCAGAAATTAAGATTTTCAACCCCCCTTCGATTGGTACCCATATTTCAATAATTCATTTAACTTATTTAATAATTTGAATTTAATTTTTAAATAGGTGGCAACCCTCTTCCAACACCTCAAAAATATTTTGTGTGTTCACACTAAAGTCTTCTAAATATTCTTTCGTTTCACATCATTATTTTGACATTTCATATAACTTCTGGATAAGTTAATTAAATTCGACATTGCAAGAAGGTGGCAACCCTCTTCAAAATATTTTCAAACGGCCACCTTCTGGAGCCCCTTTCGTTATGCACCCATATGTTGAAACATGTTTCTCCTATTTAATTTTCTTAATTAAATTTGAATTTAGTTTTTTAAACAGGTGGCAACCCTCCTAAAGTTGAGTTAAGAAACAAATATTTTCAAAACGCTTTCCACTTATATCCATCATGTAATAATTGATTTTTTTAGATAATTTGAATCTAATTTTTGTACTCTTTTCAAAAAAGTAAAACCTGATTGCATATCTGCTGTCCAGGAGTTTTAATTTGACACCTTATTTTGGAAAATCAAACGAACGGTGCTGTTATGACCGCATTGCTTATTAAATAGTTTATATTCAATTGTTCTACAGGTGGCAACTCTGTTCGAAAAATAAAACCAGTTTGCACATCTACAGGCCAAGAAATTTAATATGACAACAGGTTCTGTGCCAAATGTTTGCATTTGCGCCAAATTTTTATATGTTGTATGTTGCAAAAAAAAATCAACTTACTAATGAAGAAAATAGATGTATAAATAAGAGATAATGAATAAGAATGAGAATCATTTTGCAAACTCTAAGGCCCTTGAAGATTTGTGCTGCAAATGCTCACACCACTTAGAAAGCAATTAGAATCTTTGGTTAATTTCGATGAAGCTAGCGCAGACTCTACAGTTGCTAAAGAAGATAACATCAGCTTTGTGCTAAGAATTTCAAGTTGTCTTATTCATATAGAAGGGTTCTGCTTAAAGAATAAAGAAGTCAAGAGAGTTATTTATTTATCGCTTTGTAATACTAGCTAACACACAAGGTCAAACGGACACTGTGAAACATATTTTTTTTTAATCAAAATTTTATAAATATTGATTATTTTAACAATAATGGTAGTTGAAAAATGTTCGCTAAGAAGATTTGGATTATAGAGAAATATACACTCTATTTGCCTGCAAAATACAAAAATTCACCGTTCAAAAATCAGTTATGGTATATATTTTACACACATATGTACGTACGTTCATATGTATGTATATGTTACCTGATGCTAAAATGCAGCTTTCGAATACGCGCTGACCTAGTTACCTATTTCATGCAGCTCAGCTATTGTGCCTTTTCCCTTATAGTCACTACTCTTCGAAATCAAATAAATTATTCTTCATACATATGTCTTTTTTGCTTTCACATCTCGCCCGAAAATCTCATTCTTCAATATCAAAGCTATTATATTGGGCAATTTTTGCCCATAACTTCAAAACATCTTTTCCCTATATACGTACGTATGTATAGTCATAACTTTTTGTCAGTTTGTTTTCAACAGATAATATAGAACTGCCAACAGTATTAATGTCGCTGGCAACAAAGACTTTTCTTTTGCAAAACCCGATAAAACTTTGCTTTCTATTATTTAAATTTCATTTGTATGTATGTAAATCTATACATACATACAGTGACGAGCAAAACTGTAACATGGTGTAGCACTCTTTATTTCAGCCACCGCTATCTTTCCGACTGCTAACGACTTTCATACTTTTGTTGTATATTCTTATTGGTACACCCCTACTCCCTCTCTCATAAAGATTTGAAATCAATCCAACAACAAGAATAAAACCAGCAGGCAAAAATGTAAGTTAAGGCCAATGTTACAGTTTTGCACTAACTCTCAGTTTTGCATTTTACAGTTATCTTTTACTTAGTTGGAAGTCAGATGACTTTTTTCTGTATTGTAATTTATTCAAGAAGTGATTACCAGTAAATAATATGGTTAATCAGGAAACATAAATGTAAATAACAGATTTACTGCGGAAACACGGGACCGTAGGAAGAGTGGCAAAAAATTTTGGAGCTCGCCACGTGAAAATGTTAAGACTGAGAAAAAATATAGCCTAAAATGTTATTAAGGACAAAGGAAGTCTGCCAAAAAATATTACGGTCCGATATCTTGTGAACTTAGCAGCAAGTAGCGATGCAGCCACTATTACAGAAGAGCTTAAGGTATTAAAATTGAATGCAAATCAGTAGACAGCGAGGCGAAGAACTGTCAAATTGAATGCAAAGGCATAATAAAAGAAGAAAAAACCATTTTGATCAAAATACATGTGCGAGAGTGGTAACATTTTGCCGGATTGCACGAAAACCGGACCGTTGCCTATTGGGATATATTAGCCCTTACAGAATGCAATAAAAACACATTTCTAAAATCTAATTGAAGGTTAGTTGGTCTGACAAGATTAAATTAATCGCTTTCAATCAGATGGCCGGGCATGGCATTGGATCAAAGACCCAAATTAAGCCTAAGCGCATCATGTAAGGCAAACTGTGAATCACAGTGGTCGGTCAATAATAGTTTGGGGTTGTATTTCAAAAATATTGTTGGTCCGTTAGTACGCATTATGCGTAAAGAACAGTATCTGTTCACATTTCAACAAAATTTGTAGTTTGATGTAGTCGGAAAATGAGAGTTTCTGCTGAAAAATCACCCAAAACATACTGCATATGTTCGCAAAGACTGGATGCAAAAGCAAAAATTTGCTATTTTGAAATGACCTCCACAATCCGCGGATATGAATCTCGTCGAAGATTTGCGAAATCAACTAAAATCGCAGCTTACTAAGTGTGCAAGTCCGTCCAATGGAGTACATGAGCTATGAAAGCAAACCAAGGATATATGGGAGGTTATACCTCCAGAATTTTTACAGAGATACAAATAAGGTATGCCAAATTGCATCCAGGAACTAAAACAAGCAAAAGCATATTGAACATTGTGTTAAAAATTCTTTTTTTTCGTGAAAATTGTCAAAAAGTTATTAAAAATATATAAGTGCAAAACTGTAACATATGCCTTAATTTACATTTTTGTCTGCTGGTTTTATTATTGTTGTTGGATTGACTTCAAATCTTTATGAGAGAGGGAGTAGGAGTGTACCAATAAGAATATACAACAAAAGTATGAATGTCGTTCGAACTTGGAAAGATAGCGGTGGCTGAAATAAAAAGTGTTACACCATGTTACAGTTTTGCTCGTCACTGTATGTATTTATGTAGATATCTAAGCACGCTGGTAGTGCAACCGACAGTGAAATGGCATTAAAAGCAAGAGCATGGAGCAATGCAACAAAGCAGCGGGAGCCACAGTAGCTGCTATTCAAAGAAAACTAACTAAGATTTATGGGAATTGAATGTGCTTGCTTAGGCTACCAAGAATGCGCTGCTTTTATGCGCAGGCAGTCACACAAATGCACATCTACATACATACTCGTTCATATATATTCTATGGGGCCTATGGACCTTATCCGCATACCTAGCCGTATTGTGTATTTCTTCTTATATTAAAGTTTTCCTTCGCTTATCAGTGTGCGTGTGTGTGTGTGTGTGTGTGTATTTTTGTGTGTTTATTGCACTCAAAAATCTTTCTAAGCTAATACCAAAGCAATTCATCCTACGTAGACTGCACCATAAAGCATTCACTTACAAAAATGTGCACTTTTCTCGTAGTGCCCTCATAATCTCGTGCTGTCTTTATTCGTACTGCAATAAATGCATCAATACATATATATGCATATAAAAGGATATTAATTACAATTTGCATAAATAAATATTATAGTTACATATGGGTGTTTCCAGCGAAAAGTCTACCGCTTAAAAAAAAATATAAGTCCTATATCTTATTTATTTATAGGTCGATTTGACTGCTTTTTAACCGACTTCAATTCGTCGGAATATATGTATATTATTATTTTTTTTATGGATGTTACCGAATACCCTTGGACCACGTGAACCGATTTCGATAATTCTTTTTTCATCGAAAAGGTGGTATCCCAAGAGTGGTTTGTCTAGATCTGATAATTGGATCGTGAAGAAATTAACGATAATCTTAAATTTGTATATGCGAATTAAAGTCGGTTGTGTTTTTTGCTTAAAAATTACTTGCTATTATATATACTGTTTATGTAGGCAGAAAATTGTTTGCAAAAAATGGAACCGCTGGTGACGCTGATGTTAAAATAAAACATACGATCGACATAAAATACATGTTTTCTGTAATATTAACAAAACTTTTTCAATGGAAATTTGAGTAACGTAATGACAGATAACGGCACGTCAGATAATCCAGCTGATTGAACATAAAGCAGAACAAATTTATACATTTAAAAACTTGGAAAATTAACCTTTGACATTTACAATATTACTACAAAAACTTTTATACAAATAGTCTTGCCCAATTCGCAAAGTTTGGCAACTATGTAATCGAAGTCGAAATCTACTTCTGTTTTTTTTTTTTTAACGTCACGCCAACGCGTAGGTTTTCTAATATCTTCAAATCGCTGCTACCAACAATTGTATTTTTGTTTACTGAATAAGGGCCCATTTAGTTGCTATGCAAATCTCGATAAACCTTTTTAACATTTTGACTTTTTCAACCTATATTTTATTAATATTTTGTCATACTAGTGTAACGTTACGCCAATTTGGAAATACCCATATGCCTAGCTACAAACTTACATATACATATATGTAGTGTGTGTGTATGTACACACGCATGCCTCCTCTACAGGCTTCAAACATTCATTCATTTCATTATACATAAAAGCATAAGCTGTGCCTGGCTTCCACGTACATCCAGGGTATCCCTGTAATCCTCATGGGTAAGTTAGTGCAACGAATAAAGCCTTTATAAATATTGACTACAAATCGATTTAGAGCTCCATACTGTCGATCTCTTCTACTCTCATTTTACTTGTTCTCCGAGGCACTTGTATTGTTGTAATATAAGCAAAAATTGCATTGTCTGGAGTATTGATTTACGGCTGTAGTGTAAGCATTTAGCAGCAAATGCACTTTTCATTTGTGAATTTTAACAAATTTTTTAACACAAATATGTAATTGCAACTGCATGTGTCTCAATTTTGAAAACAGTAAAAAAATTACGACAGCTAAGATCGATTTTAATTATTTTTACCTGCGTATGCGCACACATATACAGGGTGTCATAGACCACCCGTCTATCACTTCTAAAATGTAGGAAAATAGTTTTTATTGGAAAATGCAACCATTCCGGGTTCGACCGGAAGTGCGTTAAACTGGCTGGGAGTCCATTGTTCTAAAATAGAATATATGTACAGGCTTATAACACAGATTCGGATTCTGGAAAAAATAGGTAACTTTTGTATAAAAGTTTTTTTTCGAAATTGCCCTTTTCAACCTCTTAATGACCTTACAATTTACTTTCCTGAACTACTAAAATTGAAGAAAATTTGTTTATTGAAAAAAGGAAAAAAGGATTACTAAGTAGAGGATTACCGATTTTCGGTTTTTACAAGAAGTGGGTTAAACAGAATGAAAGCTCGTTTTTTTAACCCTCCGATAGTCATTATCTTACCTAATGGGTCTGATCAGACCCTCTAATATTTGCATATATTCATAGGTAACTGGTATTGCGTTTTTATACCATTCAGTAAAGCGTTTTTTGTTTACTACTATAAATTATTATATAAATATCTCTGAAAATTCAAAGTCCATTAAAAAAACGTCGGGGAAAAAACTAAAAACGCAATTAAACTGTGTTTTGCTTTCAGTTTCGCGAGTATGTATATTGATTTTTTTTGTGTGTGAAAACTTTACCGTAAAATTGCGGGAATGATTTGATTCGATTCAACTTTCAATCCAGAAATCTATTTGGTTTGTAGATTTGTTTTTCAAAACCACGCAATTCTGGTTCTGTGGCAAGGTCCAAACTTCATTATTATTGTTATGGATTGTTGTCTCATGCTGCATATTCTCCATATTTAGCCCTCTGTACCTTTTTCATATTTCCAAACATGAGTAAGTTGCTCAGTGGTAAGAAATTTGAGTCCAACAAGAAAGTCATCACGGAAACGAATGCTTATTTCGAGTACCCTGACAGCAGCCTGATATTTTGAGTTCGCCTTTTATGAGCTGAGCCAGTTGCACTCACACTTCTGACATCGTCCATAAGTCAATTGGGTTCGCATGTGTGGTGTATCTCAGTAACAGTTTTGTAAATATTTTCTTAGCTTGCTATATAAATAAAATGCGTTTGATAAATTTAAACATGATATTAAAGACCTTTGAATTTATTATAACTATTCCTTCCGCCTGGTCGATTATTCACTGCATATATAAATCTTGGTTTCGTAGCCCGGTCAAGTTAGACATTCAAGGTTACAATAATTCGAATAAAGCTGAAAATTGGTACGACTGCTGCGAACACTATTGTGAATTAAATGTTAAAAGTTCCCATCGATCGCATGTCTGCAAAAAAAAAATTTATTTAAGGTCAAAGGTTACATAAATTGCATTTTTTCTTCTTAGTTATTCCCAGCTATAGCTTGTATCCAAATATAGTGCATCAGGTGTCACAACTGAAAGCACTTAGTTACAGTATTGTGACGAAAGCTGGCCAAAAATTCGTCCGCAATTAAAATGGAAGAGTGGTATATCATGACAGCCTTTCCATTCAATCTTAGAAAAGCTTCTGAAGTTTTGTCAACCCTTTTGCGACAAACTCCAGTCTAGTTGAAATGATACCAGCCGAAAATCTTAATCAATGCAGGTAGATAATTATAATACCTTTTTGAAAAAAAATCCCCTTTGAGAATGAAAGGTACAGTGTAAACAGTTAGACTCTATATAATACCATTTCGACGGCTCTAAGCTAAATAATAAAAACATGCATTCAGAATAACTACTTACTTCAAAGTATTAGCATCCATCTACCAGACCACTGCAGCATATAAGCTGAGTTTAGGGATATAAAGAAGAATGTTCTTCTGTAAAAAAAATACTCCGTTAACTTCTTGAGCTCTACTCTGAAGCACTGGCTACGCGATGTACAAATAATGCAATCTGGATTTCCGTGCACAGAAATATGCAAAATAACAGTTGCGAAGGAGCTGGCACGTAAGGTAACTAATTTGTAGTCATTCAATTCTGTCCCAAATGCCGTTAAGCAAACTACCTTCACACAAACTGTGGATGAGGTCCGTTGTTATTGAACAAGAAAGCAGAAGGGAGTGGTCAACGTACTGATAGGAACAAATCAGAGTCTCTAAATCTCCGTGATCGTCTCTTTATTGGCTTAGAGCTTGGTAATTTTCAACGGACACTGTCAATGGGAATACACGAAGAACGTAAGGGCTTCCCCTCTAATGACTTCTATCGCAGTTACAGGAACGAGGTAAAGAGCACCGAGGACTTTCTCTGCTAGTGCCCTAGCTTGTACTAAATATGACTAGCTATCTGAAGCACCTCCTAAAGGATTTCCTAGCGGCGATCCCCTTCTTCGCTGTGTACGGAAAAATAAGTGCATCCTTTACATGGGAAAGGAGATAGGCAGGTACCCAGCAGGTCACGTTAGCGATATCACAATAGACTCTGCTGGCTGAGGTGCGACTGTCTATGTTAACTATACAGAGTTGCAGTCAACGTAACTTAACCTAGGCTTTGGTGAATCCCTACCTTAAAGCAACACCCATAAAACTGAACATGAACATGAACTTTGCTTCATCTACATTTTAAATTTTTTACTACATTTTGCCTTCCCTTGGCAAGAATAAGTTTTCCAACTTCTTTGTATTCTCTGTTCTCTCTTCGGAATTTTTGTCAAAAATAAAGGACAAAATCGATTTTTAGAAAAATAAATAAAGTCAAAGGACAGCTTTTTGAGAAAAAGGACTGTCCTTTGAAATAAAATACTTTACTTTTTTTGGCAGTATAATACTTTTTTTTTATTACAGAAACGGATTTTGCGATTTTTTTGCAAAATACTATATTTACACTTTTTTCCTGCCTAATATCCTATTCCCACCAAAGGCATAACTGCCGTTAAGAGCTCAGAGGAGTTCCAATAATTCTAACATGGGGTGATCGGCAAGGTTTTTTCGTAAGAGTTGTTTCGGTTGTTTCACTATTTTTGATTTCAGTTTAGAATATTGCTGGTTTTCAACTTGGTTGATTTTTCCAATTTTTGTATAAAGTGAGAAATTTGGATTTAGATGGCTTAGATGTTAGACATATCACAAGCTTTTATTTTTAAATGGAGATAGTGCGAAACGGGGCTTTTTTCGCAGTTATATACAGTTTCTTGTGCGAAAAAAGATACGAGAGTAACGTATGAGTAAAGTTTTCCGTAATCCACGACCCAAAATTAGGTTTACGTGTCTCGGCGTTTTATTTTTTTGTGACATGTTAGCCTTCCTATAATGTAATAAAATTTCGCTGGCGTTTTTTGTATTTTAACTTCATTGGGGTAATTCTAAATATTTGAAAGAAGTTCCAATAAAGTCAAAGCCAGAACACAGCAAATATAAAACCCTTTTGAAGGCGACGAACTAGTAATAACGCAAAATTGGTCTACGTTTGCACTACAGTACTTTACTACACTTGCATACGCACAACTATTTAAACATAATCGAACGACATTATTTTATGTAGGCCTTCAAGTAGTGACTTTCACTGCGGTGTTGGCGAAAAAACTAGCAATTCGTATGCCAGGCACGCACAGCAGCCACCAGCCGCGTTGCAGCCAGACATGGGCAATATAAACGAGCAGCTACCGTTGCACCATGCGGCACAAACTTTGCTGCAGCAAAACTTTTAACAAAATGGCGATGCATGTGCGAAACTATAACTTTCTACATATGTAGTAAATACATACATACATATACTCATCAATAAAATATGTTAACTGCTATTCGAACTCTAATCGTTTTTCCAACGAACTTATGTATGTACATATATGTATGTATATGTACTTGCATATGTAGTTTTATGAAACTTTATGGTGTTGCAGTGAAAAGAAATCAAATATTAAAAATTTTGCGAGCAAATAAAGTAAAAAAGGTGGTAGATTGCGGCAAATGGCAGTCGATGGTAGAATGCAAGTAAGTTGCGAAATATGCTGGTAACTTTTAAAAGGTCATGTTAAAAATATAGAAAATTCAAAAAATCTCAAATTGACTCCGAATAAAAAAATAAGAAAATATAGACGGTTGAAAAGTTAAATGTATTTGTGGCAAAATTTCATTTTAGATACAGCCCCATAATATATCTTATTTGTTTATTTGCACAGGCTGCAGTTACAAAATTTTAAATACATACACGATTAAATTAGATGCCAACTTCCTACGCCTGCTTCTTAATATCGACTTATAAATTTTTTTGCGCTAAATTAATGTGTAAGGAGCATACATATGAAAAGTTTCATAACAAAACAAAATAATTCCACTGGTTCAACTACTTAAACAATTGAGATTATCTTTGAAAGGCAAAGCAGGACTTCCCTGCTCTTTGTAACCAGAATCGCAATCCGCGTTGCATTTTTGTAGTGTGCGTGCAATTGATGTCACTATGTGCGTGCGAACAAGTTCCTGCCGTGAAACCCCAAACTAGTCAGAAAAAATACTAGTTTACAACTAGAATTTCCTGACTGAAACCGAACAAGTTCGAAAATGACCAGACTTGTACCAAACACAAAACGATTTATTCATGCCCTCTTTTCAGGGGGTCACCTACATACGGCCTTGGAACGAACGATCGAAAAAACTCAAAAAATTTTTTTCTTTTACCCTCTGACAGTATCCAGACATAGTTCATCTCCTAAAAAATACACCTATATTTGTTGAACGCAATACCGGAAACATTTACTTACATCTTTTGAGATAGTAGGATTGAGTCAACGATCACCAAGAGCACTTCCAAGAGAGTCGTGGACCTATTCTTTTGAAGTATGCTTTGCTGATAACATATCTTCTTAATGCTGCATGGGAATGTGGTAATAGAAGATTTGTAAAAAAATGTTTCCATTAACAAAAAAAAAAATTAAAAAAAATAGATAAAACCAAATAAAACAAAATAAGCAAATACGCTCCTCTGCTTGCATCACAAGTTCTGATGTCTGATCTTCAAGGTTCTTCTAGCAATAAATTACTAGTCACTGCACTTAAATGCCAGAACTGCGCATCAACAACGGCTGTCATATCACTCGAGTGTGGCCATTAAGCTTTAGTGCTTAAAAAATATTGGAGATAGCAGAATAACTACATATATGTATTTGTTTCTTTTTGCTTTAAAATTTCATTATTTTTCGCTTCATAATTTTTTGTTCCTTGCAGCTAAAAATGTGCCACCAAAATATGCAGATGCATATATACACACATATATAAAACAAGATAAACAAATGCACGAGTTTTTTTTTAGTGCTGGCAACTTAACATTTTGGTGTAACTACATATGTGACTGTTGATGACATTGATTTGTCGCTGCAGCGGCTGCCTCCTCCACTTCATATGTAGCAGCTAACTGCTGATGCGCTGGCCCGATTTTTGGGCTCTATCCTTCTTATTTTGGTACATATTCGCAGCTGCAATTGTATGCTGGTTTGGTTTTGTAACACCACTGCGTATGAGTGACTGACATAAACAACATTTCAAAAGCAAAATGCATTTAAATTTTAACTCGTTGAAATAATTTCCACGCCAACTGACAGAACATTTCAGCGCTCAACTCTTGTATCAAGCGGGGAAAAAACAACAAATTCGAAATGGCATTGCGCAAAAACAACAGCAGTTAACAGCAACAATGGCAGCGACAATGTTGGTCTAAACGGCATTGCAAAATGATAGAATGCAAGCCAAAAAATGGCGCGCCAACGCGCTCAAGTGGAAGAGATCAACAAAAACAGCACACTAACGCCCATCTATGTCTACTCGTATGTACATACATACATACATATATGGATATTCTCTTTCTACACTGAATATACATATGTATGTATGTAGGTATGTGTTTCTGCGTTTAAATCGTCTGTATGTTTGTGGTCACCCATGCCGACTTTGAAATATCGCGACTAATGCTGCTGGCAAAATGTCACCATTGTTTTCTCCTCAGCTCACTTGTTTGCTTCGCTGCGACTTTTGTTTTCAATGGCGGCCACATAGCTTCGCTTATATGTATACACCCGTGTACGCTTAGACACATAAATATTTTCACAGAGCGATTTGCTTTGGCTGCAGATGCAGCAGCCTCGGCCTTTCAGCGTAGCTTGAGCCAATATTCTGTTAGGAAAATTGTTCGAAAAGCCAGACTTTGATTGCATGTCACTACTTTGCCCACCTATGCCTATTCAGCTGCCAAAGGATATGTATTGTTCTTATGACAGCTGTCCACACGAAGCGCCCAATTTATCGGCGAAAGTTGCCTTTGCGTAGTCCGATTGAAATTGCTGTCAGCACATCGTCAGTTTCAATGTTTGTTAAAAGCCCCAGGGAGAGTAAAACAAGAGTTCGTAGTTGCGAAAAAAAAGGAATTAAAGAAAAAATGCAAAGCATTTTAGTTCAGTCAAATTACGGAAATCTCGAACTTTGTTCTAATGGAAAAGTATGAAGGACCTGTAGTCACTACATTACACCGTTTTTTTTTTTATTTAAAGCCAAACCTTCTAAAGTCACTTAAGCGACTTTAATAGACGTGCACAGATGTGAATGTATATACAGTGACACAAACAAATTATCACGTGTTGATTTTATTCAAATATTCGTAATGTTTTTCGAGATAATTGTTTTTTTTTTTTATAAAAATATATTTTCTAAGCTTTAACCAAAACCGTGTAAATCACAGTTTCACACTTTATACAAAATTTACAAAATTTCAACTTTTTATTCTGAATTTTTAGAAAATTTTTGGGCGTGCAGTTTTGTGGCCCATAAGGAAGTGCAAGTTTCAAACGAGTAAAAAAAATCGCGTTTATTTTTGAAAAAATTTTTTTTTTTGGTGACGGATTTTTGCACTTTTTTCATATAAGGATGAATTTCTTAAGAAATAAAATGCGGGAGACCGTCAGCAATGAAAATTCAAAATATCAACGCAAGTTTTTGTAAATTGCGCTTGTTGTACTGAAAAACCCGGAAAATAGCCACCAAAAATAAAAGTCTCAAAAATCATCACGATTTTTTACCCCTTTGGAACTTACACTGCATTGGACTAAAATTGTATGGGCCATAAAACTCCATACCCAAACATTTTCTAAAAATTCAGAATAAAAAGTTGAAATTTTGATGAAAATTTGTTGAATTTTCCTAAATTTTGTATAAAGTTTGAAACTGTGATTTACACGGCTTTGGTTAAAGCTTAGACGATATTTTTATATAAAAAATTTATCTCGAAAAACATAACGAATATTTGAAGAAAATCAACACGTGGTCATGTGTTTGAGTCACTGTATGTAAAAAGTACTACGTAGCTGAACCTCAACAATACACATTGTATTCTGTTAATGAAAGCAAGCCAAATTCTCCATAAACCGTATATACACCACTTTTCGATAGCCCTAGTTTAGTCATTCCTCAATTCGAATCACAGCCATTCAAATTATAAAATAATAACTGTTGATGGAGAAAACTACGATCATATACATACCAACATCACTTAAAACTCGTTAATAGGCATGCCATTTCTATGAGCTGTTGAGGCGTTTTTTTTTTTACATTTCCATAAAATCATTTGAGGGATTCACAACTGGGTCGTAAGTGTTGTATTGCTGTATGCGTAAACTTTAAAAGCTTAAACAAATGCTTAGAGAACTTGAAACCACAATCAATGGTTTTTTAATACTGATTTATATTACTTTGCCAACCCCCTTAATATATTTTTCTGGCGTTTTGAGTTTACGACATACAATAATACTAAACTTACTTACTTGATAGTAGTTGGTTGATAAGGAAAAATGAATTAGCAACAAGAGTTTACGGGATGTACATAGCTCAATGGTTAACGCTTCTGACTTTGAACATCGAATTCGCAGGTTCGATCCCTGCTGAAGTCTAGAAAAAAGAAGTCTGATGAGGGATGTGGTGATCTCCGAAATAGTGCTATAACTTCTACCGCTTAGACTTTGTTGCTTTTTCAATTTTTCCTAATAAACAATCGTGGTACAAAGCTCAATAAAAATATTAAAAATATTTTGAAGATGGTTAAACAAATTTTAAACCTCCTTTTTTTTTTAATTGAGATTAAATAAATTTTACTCAATATAGCGCGTAGAAATTTCATACACTCAGCGAAGCGGTCTAGTTAAACATATATTTTTGTATAAATAAACTTGATGAAAACCACCGATAAAAAATACGTTTTGTTCGATATTCAAAAATATCAGAATATAAGAACCATAAACCGTCTTTAAAAAAAAACCCTGGTAAATCACCCTAATTCATACTTAGCCCTTCCATACTGGGCATTTCTCATTAAATTTAATTTATAGCACTGACATATGCTTGTATTTGCATACATTCACCCTACACTCACGTTCATTTAATGCGTTTCTTAGCTCCTTAGAATTCCAAATTGCATATTTTACATTTCTATTATTTCGAAAGAGCTTTGGTAATCGAATCTTACTAAATTTATGTATGTAGTTACATATTCTCCTTTAAAAGCAAACGAAATCACAAGCAAGCAACCTGCATCAGTGAAGTAGTACTATTTATATACTAGTAGTTACTAGTAATTTTCGCAAATGCACACGTCTATGACATGCTGCTGCACGTGCCACTGCAGCGTGACAATGAGTTTAATCATACTAATTTGATTTGAGTAGATACAATCTCATACACATAAGAACTAACAACACAGAGGTTGTTTATGTCATAACTGTGAGACTACAGCTTTCAGTTGTATGCACGGAAAGGAGTACTTAAATATAGCATACCAATATTTTAACCAGATGCATGCATGCATGCACTGTGGATGGCAAATTTCTACTATTGCGATAATTATGCAACATGATAAAATCAAAAGGATCCATGTGGGTTGTTATCTATGTTTATCGCGTAGTAGTCATAAGTATCCAGGTGCTGTGTGCATACATACATATTACTACACTACATAACGTCGTTTAAAGTGCAAAATCGCGTAACGTCATTTTTCAAAACCAAAAATTGGATTTGCTCACACAAGCTCTGGGCTCATTCTTTATCCATTCGTCCTGAAATATACTAGCCAGAAGTCCGATTGCTTTATAAAAAAGAGAACCATTTTGATATATGAGTGCTTTTACTCTCTGAAAAAAATAATAATAATTTTTGCAACCTCGCATATGCGGTTTTGCATTTTGTTGATACGCGGTTTTGTACTTTAAACGATGATATATTTTTTTGAATTGCCAATCAAATAACTTATTCGGAATGATATAGCACCAGTTTAGCGCTATTGTCATTATACTACTCTATAAGCAACCAGCTTTATGCCAACTGAAAAAGGAAATATAGAAAATGAGTAATGAAGCCTGGTCATTTTTAACCGACTTCCAAAAAAGGAGGAGGTTATCAGTTCGTCGGAATCTTTTTTTTTTTTTTTTTTTTTATGTATGTTACCGCATAACTTTACACCGCGTCAACCGATTTCAATGTAGGTAATGTCTCAGAGGTGGTCCCATACTAATTTGGTTTAGATTCGATCATTGGATTATGAAATATATAGATATATATATATTTTTTTTAAGTCGGTTTTTTTTTTGCTAAAAATTACTTGTGTACCATATAAAGCTCAAGCTATAAGCACACTGAGAACAGAGTTTAGTAATGTCAACTTGGCACGATTCCTCAACACATGAGTTGGTTAGCTGATCCTTTTCTCAATGCAAACTTACACAGAAAAAAATGGTAATGCCAACAAAAGTCAACCTTGTCGCAAACAGAAATTTCTTTCGAAAAATTCGGAATAAGAAAAAAGTTTTCTATAGTTGACGGTATCGTCTGTCGGTCCATCCTCCGTGAAAGGAATAAGTATTAATATTGCCAAACTCAAAATTTGTTACGGCAACAATTAATTCATTTGCTTGAACAGTTGATTGAATTTACTATAACAGTACATATCTTATTACGCTCTAGGGAACATCTCTAGTTTTGAAATGACGCACAAAGCACCAAAACTTGTAAACTTAATTTTGAGCGGTAGATTACGGATCTGCACACTGTTTTTATAGATCAGTTCATTTTCCAAAGAAACGATAGGATAAGATAAGTGGAAAAAACTGAAAAATAAGATATATTTTGTGAATTTTTTCATTTGTATTAAGGCCTGTTCTTTTGTAAAAAACTCAAGTTACTAGCGATGAGAAAAGATTGATAAATAAACGATAAACGATGGTAAATAAAAAAAACATAATCGTGGTACAAGATTCAATCACAGTATTGAAATAAATATAAATACGTCATAGTTTTATTGACAAACAAAATAAAGTTTAGGATGAGCCTGCATAACGCAGTACAATAAATCAAATTAATGCATAGAATTAACAATAACAACTTCACTGTTAAGTTTAAGTAGCGGCAAATTAGCTGCACTTAATTGTAATAGGTTGGATAAGGAAATGAATTAACAACAAGAGTTTACGGGTATGCATAGCTTACTGGTTGGCGTTGCAGGCTTTGCACATAGATTTTGAGGGTTCAATTAATGCTGAAGTCTAGAAAAAAAAGAAGTGATGAGGGGATTTAGTGATATCCAAAATAGCAGCTAAAACTTCTACTGCTTATACTTTGTTGGTTGTTTACATTTTTTTTTTTTAACAATGTTGAAATAAACTATAATAAGAAGTTATTTTAAAGCAAAAAGCACAGCCAACTTCAATTTTAATACAGAAATTTAGGAGTATGTACCATTAAATTCTTCAGCATCCAATGATCGGATCTACACCAAATTAGTAAAAAAGAATTATCGAATCGGTCCAAAGTAATGTGGTAACATAAGCATGTACATACATAAAAAAAAGTAAAAAGTAAAACTTGTTTCGACGAATTGACAACCTCCCCGTTTTTTGAAGTCGGTTAAAAAATAAATGAGAATGTGTAATCATTTTTTTTTTTTTTCGTTTTAAATATGTAGGGCAGACGATAATGTTACTCATACGCTATGTCGTATACGTAACATTTTCCATTTTACAGGTCTATTCTTCACGTCACCCAAGATTTTGTAACCGGAAAATTGTATTACCAAAAAATGTTACCAGTTCTTGTCACCGCGATTCTAGGTACGTTGGTAATGCAGTTAAAATATGCAGCAATTCAGCTATGAAGAATTGTGCAAATCCTGGCATTGCATATTTCACGGGGCAATAATTTGTTACCAGCTTATAAGATGGTAACAAAATTTACCGGTTACAAGAGTATACAGAATGCGAAAAGGGTTTAAAAATTGACAGGACCTTTATTTACCGGTTACAAACTTTTTATTACGAGCGCAGAATAGACCTGTTGGAGTTTAAATTTTTTTCCTTCGCAATGCAAATTTAACTCTTGAATCTTAGTTTAGCTTTCTTCTTGTTAGTTTGAACATAATGTAAGCATAAAATATTAAGAACATATAATTTGCCAGTTGGCAAAATTTATCATTTCTTCTAATGATATCTTCCCAAAATGAAATGATATCAACAATAAAACTTAAGTAGGTTAATTTTCGCAAGTGTTGTAAATCTACATTTTTGCAGGTAATTTCGTGAGGGGATATTAGTTTTATTGCAAATCATTTCTAATCTAATAATACTCTGATTAAAAGACAAAAAAAAAGTAGTTTGTGGTATTATTATTATTTTTATTGCTGTGTAAAACAATCTAAATTTTTTTGCATAGAAAGTACGTGGACTTTTGTCAAATAATTTTCTATAATTATTAATGCACTAGGTTGGTTAGCGAAATAGGTTATTAAATAGCACATATACTTTTTGTTAATAAAAAACAAAAACTCACGCATTTAAGTGTTCAAATTCAATTATCTTGGGAACATTATCCGACCTATAAAAATTTTGTACAGATCCGCAATGGACGACCCAAAATAAAGTTTTTGTAATGTCATTAGGATTTTTCCAACCTTACCTCGAATTCGTAATAAGCGGCCAAAGAACCCCAGAGGAAATCGTTTCAAGCAGATCGAATCGATTTGGCCGCCATATTGGATTCGCCATTATGAATTTTTGAAATCATGCTCTAGGTTCCTTATCAGGAATTCCAAAAATATAAGAAACTGCTGTTACTATTTCTTTTTTAGTGTTGGGTTCTCCAGTGTCAAAGAAACTGTAAAGCAAAATCTTATTTATTGTGAGCTTAGACGCCATAGTTAAGACGCCATGTTGAATTTTTCTAAAGGTCAAACTGTTTTCAATTTGGGATATCAATTTTGTAATCCGTCTTATAGAATTTTGGCTATCGTACCGTACCGATTTTACGTCGCTTCTCTTATATCGCTTTGTTTATCACGTTCCCGGTCGCGAACAAAAAGAAATGTTCATACAATAGTTGTGGAGAATGAAATTATCTACAACTTTGACATTTGAATGTATACGTATTTTCTACAGAAAGTGTTGAAAAATGGCGAAAAACGTGACCATGTACAAGCAAGTACAAATTTGTATGTATGCGTTTTTCATGACAAATGCAAAATGAGCTTGCAACTCACAAAAAATCCAAAAATACCTAAAATCTTAGATTGCGGAATGTTCCCATATGAAATTTTGCGCAAGATTGTGTTTCCATGATATATGTGTCAAAAAGAAGTAACCTACATCAAAAGTTTCCTAATTAAAATTTTTTCTTTGTACCAATTTGTTCTAAATTTACTGCGCTATAAAGTTTAATTTTTTTTTTATTCATAATTAAAACCTAATATGAAAGTATCGTGGAAAAATGGCATGATTTTGAAAACCTGTGTCTGTGTCCTTACAGTGTACTTTGACTTTAAACCCCACCAACAAAAATTTAGGCCAGGTTTTTCGTAGCCTACCGTATATTCTCAGACTCACAATACAATTTTCTTTATTTTGATATAAGATATATTTATGAAACAAATGAGTGGGAATTGCTAGTATTACGCATGGTAAAAACCATGATAAAAAAATAGGAAGGTAGAACCGCTGAGAGGAATTTTTCAAATTCTTGACTTTTTCAAGCAATTTGATTTTAAAATTTTACAGACAGACTCACTCACACATTCTTATTCTCAATCAGAAATAACAACAACTTAGAACAATTCCTTTTTTTTACTCTCAATTTTATACGATTTTAAAATGTTGGCAAACTTCAAAAAAAATCATGGCCGACGCATTGAGAGAACGGTTTTACCTTACTATGCTTTTATCATGATAAAAACATAGCAAGGTAAAACCATTGAGAGGCAGTTTGACGTTTTTCAGCAATATAATAATAAAATTCGAAACTCAAATTCCCACACACATTCTCATTTTCAATCTCAAACAACAACAATTGTGAACAATTTGGTTTTTTTTTTATTCTCAATTTTATATGATTTTAAAATGCTGCAAACGTCAGAAAAAAAATCATGGCCGACGAATTAAGAGATTGTAATGTTTTTATCGTGGAGCCCTATTCTGCATTTCGACTCGAATCGAAATTTTCTCCGTTTGGCTACTTTGGTATTCTGCGTTCCGTTTCCTTTCGATCAATCTTCGAAAGTTGTGAATATACCTCTTCTACATTTCGATCGGAGTTCCGTTTTTCTAAGTTGCAAATTTGTTGACGGAGAACGTTTCGATTATTATTTTCGTGGGTTTAAATAATAAAATTTTATAAAAAAAAATTAAGTAAAATATACTGTGCATGATTGTAAGTCATCATAAATGAATTTTCTCGATTTCTGTGTTTTCGCAGCTGTAATACGGGCAATAAGAAAAATTGGCTCAAATATTAGCAACCAAAAGGGATTTGCGCGAGGTTTTCAAAGAGGAAGCTCAGACGTTTTTGTTTTCATTATCTATAAATAAGACTGTGAAATGCACTGAATAAAATTTATTCTTTGTATATAAAATTAATAGAAGTATACATACATACATACATAAAATGTGAAGTTACATAAAAAAAAGATGATTTTATTATTGCACTCGGTTTTACTAACTTTTTAAAAAGAGGTGCGTATGTTGTCGAACTCGAATTTGCTATGGAGCTTTGTTCTTTACCTCCTCCTGACGGCTTTCAAAATGGAATTCATTTGCGTTCAAAGCTTCCACTCTGTAGTAAATGCAAATGTTGTGGAGTGCTCAAACAACATTTATAATTTCACTGGCTTTGAGCGATGAGTAATACAGTTCATTATAAATTTATGACTCTTCGCTCATCTGAGAAAGATCAAAATCTCCGCCTTTCAATTTCCGCATCAGCAATCTGGAATTCGTTCTCCTCTTCAAGCAATAACGCCGCGGCTATGGATTTCATTTTTATAATTATGTTTCCACTTAAATAAAGCATAAACGAAATTTTATTTTTAAATTACAATGATGTTAGATATTTTTAGTTATTTTAAAATATTTACAAACTTTAACTTCATAAGCTGCTATAGTTTGGTGGCAAATATTTCTTTTGTTTTGTTTCGATTTCACTCATTCCTAAGCAAACAGCTGATTTCGAAAGATGTTTTCTCTTTTCCTCTTCCTCTTTCGATTCGATCGTAACGCAGAATACCAAAGTTCGATTCTTGCGGGGCGGAATGCGGGAACGTAATCGACATGCAGAATAGGGCTGATGGTATTACGTACTCGATAAGTAGGCCAGTGGAAAAATAGATAACCCAAAGTTTTCACATCCTAGAGGCTTTATACTGTTTGTTTAAGCCGCCGCTTAAACTTAATTCAACGGCCGTGCGCGCATCCTGTGGCCGCAGCGGTGTGAAGGCCGAAAAATGATTAACGAGCGCGCACGGCCGCTTCCCATCATCGGGTCAAATGAGAGACCAGTCAGTTCAGCCAAAAACGTCGGACATCGCGCACGCGCCCTAGCCTTTGGGGATTCATACGAGAGTTAACTCTAAAGTTTTAATAAAAACGTTTTGTAAAGTAACTTTAATTGTGGTGCACAAATAAACACAAAAATATTTGAATTTATTATCCGGAACAAAAATCTTTCCCTTATCGGAAAAAGTTGTGTGTGTAAAGAGGTGAGTGCGAAGGGACCAAGCGGGAATTATTCACTTTTGATTGGTATATTATTTGTTCATTAAACAAATGAATGCAAAATCTAAAAAAATATTAATTCAAAATGTCCTGGCCAAGACCTTAATTTCCATACAAAGCATATTTCATGCATTAAACAGACGGGTGAAAGTCGTGCCACATTTGGATCTCCTACTATTAGGAAAAATGGAAAAAACAACAAAGTTTAAGCGGTAGAAGTTATAGCCGATATTTCTCCTCATCATGCTTCTTTTATAGTTTTCAGCAAATGTACAACCGGAATTTCAGCAGCAGTGATTTGTATATGTAGGTTAATGGAAGTGAGCTGACAATGTTTCCCCTACAATTCCGCTTAAAAGATTTAAAACAATAGGAAACTAGTTGCGAATATGAAAGCATAAAAACGAACACTGAATATGAATAGGAAGGAAAGCATAACATGCATCAATGCTAACTATACATACTCGTAAGTCAATAACAATTGAATGGCTAATTTGTCTCAAATTTATTCATCCTGATTACAAACTGCAAAATTGCTTATACATAAATATTTATAACAGATAACAAGCGAGCTTTGTTTAAATTAAGTTGTAGTGCTATTATTCCTTTATTTAATTAAAATTATAGTACGGAGATATACATAGATATGTATGAACATACATATGCACAGATGAATTGTAAGACATGATAAGCCCCCAGAGAATAATCTCCGATAAATTCCGATTTGTAGTTTAGTCCTTTATTGGCCATTTAGTAGAAAAACAATTTACCTAATTACGTGCAATTATTATATGTGCTTTAATTTATAGATTTTTGACTAACTGCTAATTGTGTGTCTTATTTGTTTTAGTCTGCCTTCTAAAATTACATGCAAAGGTAAGGAACAAATGATGTGGTACAAAATTATAGAAATTTGTTTAGTCATCTGGACAAAAGCAAAGCGAGGCAACTAATTAAGGCCTTTAATACTCCAATAATAAGTACTTTTTATAAAATAGAATAATGTTTTTTCTTCAAGATATATTTTTTTTGTCGCAACCAGCCACAAAATAACGCGTACAGAAAACCACTCTTAGACTACTGGAGGGCATCATTGTAATTTGTTTATGTCCCTTCTAATCTGTTTTAAATCTGCAGGATTTACGAATAAACCCAAGCAGATTATTGGGTGTCAAAGAGCTCAGGTGTTTATCTCACAATTTCACATTTATTTGATCCAAATAATGATCAAGTATGAGAAAAAAAAATTGAGCAACGATATATGTATGTACTTGACTTCCCACACGCTGAGATACTTCTGACCAAGAAGGTTGGTTTTCTTCCTCCTCAGCTAATTTAAAGATACTTTAAAATATCTTAAGACTTCACGACACATGCGATCAACACCTTCGACTTCGGAATCGTGGGGACCAGTGTTCTGTCCACCACCTCTAGGTACGTGCTGTCCCTTTGCCTTTTTCGCAAATAAGAGAGTGCAATTTTTTGCAAATTTCAAACAAACAAGGAATTCGGCTATATCTTGAAAACAGTTCTAATTTCTTATGTTTGAACTTCATATTCGGATGCAGCCAAAAATTTTACACCAGTAGTGATGTTCAAATGCAACAGGTCGAAATTCTTGTATGCTATTGTTATTATTGCAGGTAAAAAAAAATGTTTAGATATCTTGCAGAAGGGGAAAATGTCCAGAAGCACAGTTAATGCACAAATGACGTCACCGAGGAGGTATAAATGCATTTATAAATAATTTATACAAATCATGCAAAGTTATTATTAAATTGTGTTACATAGTTATATGTTGATATACATACATACACTTATACGAATATTCTTGTAGCCAATTATCTAAGCTAAAAATATCAAAATCCGCGCCAAAGTTTTCACTTTTAGAAAATCTAATCAGCAGTTATTGTGCGAAGCCATTTCCACTCATTGCACTACAAGTACCATGTGTAAGTATGAGTCGAGTGTTGTTCGGCAACATTTCATAGAGTTTTTTCGAAATGACAAAGCACCCACTTGTGAGCAAATTCTAAACTAATTAAATCTGTTAAGCGGAGATGAGTACAATATCATTCAACGCACAGTCTACCTACATGCGAAACTCGATCACACCTACATTTACACAAACCATTCATCCATACAAAAACGTGGGTACATTAGGAAGCCCCACTAAAAAATGTATAAATAAAATGTTGTGTATTATTAGCCCCATTAAAGTATTTTGGGTACTTTCAGCATTGTCGTCTTATCTCTTGTTTTTCGGGAAGTTATTTCAATGAATTAAAAATAAAACGGCGCGACTAATAACTTTCGTGCAATCGATTGGTAAACTCAATATTTTTTTAACAAAAATGAACCGAAAATGCACCATGTGTGAGCATCCACGTTTTCATCAAACTTACACCTTTACTTAACTTAACTTAGCGTAGCTTTAATTAACTTAACTTAATGAAAGCCATACACTTAAAAATTGGTCCATATGTTCTGCAAATAGCAAACGGGAAAGCAATTTTGGTTTGTATGAAGCGTGAGGCGCCCTAATTTAATACCATAAAAAATGTCGAAAGTTTTTTTAAATGCACGTCTATATGCACCCAGCCAGCAAAAAACCCGAAATTGCATCCGAAAAAGGAAGAAAAGTAGATGAAACGCGAATTTTTTCCATTTGCGGATACTTTGACGATCCATTATTCCACAAAAGTGTGTGGCAGAAAGGTATGTGCAGACAAGTACAGAAAATGGTTGTGAAACGGAAACGTTGTTGGTTGTTTTTCTAAAATTTTTATACCCGAGCGCAATTGTGCACAAGGGTATATTAATTTTGTTCACATAACGGTTGTTTGTAACAGCCAAAACGAATCGAGATAGATATAGACAAATGTATACATAAATGATCAGGATGAAAAAAGAAATCGATTAAGCCATGTCTGTCTGTCCGTCCGTCTGTCCGTCTGTCCGTCTGTCCGTGTACACGATAACTCGAGCAAAAATTGAGATATCTCAGCGAAATTTGGTATATAGATTTCCCCTAATCCAAGGTAGGTTGGTATTGAAAATGGGCGAAATCGGACTTTAACCACGCCCACTTCCCATATAACGGTAATTTCCAGAAATACGAAAACTGCGATATTTTAGTAACTACTGAAGATTATTCACTCAAAATTGATATTTACAGTAATTTTTAAACGAAAAATAAGAATATTATACATTTTTGGAAAATGGGCGTAGCCACGCCCACTTATGGTTACATGTGTATATCTTAGGAACCGCTGCACCAATTTCTTCCAAACTTGGCACAGTTGTTGGCCTTGGTACAGCATACCAAATGGCCGAAAATCTTTTAATTCGGACAATAACCACGCCCACATCCCATATAACGGTAATTTAGAGAAATACAAAATCTTCGATAAATCAGTAAATATTGAAGCTAATTTATTCAAAATTGATGCTTGCAACAATTCTTTACCAAGAAATACGTTTATGGTAAAATTTTGGAAAATGGGCGTGGCACCGCCCACTTATGATCACATATATGTATATCGGTAGCCGTTCTACCAATTTGTACCAAACTCGGTGTGGTTATTGTACTTGCCACGTGTAAGCAAAACGTTGAAAATTATTGAAATCGGACTAAAATAACGGCCGATTCTCATATAACGGTAAATTTCAGAAATGCTTGAAACTTTAATATTTCGAAATTGAAGGACGCTAATTTACTCAAAATTGATACACCCCGGCTTACCATCTAGCGATAGGTTTCGGAAAGGTGAAGAAACATATATTTAATACATGCGCCGGGTATTTAATGTTCGGCTCCGCCCGAACTTAGACTTTCTTACTTGTTCTTATTGAAATTTTTGTTCAGTGTGCTTTTCTTCTGCTTTTTCATAGATAAAGATAACGAATAGTAGCACGTTTCTCTGCCCAAAATTTTATTAGCCTCCTTTGTGAATGCTAAAAGTTTCTTATTAGACGAATTACTAACCTTAAGGGCATCGACTATGGCGCATGTGATTATGGTCCGTCAGGTAGCCAATAAGCAAACTGATATTGGCTCTGTTCAAGAGTTGTATAATTTTCTTAGTGAAAAGATAACCTAAAAGTTTGCTCTGCCTAAGGTCCCCTTGCCTGAAAGATCGTGGACCAAGTACCCATTATAATAGAAAGTTTGTTGCCAGGTCCAAAGATACCCGCTATTTCTCTTCCCTCTGTGTACATATCTGAGATCTAGAACTGGTAAACGATTTTGACCAGATATCTCGATCTGGTATTTTGACCTGAAATTTCCTTCCCCAAACAGATTTTCGTTGGCAAAGCGTCCGAGAACTGGCATACCCTAGACCTGGTATTTTGCTCAAAATGTTTCTAGGACCGACGGTAAGGCCGCGTTTCCGGATTCCAAAAATGCAGTACACCACACTGTCGGCAAAATTTACGTTTTTCTGCTCACTGGGTATATACATGCGCATGTATATGTTTACTGGTAACTAAGATACAAATGTATGCATATATGCAACTATGTACATACATATGTACGCCTCTGCTGCTTAGTTTATAGAGTCCTAAGTACTCGGTTCATTTGCAAGCGTTGAACTTTTTATTATGTGGCTGTGGATACTTCTATGTATCAGTGAGTTTAATTAAAACTTTTCTATCTCGTATTCAGCGAAAGTATAAAGCGTTTACTAAAACCGCTTAACCACAAACATGTTGCATTTATTTATGACTTCTTTTCTGAGTTTACATCCACCCACAATAGCACACGCCCACGTACTAAGTTGGTACATATGTACGTATATAAGTACATTTATATGTATGCATATATAATTGAGAACATATTTATGATGCCACCTGCTTTGAGTAGTACATATGTATGTATGTATGTAAATTATTGAAATTGAATGGTGTAATTTATTACGATTTTGTTTGTAAGACATATTGGCAATAAAATTTGAAAATATGTATAGTTTTTGCTAAAACATATTAATAATAAAGAAAGAACTGCTGTGGATGAGTGATTATAGTCGCGTACTAATACTTCTTAGGACTTGGGTTACTTCCCTGCCCAGAAAAACATCTTTGTAAATAAGAAACAGTTTGTTTGTAAGAGCAGTTTTTCCTTGCAGGCAATGGCAAACCTTCAAGTGTATTTGTGCCATTAAGAAGCTTCTCATAAAATCCACTTGCCACTCAAAGGCCGCGTAAATCTGTAGGTCCTTCCTTGGCGTACACCAAAAATTTGAGCGCCAATTGGTTGCAATTTCAAAATTCGTGAGTGTCGTTGGTCCACAGAAATCTAATGTACATACATCAGACAAAATACCTTAAATGTCATGTTATCAAGGAGTGCAATTGTTATGCTGATTGGTTTAATGGGGGTAGTTTGAGATTGATCCCTGAACAAAACAATCCTGCTGTCTCCTAATGAAACTCTACTGCAAATGACATTCATTGGGCCAATGAGAACACATGCGAATTCGACATACTCAGTGGTACAGCTGGTCAATGTAATCTGACATTTATGGCAATTTTTCTCACTTGATCATTTTTAATGATAACTCGACTCCAGCGCCACCTAGCGGCTCTTTTTTTAAATAGTTCCCGCTACCAATACTTATCTCCATTATGGGCCAAATCAGATTTTTAGTAATAACTCGCCAGAGCTACCTACCGGGTAAAATTGTGAACCTTGACTTTCCAGGGACTCACTCAAACGCAAACAAAATATTTGGCTAAAGTCGGTCCAGCCGTTTAGGAGGAGTTCACTTACAAACATAAAATTCCAATACTACCCATAACATGAACACTTCTAGAGATATTCAGTATGAAAAATTAAGTTTGTACTTTTTTCCATGAGTATGCAAGTGATTTCATATACCTCCATTCCATGTTCCAGTACTCGACCACAATTACTTCCAGAGATATACAGTATGAAAAGTTAAGTTTCCGTTCTCTAGCTTTTCGATAAGAAGGAAAACAGATTTTAAAATGGACATATATTTATATAGATAACTAGGCGGCTATTAGGGCTATGGTGGTGCTCTCGAAACTGGTGAGGAAATATCAGACCTTCCTCATAACCATCTGTAGTATTTACTTATCAGGCTCGTTAGTGTTCTGGGCTACAGCAGTATTGCGGGTGATTATATAAAGAACAGTTGGGGAGACTTTTAACGTCCCGTGATTTACTCTTCAACTCGTTTAAGATCCTCATAAGCAGATCCGGAGAGATCAAAGCACTCCTTACGTTTGCAAAGCCTTAGCTCTCGCTCGTACCCAATCCCTGTTGTCGTAGCTGCCAGGAGGATAATGAGATTTAACTTGCCGTGAGTAACTTTCGAACATTCACATTAGCCGCAGTCATAATTTCGTAATCGGTCCGCGGCATTTTCTCGAATAAATAATGGTCTCTATCCAAAATTACGTGGTATCGCAAAAGACAATCTCTTAAATATCCAAGTGCTTCCATTATGTAGAACATTGAAATCAATTTCTTTTTTGTTTAAATGAAAGCTAGCTGTGATATTTAGACCCTATGCAATAAAAACACATTAATTTTTCTTAAATTTCTGCAAAGTAAACATTTTCTTAAATTAGGTAGCACATTGCATTTCAACGGTCACGCTCATGCAAATTCAATAAAAACGCTTAAAAGTCAATGAAAAGTTACAAAGAAAAATACTTCCAAATTTAATTGGCCTAATTTTGTATAGTTTCTCAACAATAAATCTCGATGTACTCGAAACCTTCCTGTGGCATTTTCAATTAAAACTCTTTAAATTACTGGCCTAAGAGTATATTTGTTTTTGTATTACATAACGAAAAAGCCATTGCACTATGCGCTAAGAAGCCAGAGCCAACGACCGTTCGCTAGAATGAACATCAATTAAAGTTTAAGGCATCTCGGCCCAATAATTATCGCCATGCAAGTTGAATAATCGCGCGATGCCGATTAAACAACGTTTTACGCTTAAGCGGCCAATAGGCGATTGCTTATACAAATATACTTACATATACATATATATATATGCGGATTTAGCATACACATATATCGTCGTTTAAAGTACAAAACCGCGTATCAAGATAATGCAAAAACCTCGGTATGTGAAGTTACATAAATTATTTTCTAGAGAGTAAAAACACTCATATTTCAAAAAGGTTCTCTTTTTTTATAAAGCAATCGCATTTCTGGCTAGTATATTTTAGGACGAATGGATAAGGCTTATGTGAGCAAATCCACTTTTTGGCAGCCAATGTCAGTTACGCGGTTTTTCAGAATGACGATACGCGGTTTTGTACTTTAAACGACGATATTTATATTAGAATTTAGTATAAATATGGGGAAATCTTTTGAGATGGGACATTTTGCGTACTGGCATATTGTTGCCGCCACACAGCAGCTGCACTGCCAAGTGCGGTTTCTATACCTTCATCAATACTACTTAGAAACTTATTCAAAACAAAGCTTCCGATTTAAATAAAATCGAGAAAATCAGGGAATTCGTACTAAAACTAGCAAAAAATCTGCTTTTTATTAAGGTTTAACTTCTTGAGCGGTTAAACCTAAAGCTCGCTGGCTTCAGACGTTTATTTGTAGGTTCTGGGGAATAAAAATAAAGGTATTACACAAATGTGCCCGTTTCCAAATGCGAGAAAAAATGCTGCGCACAAATGCGTATTTTATAAAAACGTGAATGTCCTTGCGGTAGTCGTTGAGCGGTATTTATTCTACATTTATGGGTATAAAATATACTTCTTCGGAAGAAAAGCCCTGTCTGTGTATAAAATGCTCACCTTTTAAAATTATTGAAATGGTCAGTACTGGATAATCCTTACTGATATAAATTCGAATTCATTGTTTGTTACGCTTTCACGCTTTAACTTCACAACCGATCTTAATGAAATTTCGCACACTAGTGTCATTTAGCACAACTTAAAAGATAGGATAGCTTTGTGGTAGAATACTGGAACTTGGTATGGAGATACAAAAAACCGACACTATACTCATTGAAAAAATGTAGGTTCTTAGAAAAGGACCAGTGGCAAATGCCATACAGACTAAATTTTTTATACTACCGCCTGTTAAAAAATTAACTTCAATTCAAAGTATTTCATAAGTTAAATGAATTATTGCAAAATGTATGTAAATCAAGTTGCTGTATTTCAGAAATGGTGATTCTTAGGAATAAAAGTGTCATAACGGGTTTTAGAGATAATTGCATGCTCTACACTTTTGTCTAAAACTTACGGGTTAGCTGAAGAACAGTAAAAATTAATGTGACCGTTGACCTTGAATATTTCTTTTTTTTTGAGATCTGGGATCGATAAGGTCTTTTCAAATTTCATTTATAATGACGCTCGTAACATTCGCACCAATTTTCAGCTTTTTGGAAATTACTGGAATCTTGAAAATCTAGCTTGACCGGGAATAGTAGGAAACAATTTTAGAGATATGGTTTAAATAGAGTAGTAATTAAAAAATATAATGTACTTCAATTACGTTGGCAAGTAATAATTTATGGAAAAAAGTGTGCTACTATGCTTAAAAACATAAAAATAAAAAAGTTTATTGAAAAATCCCCATCTCAAAAAAATGTCCCATATATATACATATGTGCATGTGTAATTAGATAAAAGTGTATGTGTAATTCTAGCTGAGAACAGCTTTTATCTTCTGCTAAGCACATATTTATGTACATACCCAGTGCGGAAAGAAACTAGTTTAAGTATCGATGTTCAACCAGTTTTTACCCACCACAACAAGTTGACGATCAGACTTTCTTCCTTGGAACGAACTGTTGACTTTAACATCAGTCAATTATCCGACTCTGCATTTGATTTCAACTACTTTAAAATGCATTTGACTTAAAGCAATGCAAACTCAGTATGTTTCTTTTACAGATGACTTTTCATGCTGAAATAGTTAATTGCCCACAGTTAGATGATTTTACAACTAATATTAAATTAATTATTTGCAAAGCTATGTATCAAAAGTGTAAGCATTTGGTTTATCTCAATGAGACTGCTAGGTGATTACACATCAATTCGAGGTTTGTTGCTGCATAAGTAGAAATAAATTAATTTTTCTTAAATAGTTATTTAAGCTATGCCGTACTGGGTAGTTTCACCACAAGTAGACATAGTAAGGAGTGCGTGTATTACATAAATGTTTTTCGATCGACACATGTACATAAATACATATGTAAGTGATTAAGTGGCTATTCAAAATGTGTAAGTATCTACTGTAAAATATGTATATTTAAAAGCTTAAGTTTTAAGAAAATTTAAACCATCAAAAACTTATCAAATCTAATAAATACGAATGCCAATTATTCTTTTTCAAAATTGTATGCTAACATATACATAACTGCAAAATAAGAAGCGAATAGATATTTTCCAGTTTATTGAATTATTACTTGAACCAATCTTTTTCCCACTTTCTTTGATTAAAATCTCACTTTGTACAAATCTTATCCATGCGTTCATGTATTTAATTTTTTTTTTTTGTATTTATGCTTTCATATTCAATTATACTTGAGAAGCATTCCTGCACTTGGCAAAATTTTCAAAAGCACTTGGCTTAGTTATTCTGTAAAATGCACTTGACGTTGCAGTACTTCTTTCCTACTACACAAGAGGATTATCAAAGCAGTGCTCAAAGCAAGCATGGCCAATGGCTATTGCTAGTGAGGCATGATTATTTACCTTATTTACCGTTAAACTATGTAGTTAGTTAGGAATATTCACGGTCATGGAAATACGAACATGCCTGCGTTGCAGATACATATTGAAGTAGTATTTGTGTGAAATAAGGTAGCAAACTAGCATAAATATGAATACTAAATGCGGCCAATATTATTTAGTAAATTTATGGCTATTCCTAACTAACTCGAGTATATGACTACCGCTTTTGGATCATGTGGGTCATGTGCAGTCGCCCGGGGCGCTGTAATTTGAGAGGCGCCGAGCGCATCCGCTTTTCTTAGCCAATTACACAACTTCGCCTAGATAAAATATTGTCATTAGCGCCCTTTTTTTACTTATAGATGCAGATAAGACCTTTCGATTGATGTTTCAGCTTTTAGATACCTCTCCTTTAGATTCCAAGATATTGACTACAATTTTATAAGTAGTTTTATAATAATTGAGTTAATAATGCAGTCATACTGAACTAGTCCTCATCTTTTTTTTGCATATCTTCTTCAGTTTCCGAGATATTTAGTGAAAAGTATCGTTAAATTAGTATTCTTTGTAGCACACATTTTGTCGTCTTTCATACAAAGTGGCTGCAAGAGAGTTACAAATGTGGCATACGACAAAAGAATAATAAAATAAATCCTTCGTAAACGAAACAAGTAAAAAAAGTCTATTAGACGGGCGGAGCCGAACACTAAATACCCGGCGAAAGTATTAAATATATTTTTTTTTTCTGCCTTTAATATTACTTCTTATCAAGGAATTGTTGTGAGTATAACTTTCAATAAATTAGCATACCTAAATTTCAAAATTTACCGTTATATGAAAAGTGGGCGTTATTTAAGTCCGATTTTAAAAATTTGCAACCTTTTGCTTTTACGTGTCAAGTACGATATCTGTACCGAATTTGGTATAAATGGATGAAACGTTTACCGAGATACACATATGTGTTTATATTATGTGTATTTCTCCAAAAGACTGTTATACAGGATGTGGCCGTGGTTATAGTGCGACTTCTTTAATTTTAAACCGTTTGATATGTTTAACTAGGATCATCAACTATGCCGAATCAAGGATAAATTGGTTAAGCGGTTACCAAGATATACACATGTAACCATAAGTGGGCGTGGCAACACCCACTTTCCAAAAATTTATAGAATTCTTATTTTTCGGCTGAAGATCATCGTAAATAGTAATTTTGATTGAAGTAGTTTATAAATTATTGCAGTTATCACATTTCTGAAAATTACCGTTATATGAAAGGTAGGCGTGGTTATTGTCCGATTTGGCCCATTTTCAATACCATCCATCCAAGTTTCGTTAAGATATTGCAATTCTTACTCCAGTTATCGTGTTCACAGTCACTGCTTAATCGATTTCTCTTTTCATTTTGAGCATTTATGTATACATTTGTCTATATCTATCTCGATTCGTTTTGCCTGTTACAAACAACCGTTATGTGAACTTCACACCGTATAGCAGATGGTTTTATGAGAAGCTTTTCATATACAGATATATATACATACACACACTCGGAATTTCGTCATTGCCACTGCCTGCCGAGGTGCGAACGCTGTTAGAAAAAACTGTTTTTATTATCATACGTTGCTTGGGCAAGTGCTCGAACTTCGGTTCCACCGGGTGGCAATTCGCATCTCTAGCCACTCGCCTGTAAAGAAATTACCACAGTAAACTGCATTCATGCTGCAGGGTATGTGTGGTTATTGTTTATTTGTATTTATTATAAGCAAAATATTTGAAAAATTTCAATGAAATACAAACCTATTGAATTTAGCTGCAAATCTTTGTGTTTGTATTCGTTTGAGTAAGTTTTGCATATACATATG
>NW_023458558.1:39404339-39442159 GCF_013731165.1 Rhagoletis pomonella | reverse complement strand
GATACAGTTTTAGGTTATCTCATCTTAATTTTCCGCGATAATATCTATATACACCGTGGCTAAAATAGGAACTGGCATTGAAGTCGCCAAGCACGATTTTGATATCGTGGCGGGGGGCAGCGCTCGTGCGTGCGCTTCAAGCGCTCATAGAAGAGATTCTCATCCTTCTCTTCCGATGGCGAAAAAAATCGGATTCTGAACTTACTTACTTACATCTAAGGATGCTAATCTACTCAAAATTGATACTAACTATAATCCCTTGAAAAGAAATAACCTTATTATGGAATTTTGGAAAAAGGCGCGGTACAACCCACTTATACATATATATCCTATATATATGTTTTTATTTTGAAATCAAAAGATATTTAAGATGTGCTCAAAACGCTCAAAGTTTTCCATGTATTTTATATGGGGAAAAACAAATTTTCGTAGAAATGGTGTAAAATTCTTGAAAACCAATATCTTTCGATCGGAAAACTGTGGTTCTCTTCAGGACACTTCCAATATTTCGATTTTTTTTTTCTACAATGCGCGTATAGTACAGGAAGACTTTACATGTACACTGAGAGAAATAATGCATAGTAAAAATTAATACTTTATATCGAATGCTGAATGGAAGATCAACTTATCTCGGCAGCCAGTTCGAAAACGCCCTATCTCAAAAAACTTTTCAAGAACGTCCTATTTCAGTTTTTTAGTGAAAAGCGGCCTATCTCAGAATTTGGTTGAACAATGCCCTATATCAGAAATCGGTTCAAAAACTCTCTATCTCACTTCAAAATATATTAAAAATGTGCTGGCATAGGCACACACATATATATATGGCACAGTCATTTTAATTAAATTGAATATTTACCAATATACAATAATTTCGTTGACGTTTATAGTAACATCAATTACGTTTCTATTTGATTTTAATATTTTTTCCCCTCAGTGTAGTTCTAAGCAAATTTTCTAAAGAAACTATGGGTCTAAAATCAATTTGGAGTTTGCCAAATTGCGAAAATACGTTTCGAAGAAACTGTAAAAATTTTCATTGTTGAGCCCTCTGGTGGAAGTTTTAAGAAAAAGATAAGCGCAAGAATGGATTCCTTATTATCCCATATAAATTGACTTGTCATCCGAGGCTGAACTTAATATTTATTTAACTGAATCTTTACGTAACAGGTCCCAAGCACTCATCCCATTGCTGTTGGTTCCAGTTCTCACAACCAGCTAGCTTCCGAGCGGGTGTTCGTTTGCTAACCATAGGTTACTTGGTGTAGATTGGCAAGAGCGAATATTAATACAATTAAAAGAACACATTAAGAAGGATCTGCCTGCTTTTAGAATGATCAACTGGCTCAACCCTGCAAAGAAAAGAGAGAGTTCTCGAAGTTTTTTAGTATCGGCTCAAACCGAAAAACGGTTGCATAGCCAAATAATTTTAACAAAGGATATTTATATAATTTTCTTAAAAATTTATCGATATGAAAGTTTTAATATACATATTTACACTTATACCATGTATTTACTCTGTCTTCCCTGTCTCAATTTAGACACATATCTAATTGTGTAGAAACTTTCTTACAAGTGCATAATACGGAAGAAGCATCTACCGAAAAAGTCTGTGTGCAAGTATAGTAAGTTAACATTCGTTTTAATTTACAATACTTTTACAGCTCAGACGCGTCACAGATAAGTTTACTTAAAACTGACTTGGGGCTCAAAAATCATATCAGGAAAAAGTTTGATGTAAAAAGGGATGAATAGATACATATAAGATAAAATATTTTGTTGGAGGTTAAAACGCTAGCAGGTGCGCGTACATTAATTAAATTTGTTACAAAATCATAGGCCACTATGATCTACGTACATTCAAACTTCCGCCGGCGGCAAAGCAACGAACAAAAGCAGCAAGGCATAATGACAATACCCACCAAGATGACAAGCGTTCTAGCTGCAGTAATGCGGGAAACATCAGCTGCCGTCAACTCTGACAGATGTACATAGATGGGAAAAGGAGCAGTGCCATGTCAACACCAGTAGCAGCAACAAATACATACATACATCTGCTGCTAAGGAGCTGAAAACGTGGTGGCCGACAGGGTCATTAGCATTGTGACAGCGAGTAAATTAGCCGCGCAATATAGCAAAACATGAAATACTTGGTTGACTACTAATGTGCATATGTACATACATATGTACGTATGCATGCTAATAGCCGTGGATATGAACATAAGTATTAAACATTTCCTTGACTTCACCCACATGAAGATAACATTTCTGTCTGTCATAAGTAATAATCACACTGCAAATAACGCACCGACAGTAACATAATCACATAAAAAATAACGACAACATTAGTTTATCAGAGCAAAAGACCGCATATATAAATAAATGTGTGGCGCTCACAATTTTATTAGCTGCTTGGCCGAGTTTCACCTGCAATTTGTGTTAAGAGTTTTGGTTCTGTCACATAAACTGGAGAAACCTATAGATATCCTCCGCCTCCGAACGGCAAAGAACTTTTTTGAATGTCGCTCGAACTGGGAATCGAACCTCGGTCCCACCGGTTAGTAGCATGCACCTTTAAGCAACATACGAATAACCGGATTGCACGAGCACATAATACATTCTTGCATAAGCAAGCGTACAGTGAATTAAAAACCTTAAGGTACAAAGGTTCTTTCATAGATTAACCCAGCAGCGCTTTTTCAAAGGCAGTAAAAAGTAAATTTTCAGTTTTATTTCTGAGCTCTGGAGTTCTGATATTGGTCGATGCGATTAATTGTTTATGTTTCGTAGCACAGTAATGTAGCAAAGATGTTATATAGTTTATATAAGTCCTTCACAATATATATACATATTTTTTAATAAATATTGCAAGTTGCAAGACTATTCAAGAATAAAATTGTTAAAGGACATTTTCGATCCTTACTCGTCGTTATGCACCAAAAAGTTTAATCTGTTTTAATTCTACAGAATTTTCTCTTTTTTTGATGTTCATACTTTTCTATAAATGCATTACATTAAATCATTTTTGAATTACTGACGTCAGAGTGAAAAACCAAAAATGCAATTTTAATATATTTTGCCTATGGTTTGGCGAATTTTTGATTACTTGTGTGTACAATTGGCTATCGTACGGTATTATACATATGTGTAATGAGCTAGACATTTATACAAAATATTAATTATGAAATAAAAAACGAAATATAGCCAACACTCCGGTCAAGAAAAGGAGTTTCTATTAATGCCACCAGTGCAAATTACAAACCCCAAAAATTGCGGGAATATTTGCCAAGAATCTCGGTATTTTAGGGACCTGAATAAGGCCGAGATGTCGGCATCGTATTCCTAACCTACGTGTAAATGAGCATTAGACGTAATTTTAACTTTTTTTAGTTATTATTTTTTTAGTTTTCATCTGATATTGAATGGCCTACAAATTTGTGCTTTGTAATTTTTCTGTACCTCATGTTATTTACGAGATAGGGGCAAAAGCGGGAATTTCATGAAAATATTGGGTTTAGTGACCCGCACTAACTCGCTGGTGGGAGTTTGATTTACGCTGTAATGGACACTTTTGTAGAACGTTCAATTCTGAAGAAAGCCCATCATTGGCCATGATTATACCATAAAATACCTCTGAGCTATAGAATTTTGAAGAAAAACAATCAAAGTCTACGTGTATTTTATATGACAATATCTTTGCACGCCTTAGGCGAGTACTTAATGTTAATATTCAGGGTTAAAATTTTCAGAGGGTTTTTGTTTAGGTGTTTCCCACAAAAATTTCAGGTAAGAGTGGAAAACAAAACAATAGTCGGCAAAACAAAGCACAATAATATACATACAGTGACGAACAAAAGTATTGGCACAGTGAATTTTTCACCATATATGCAAAGGTTTTTATTCCAATTTATTTTCGATAATTTTTTATAAAAATATAGTTCATTCTACACCAGAAAACGTAATAATAAAAACTCTAAACTTTGTGCAAAACTCAGGAAAATTCATTAAATTTGCACACTAATTTGCAACTTTTTATTCAGATTTTCTAGAAAAATCCTAAGTATGCAGTTTTATAGCCCATTCAAATTTAGTGTAACAAATTGCAAGTTTAAAGTTGCTAGAAAATCGCGTTGATTTTTGGCAACCTGAATAAAAAGTTGCAAATTAGTGTGCAAATTTAATGAATTTTCCTGAGTTTTGCACAAAGTTTAGAGATTTTATTATTATGTTTTCTGGTGTAGAATGAACAATAATTTTATAAAAATTATCGAAGATAAATTAGAATAAATAACTTTGCATATGTTGCGAAAAATTCACTGTGCCAATACTTCTGTTCGGCACTGTATGTTTTTATAAATATGTACACACATTGTCCAAAGACAATTCGCCACTTTAAAAGTATCTTCTTTAAGCCCTATGACATATGAAGACGAATAAGTATGAATATACAGATTTGTGTGTATTTAGCTGTCGGTTCGCTTATAAACGCTGTTCTACTCTTCCTGTCATTACTCCAGACGCCTTCTGGGGAGAAGTTTTGTCATTTTTCATTTACGGCCATCATGACAGAAATGTTGTGACTTTTGGCTTCGTAACTCTCTGGTGGTTTTTATTGTTGATATAAGCTTATTGTGGTTTTGTTCTTCCATTTTCTTGCTGTTGCTTGGCATTACCTTGTCATAGAAAATGAAGGAGAATGCTTTTAATTTTTACTACTTTTTAACGAGTTGGCCTACTACGTTAACTGTCAACTACCACTCCGTGTTATTCATGAACTACAGTGATCCAGTTAATGAAAATTATAAACAAATGTATGTGTAAGGCTTCATTTTTATACAACAGGGCTGGAAATAAAATGTACTTCCACCCACAAGAGCAATACAAATTGGCAACTCAAATGTATTTTATCACAAAAATATTATCCCTTGTTTGTGAAAGACTAAAGTAATAGAGATAACTACGAGTATAGACACATACACAACCGCGCAATATCAGATTTCTTTCTTTTGTTCGATGTTTGACGAAGTAAAAGCCAGTTTAATATTTAGGTGCCATTCTCGTCCAAAATGAGAGGAGAATAGCAACAATTCGCTTTGGAAACAACAAATTCACTGGAGCCGCCGGAGCTGTTCCAAGCCGGTAGCGGAGAGAAAATACGGCGCATGTATCATAGAGGGGTAAACCGAAACATTACATTTTCATCGAGCTGAAAATCTCTACGAGCGGTTTCCGACCAGAGCGAATCACGTTCGTGCGATATCTTCCACTCGACGTTGAGAAACGTAATTCAGGCTGCAAATCTGAATCGTAGTGGCACATTATATAACAGATGCTTGATGCTGCTGGCGCATACAGTTGAAACTGACATCGCTGACGTCAGCACCGTTGCATTTTTCAGCTTAAAAAAATATGACACCTCAAATAATCGAAATCTGGTGAAGAAAAACTGTTGCAAATAAGCACTACTGTGGGCTCGGTAGGCAAGTGGCAAGCATATCACTTTCTCGGCAAATAAAAACGTCACTATAAAAACCAATTGAAAACAATTCTTACTAGGGTACTAGGGTAAGTTATCCGGGTAACTCGTTCTGAAAAGAGTTCACCCGGGGGCCTCAGATGTCTTTAAAACATTCTGATTCTCTGGCGAATCCTTGCCTTATGATCCGCTATTGACGTCCCGTGCGTTCGTCTTTGCGTGTCTCGCACAGTTCAAGCGCAGTCCAAATATGGGAGCCCAGCCACGAAAAAGGATGTCCCGCCTCGCACGCGGTCGACATAGCCTCCAACACCAAGCTTGACGAGCAATGTGTGAGGTTGCCCTTTGGGAAGGAGAGGTCACTTTGCTCCCCCATTAGATGCCCATGATCAGTAAAATTGTGATTAAATCCAAAATAGTCTCAACCAACTTTTTTTTAATATTTGCTTACCTTTTCGCATCCTTATTCAATTCCACTTATTTTTCGTTATAAATGCATATTTTAAACTTCGCTGTGTGTTGCGAAGTAAAAGCATAAAGACTGTATATATTCAACTTTCAGACTTAGGGCAATATTAAAAACAAAGAACAATCAACAAACTATCGTAAAATTTTTAACTTTTTAATTAGATTTCTAAAAAAGAGGCGGTTTTTGTAGCCCATTCGATTTTGGTATGTCAAAAAGCAAATTTGAAGTAGCTAGCTTTCCATAATTTTGGCAATATTTTTTAGTAATGATGTCGGTCATTTTCTTCCAGGCGAAGTGTGTTCGAAGATTTTCTTATATGGAGAAAATGAGCAACTCGTTCAACAAAAAAAAAAACAGAAATCAATGGTAAGTCACAGCTAATTAAAACTTGCAATTTATTATAATATAATATTTATATAAAATTGAATGGGCTACAAAACTTCATACTCAAAATATTTCTAAGAAATCTATGCAGTTAAAAAGCTCGAAATGCTTACGACATTTTAATGTTTTTTTAACTTGTCCATTTGTATGTAACATTTTTCACTCCCTATTAACGCGCCTGTTGTTAACCTGTAGCAAGATTTCTCATCACTGCATTATCCGTTTGGCTTTACACTCACAGTTTGCGTGCACTCATAATTCTGGTACGTGCGTTAAACTAAGTTTCTTATATTTCAAGTTCTTACCTTGATTGCGGTTTGTACGCTTTAAATGTGTACTTAAGCACAGCAGGTACAAGAGTTTGTTAGCAAATCACCCCTTCTGTCCGTATGATTATGGCATCGTGGTTAAGAGTGTAAATAATAATAGAGTCATAAATAAATCGTAAAACAGTTGGAATTACTTGAGTTTAAGTGCTTGCTGCATTACTTTTGTGGCTTGCCGCATTACTGATGTTGTGCGTAAATACATATGTAATAACAATTATATTATGCCCTCTAATACTTATAAACACACATCTACATACATGCATACAACCATACAGTATTTGTTTGTCAGTATATATGGGGAAGGTTTATGTAGGATAATGCAAAGTAAACATATACATATATACATATGCTTATATTTAAAATGATTTCTTAGGAGTCTGCAAGTTATTGAATGAAATCTTGTTTAACTTTTCTAGTGATTATGAATTAACGCTTTAAAATAATGCGAAAGTAATGGAATGTACATGTGCATATACATACATATAAATGCAATAATAATCTTTTAAATTGTCTGCTGCTGCTTCACTACCGGAATTGTGGATACTGAGAGTGAGTTGTCTTATTTCCACATCATGTCAGCTAAGGTCATTGTAAATAGCACTTCACTTATGCATCTAAACTACAAATACTTGAAGCACTGAAGATGAAAGAACTAAGGACTACGGTTTATCTTTAAAAGAGTGTAAACATAACTCTTTGCATTGTATTTCTGAGTGGTGTCTAGGCATATTATATATTTATAATGTAAGTATGCATTTTATTCTTTTTCTGTACTGTGGGTAAGGCATTAACTGAATCAGCAAAATTTTACTAAATTTTTACGCGATTTTAATGGGTGGTGTAAGACTGATCGGCGCATATAGGGGTATTCAAAATTATGTATTTGATCTCATCGCTCCAAAGCTATGTTATTTGATAAAATAAATGTATTTAGAAGGATAGACACATCGATTGACAAAACAAATGCGTATCTAAGTACAATGAGTGTTAGTGAAAATTGTGCAGTAATTTTTTCCCATTTTTTTTTTATTTTGATTAATTTAATTTTTTTATTTTTTAAGAAAAATATAGTCAACACTACAAAACAATCCATAAAACTCGAATGGCCTTATACATAAAAAATAAAGTAGGTTTAAAAATCTTTGTAAATGGACGTTTTCATAGATTTTTCGAATTATACGTACCTTTTGTAAATCTCCGTTTTTTTTGTGAATAAGGCTACAAGTTTCTAGCTTCGTAACAAATAAAAAAATTCGTAAAGTTTCAATCAAATATTTCACACTTTTTATTCAAGATTTTTTAGGTATACAGTTTTAGAGCGCATTCAAGTCTAGTACAATAAAGTTATGGCCACCTAAATCTTTGATATACTTCTATGTGCGACGGCTTAGATAAATATACCAGGAATTAAAAATAACTTTTTAAATAATACTTAATATATTAAACACTCGTACATTCGAGAAAATTGTATGCCTATGAATAAGAGAACATAAATAGTTATACCCCAAATGCATCAATTAACTTGAGGTGCAGCATTCCATTTTGTGTAATTTAAATATTTTCAATACCTGTATGGATGAAGTGAATTAAAATCATAAACGCATTCATTAATTAAGATGCTATGTGCAATAAATATTAATATAGTAGATATTTATTTTCAAAAATATATTCGTATACATACATATCCCTTCGTTATTTAATTCATTAGCATATTTCTGTTGAGACAATATTGTTAAAATATTTATTTACATATTTTCAGTTAATTAAGATATAATTATTTTACTGAATTGAAACATAAGTATGTGCGGACTCATACTATGTAGTTAGTGCTGGGAGTTTTATCCGTATTTTTTGAATATCCCTATAGTACGGCTATTTGAATATTCGAGTATTTATTTAAAAATGAGCGGATGTAAACCCGATGTCCGGATTTTCAAACCTAAAAATAACAACAAACGTATATTAACTGGATATCCGGATTGCCAAGCGAGCGGATATTAACCGCATATCCGGATTTTATCTGTATATACGAATATCTTAAAGGATATCAGGTTATACGAATATAAGGATAGTCCTAGCCTATCCTATGAATACATATTTGTATATGTACGTATGTACGAATATATTGAAATTATCATTTCATACTTTAACCTTGTAGGCACACTCAATTCTGGCCAAACTAATTAGGAAATGATTTTTCGTCATATGTATTAAAGATGGCCAGCCTTGGTTACTTTTTTCTCTCCCGAATTATCAAATTGCCATGACGTTTTCATTGGGATATTGCTAGTATATCGCTGGGTGGCGGTGAAGTCAAGTTATTTAAAAAAAACCTATAGGGCAAATCATAAAAGCTACCAAATCGCGTACATATACATACGTGCGCGCAAATTTCCATGCGCAAATTTCCATACGCAGTTTCGTGAGCACACTTAACCTTTTAAAATTCCACAAAAAGGGGAGAAAAATAAATTAATTGAAATCGTAAAAGCAAATAGCCGCCTGTGAAGTGACGACGGTATGATTCTATGGCCGAATATTCTTCAATAGGTTGAGTTTTTATTTCTTTCCAGAAACGTCCAAGCACGACGAGGAAAATATTCTTGAAAATACAATTTTTTCAATTGTAATTCTTTTGTGGGCGTTGTGGTGTAGTGGTTAGCAGTGCGCGCTACCATTCCGCAAGGCCACAAAGATGTACAGAAAGTATAAAATTTCAACAATTGCAGTTTGTCAAGGGATAAATACAAATTCTTTAGTGGCTGCGAATGGTTAGCAGGAGCTTGATAGGGAAACACCCCGAGATACGTAAACTTAATTTTAAGTCGTATATTACGGATCTGTATACCATTTTTCTAGATCGGGAACTTTTCCTAAGATACATACATATATTCTCATTCGAAATTTGCATGGCGAAAGAAAAAAAGTTCAAACTTTAACATGGAAAATGTTACTCATACGCCATAATGTGTATGAGTAACATATTTCCTGGCCCTATTTCACACATAAAAACTATTGCTCATTTAACCATTAAAAACTTTTTTATTTATCCATCGAATTTTATCGCTAGTAGTAGCTTAATTTTTTTGGCAAAAGAACAGGCTTTAATGCAATTTAAAAAATATATAAAAATTGTTTTTTTAAACCCGAGCGCACTTGTGCACAAGTTTATATAAGTTTATCTTATTAATACTTGTATTGATGTTAGTCATTTTTTTAATAAGTTATAATTTTGCAATTGCTAAGGTATTACTTTCAATTTCAAAATTTATTATTTAAAAAAAATGTTAGCGGAGACCGTAAATAGCAGTTATTTTTTCCTAAAAGTTAAACTTGGCCAGGTATTTTTTAAGTTGGAAACAAAAGTCTTTCCGTTTAGTAAACAAACCGCTTATCTAAATTAAACAAATTTGGTACCAAATGAAAGAGGACTAAAATAGCTTCTAAACAAAAATAACGATCGAACTTCTATTTATATTTTTTTATAATTTAATACGAAAGAAATGCATATACCTGACCCAAGGTTTGTTATATGGTAATGAAAATCATTTTTTATTTAAATATTTTTCTATGGCTGGTTTTCTGCAGGCTTTCCTTGTTTAAATATTTCAGTTTTAAAGCTATTTTGGCCCTCTTTCAGTTGATACCAATAATAACAATAATGATAATTTGGATAAGCGGTTTGTTTGTTATTAGGAAGGGACTTTTATTTTCAACTTAAAAATATCTTGCCAAGTTAAGCTGTTGAAAAAAAGTAACTGTTATTTACGGTCCCTGAATGTTAGTCCCAAATTTATGTATTTTTGTACCAATAAACTACAAGAAAAAGCTGTACAAATTTGTACAAATGTATCAATCGTGTGAAACGTACAGTTCAACCAAACTAACGCCAATCAGTCAATAGTTATATTACTTTTTTTATTATTCCCTTCTACCACAGGTGTATCAAATATATGTAAGGTTTGAGGTGACTGTGCACACAAGAGTTAAAATAATCAATTAGTCTTTGCACAATGTGATTGAAAATCTAATGTGTCAAGTAACCAATTATTTATAAATTCACATTTGGTAATCTAAGAGCCACAAAAAAACAGAGGCGATATTGAAACAATTTTTCGAATACCATGTTTAATGTATTTATGTATTGTCATTGCAAATGGTGTTGATAACAGATGTGAAATTAATGTGCACTTCACTTTTTGCAGTCAATTACTCAGTCGAGTGCTATTCAGAAACAAAAAATGGAGGAATGCAAATTTTACGCGAATTTTTTCATACAGATGTCGCCAATTTGGTTGTACGTTGTGGTCCTTTTTTCTATCGTATGTATGTATGTATGCACATATGTATATGTCAACCTAGACTTTGTTCACACTAATAAATATTTAACTTAATTCATGTCATATTCTATGAAAAAATTATGTCTATAACACGATGTTACATATTCAAGTTGGCTGTGTTAATTTTATTAATATAAAAAAAGGCAACAGAGTAAGATATATAAAGTTTTTAAAAAAGAATATTCCTGCAAATTCCTAAATTCCTGCAGGAAAAGTACAAACCGAATAAATACAAGGGTGGAAGCCTAAAAATAAATTAAGAATTAGAAAATATTACAGTGACTTGAAATTTTTCTTTCAACCGGACTAAATGTTGATGTTTATAGGTAACTCATACGCCATGTGATATGATCTATTTATACGTTTCATCTCGCGCACTCACAGAATAGACGCGTTTGACATTTTTCATATGAAGTGACCATCAGAGTAGGCTGTCTGTAGACATTTTACCTAGTTATAATATCATTAATGTGCTGTCAAAAGGGGCTGTCCGGTCTGAGGTATGTTGACTTATACTTGCAACAATGAGATTTCAACATGGGCTGGGAGAACTTTAACAGCCAACTTCACGAAAGCAATTTAAGTGAACAATGATTTTAGTTCTTTTTTAATTTTATATGGAAATTGAAAGAAAATAAAAAACCATTTTCCATGTAAATTGCTGGTGAAACCGGCTGTAAGGCCATAATAATTGACAGGCAACAGTGAATTAATTTTCTATATATTGAGCGTGCGTGAATCGGTAACAAACTTCGCGGCGAGTAAATTTTTTGACAACTATGAGGTGAATACAATTTCAGTAGCTTATGAGGCTAGTGAAATTTTTGACAAATGAATAGAAAATTTTGACAATCGCAAAGATTGTTGTTGTCGTTAAATAAAAGCTTAAATTTATGAAGTGCAATCAACGATGGTAGATGTTTTCTTAATATATTAATTTCACTTCAATTCGTAATATTTTATGCCGCACAAATCTACGGTTATCAAAAATTTACTGCTGTCAAAAAAGATTTATTTTTCACACAGCAAATTGGCAAAACTGTCTCACCATAGTAAAAAATATTATTCAACAGCTTTCCCCATAGAACTTTGTTACCGATTCACACACGCCCATTGTAAATAAATTCTATACAAATTTCAATCACCTGAAGTATGTTGAGCAATATATACTATTTGCATATCTTAGGTTTGCTTTTAAAAAAAAATTAAAAAAAATAAAAAATTAAAAATTATTGAGCTCAAATTGCAGATTTCATCATTTTGCAAGTTCAGTGTCATTTAAGGTTTCAATGTGAACGCGGCGTTACTGATACATATTTTGCGAAAAAAACTAATCTACCTATTTTGGGAGAAAAATCTTAATTTCAATGTCCGTTAATCACCAAAACAAAGAGTTCTACGTTTCAAATGCATTCTGTAATAATAATGAACCATTTTAAAATGAATAAAATGTTGTGATAGAGAAAAATCCCACAGAAATTTTACTACCGTGTATGAATACTAACGATAAGGTGTAGTTTGATTGATCGCTTCTCTAAGTTTTAGAACATTTTGACTACACTGACAAAAAAACGCGTTGTAAAAATGAGATTTTTTTATTAGATTACCGTTTAAAAATGTTCGTATTTAAATCAAGTGAAAAGTATTACGTATAATGGAAACATTCAATTCAAATACGTCCGTATTAGAATGAAGCAATTTTCACTGCACGGATGGCGTTTTGCACGTCTCGGATGCTTTTACATATACACATACTTGGTACATGTTTATCTGTACAAATGCACTAATCGCGCACTGTGATGTTCACTGAAAATCAACATTAGAAAACACATTTACATGTATGGGTATGTCAGACGGAACATACAAATAAATTATTTTTTTTCCTCCTAATTATGAAGAAGCATCTGTGCACTTTACAACGACATATTTTATAACGTGCCTGATCGAATTTAGTTAGGTGCTCTTTCATATGCGTATTTTTTTTTTAATTTAGCACGTTTTTTTAATCTACAATTTTTTCCCTCAGTGTACAATTGTTTTCAGTGTATACCGATTCTTTCAGATAGGCGCAATATTACCTGTGACAGTTGCTTCCAGCGAAAGCTCCTTCTTAAGTTTAAATCATATTTGCGAAGTAAAACTGGGGAACAAAAAGATTAAATGGTTTAGCTTTACTTATAAAGAAATATTATTATAAAGAAATACAATTTTTTCTTTTCAAGACGATGCAGTAAATAAATGATGTTTCTAATATTTTTATGCATACATATCGTCGCTACCATGTCAAACTATCGAATGTGCATGCAATTAGAATGATACGCAAATCGCCAAATTTCGAGTCTTCTTAGAAGCAGATACTGGCTTTAAGAAAGTGTCGAATGCCGAACTTTTTCCTAATGACACTTTTTACTACAGTTTTTTTCTCTCCTGAAAAGTACTCATTTTCACATTAGATATTTTGACATGGTATAGACGATATCTAATCACTCGAATTTACTTAAAACAAAACTAAAACGTAGACATATTGGACCAAATGGAAACAATAATAATTTTTTCTAAATCTCCGCACTCTAATTTAGAAAATATGTTACGTATACGACCTGTGCCCCCATACATATATTTCGCTCGCTTGAGCGGTCGATTAATTTTATGGAAATGTCCACTAATTGCGTCTCATAAGAAAAAAAATTATCCTATTTATTTGCTTAGCTACTACAAATTAGCAGAAAGGAATCATTATTTGACCAAAGTAATGAACCAAATCCAGCTTCTATGAAATCCGTATAATGTCGTAGCCACATGAGCCGTTATGGCGAAAACCGAGCAACCATGAGGATTCAGTAATTAAATATTTACTCACTAGTGACATTCGAGATTTGACACTCCCTTACAAAAGCTTGCAAACGCACGCGCACCCAAATATAGTGCCTTGCTAAGGCTTGCTAAGGGAGCAGATTTTGTCAAAAGGGAGCGAAAAATCTCTTTGCTGAGCAAACCTTTAACCAGTGTACGAAAATAAACTATATTGTACGTTACTATTTCATTTTGTTTATTACTTCAACAGTTCGGTGCTATACAAAACAAAACGGCCGAATTCACTTTGGCGATAGTAAACTATAGTAGTTTAGTAGTTACAGACGAAACAACAAACGAAATGAATCGTGCAGAGAAAAATATATGTATGTATGTACATATATGTAATAACTAAATACAAAACGAATGGCTGCAATGAATAAAAAAATAAAAATGTTTTTTAATTGAATTGGATATGAAAATTTACAGAAAAAAATATTATTCACGGAATTGAAACGTTTGTGATATCACCCTATGGTACAATTGTCACAAACGAAAAGCAAACGTTTCTCGTTGGGGAAAATGACAGTGAATCTTACAAATTGTTTCTGACTATGTACAAAACTGTACAAAACCACAAATGATATGATGATCGATGAGCAAACGGGAATTGTTTTGTACAGTTTATTTTCGTACCCTGCCTTTAACTATTGAATCATGAGCAACCATTTGTTTCGAAGTGCTTCTTGCGCAAATAAATTTGTTTGTTTTGACGTAGAATATGTCTTACGTTTCAATATGGAGGCTATGCTCAAATGTTGTAGTTGTAATTTTTAGAGCTTCACGAAAAAGCTTATCGCACGAGAACTATTGCAGTGATTTCAAAGAAAAGTATGGCGTTTCAAAGACAAAATTTCAAACTTATCAACAAATTTATTTTTCTCGAAAACCGCTGGAATGGCGTTATTTTTGTTTTCTTGATATGGGAAGTATTGGTGTATATCTACTAAATATGTTTTTTTTATTCAAGGATATGGGCACAAATGATTTTCCATACAAAATCACTTCGTCATTAGAGGATACAAAAGGCATGTGCGTCTGTGTATGTGCATACATATGAGTGCATAATATGCGTAAACTCTTCCCAATAAACATTTTGGCGAACGTTCGAAAATTACCTTCGATATCCAAAATGTATATCGAACTGAGATCGAACTCATAACCAACCTTAGTTTTTCAATGTTCATAATATATTGGAAATACACTCGATATGGGTTCGAAAAAAAAACGGAAACCATAGTAACAAGAGAGAAAAGGAAATGTGGCTCATTATTAAAGGGAAATATAAGACAATCACTCTCTCTCTCTCTGTCATTAAAATTTCAATTCGATAATGAGCTGGATCTCGAATTCATAACAAACGGAAAATACATTGGATAACGAAGGTTCCATTTTGCTGGAGAATGGCCTAGTTCTCGAATCGTATACTAACCTATGCCGCATTCGTTATCGAAGGTGAGACTCGAAAAAGAAAGAGGTTAATTTTCCAATAATTTTGGAGGAATTGTTTACCAAGCCGAATGTTTGTTGGGTTTTGTCGTATCAGATCGTTCGATTTTATAAAATGGGGTATCAAATTAAAGGGCTTGGCCTGTAGATGTGCAACAACGTCTTCTTTTTCCAAAAAGCGTTGCCACCAATGGAAAATATTGAATTCAAATTATTTTTGAGTTAAATCAATTACTACACTACGAGTGTCGATAGCATTATTTCTTAATTATATGAAGAAGGGTTGCCACCCATTTAAAAAGTCAAGATAAACTTAAATGAAGGAAGGCAATTTAAATATGTATGTATCCCGGTAGGGTTGTCAGATGAAAGAGAATGGGGTTTGAAAATATTTTTGCAGAGGGTTGCCACCTTGTTATTAAGTTGGGATCAATATAAGCAACAGATTAAGTAAATTACTTCAATAAGATAAATTAATTATTTCAATATGGGCACCAACAGAAATGATTTTCAAAAAGCTTTATTTATTAATCATATGTGGGAGGGTTACCACCTGTTTAAAATGGCAAGTTAAGCTTAAATAAAGGTAGTAAATTTAAATGTATATGTATGTATATGATATGGATATCAGGCGAGAGAGGTCGTGGTTTAAAAATATTTTGCAGAGGGTTGCCAGTTTTTTTACAAAGCAATAGGTTTAATAAATTACTTCAATATGGCTACAATTCAAAATTTCGTTGAAGAAGCATTATTTTTAAACTACATGTAGGAGGGTGGCACCCGATTTAGTAATTGAATTCAATTTTAATTCAGGGTATTCGATAATTTAAATACGCATCACAATACGGGTGTCAGCCGGAAAAGGTTTAACAAGATTTCGCCTTAAAAATATTTTGATCAGGACTACAATCTGTTTGAGAAGTCGAATTAAAAATAAATTATATGTAATATTGAAATATGGGCGCCGATAAAAGGAGTAATCACCTGTGTAGAAGTTAAACTCAGATTATTTAATAAGTGAAATGAATTATTAAAGTATGGGTATAAAATGTATACTATAAATTGACATGGGTTGAAAATGTTTGTTTCTGTACTTTATTTAGCAGGGTGACCGTATGTTTTAGAAATAAAATTCAACTTAAATTAAGGGAACTAGATACACAATTTAAGTATATGTGGCGATATGTGTATCAGTCGAAAAAGGTTTAACAAGGTTTTAGTTTTAAAAAATTGTGAATAGGGTTGCCATATGTTTTAAAATTAGAATTTAATAAAGTAGGCGTAAGCTAAAGGAAATATTAAATTATTACGTGAAACGAAGGTGGTAAGATATTTTTTGTTTGAATATTATAGTAGTAGAAAGGTTGCCACCTGTTTAAAAAGTTAAACACAATTATTTAATTAGTTAAAGCAATTATCTAAAATATTGGTACCAAATTAAATTAGTTTAAAAAGTGCTTACTTCTGAACTGTATTTAGGAGTGTTGTCACCTATTTAAAAAATCAAAATGAACTTAATTCATCGGGCACATGAAATTTGTAGGTATCACAATATCAGACGCAAAAGATTTGTTCATTTCTTTACTATATTTAGGAGGATTTCCAGCTGTTTCAGAAGTTACATAGCTAACTTATGCACAACTCCGAACACGAACGTAATACGAAGTTCTGAGTTTGCACATCGATGACGCGGGCTCGATGGGTGGTGATCTCTGAAATAGCTGTTATAACTTCTTCCGCTTAGACTTTATTGCTTTTTCAATTTATTCCTAATAAACAAAATCATGGTACAAAGCTCAATAAAAATATGAAAATGTTTTTTTTTTTTAAGAAAAAATACGCATTCTCTCATTTTCTTTGGTGAATAACATATTTCATCAGCAAACAAATCGATGATGTTAAGTTTTCAGCCTGCGTGATATGAGATGGATTTCATCTACAATTTTCTTCTTTTTTTTTTGAGATTCCTGCTGGAGCCTTTTGTACAAAAGTTTGACAAGACGTTATTTTTATTAGTTTTTCATCATTTAAATCCCCTCCTCATAGGTATATTGAATTTTAGAAAAAAAACAATATGTCAGACACAAGTGATTTGAGGTAGATACATACGGAATGTTAAGCAAGAGCCGAGAAATTGACTAAAAGTCGACAAAATGTATGTATTGGTGTTAGTGGCTAACCAAATACCTAAAAAAAAACGTATACATAGGTAAAGATGTTTACTTTACTTCCAAGATGCTTTTTTATGTATTTCTTTTTACTATATCACACCATAGGTCACGTTCTGCCAGAAAAATTTGCTTACTCTGCATTTGTGTGTATATATATGTACATATTAGGGAATTCAATTCTGGCATCCAGAATCCCGGGATTCCGGGATCCCGGACAATTCTCCATGTCCCGAAATCCCACAATTACAGCTCCGGGATCCCGAGATTTTTACTGATTCACTTATAGAATGAGAGAGATGTTGAAAACGAAAAAAACAATTTTTTTTCGTGAAACACGAGAAATACAAAACAACAAAATTTGGATTCAAAGTGAACTTGATCCATTTGCCCTTAGTAGTGAATTTCAGTACCTTCCTGAATAACTGTACTTGTTCAAATATTTTGCGCAAGAACTGTGAATTAACGAAAAATCTGGTAGCAATTGAAAACATAACAAGCTTTTACAGTTTGGCAGAGTTGTTCCTCATTTTAGTTTGTTGGCCTTTGTTGGAAAAGGATTTCTGCAAATATGGGTAAATGTTTTTGACAAGTAACACATACAGATATTTTAGAATAAAAATATTTAAACATCAAATTACATAATCTTTTACTATGGGGCATTATACTCCCCTAAGACCAAATGTGGTGAAAATGAATCAGTGTGGTTTGAAAAAGGCGAACCTATTGTAAATTGTAAAAAGTTGTAATGAAGTTGAAATTCTAAAAAATCTCGGGATCCCGGGACTAGAAGCTTTACATCGCGCAATCCCGAGATTGTTAAAATGCTTCGGGATTGAATGCCCTACATAGTACATATGCACTTGGGTCGTTTGTCACATTGCAACTTCATAAACTTCGATTTTTCACCATGATAAACAATTTTATGTATCAATATTTTCTCGCTGAGACAACAAGCAAGGTTTGAGAGCATACTAGCAAGGATTTGTTTGAAGTGCATATGCATGCGCTTGTACTAAACACGTACGAGCGTAGAAGTAAAAGTTTATGATAAATTGAGTGCTTTGAGCGAGCGAGTATAGTAGAGTAAATAAATTTGTACAGCTTTATATTCATAAGCAGCAAGCGTTCGCTGCAGACGGGGGTAATTGGATTTAAGACACATCTAATCTTAAATTACTAAATACAACGCGTTCGTGCATATTCAACAATTTCAACAGGTGGCTAAACTCTCCGAGGATACGATACGATATACATTTACTATAAGAGCAATTTATCTCGTTGGTAATTTTTAGCAAACACAATATTACAATTTTATATGGCTTCCAAAGCTAAGATAACTGCAGTGGTAAACTACTTAAACACGTACGCATGTGCAGCATGCGGTGCCTAGCTTAGTATAGCACGTGACATCTACCACTGCAGTATTTACCTAATTGCAATAAGTCCTTGGCAGTACTTCTGCATTCACTTAACTGGTGACTTTATTTGCTAAATTTATGAGCCTTGTTTACATTTGATTGCATTAAATTAAATCCGAAAATTAGCTATATAACTAAATTTAAACACCTCAGGCAAATTGTAGAAGTGCCACAATATAAATGCTGAACGGTGCATGAACAGACATACACCTAAGAAGTAGTACACTGAATATGCACGGTAAGAAATTTTATAAATGGCTAAATAATTCCCTCGAAAACTACTGTATGCCAAACCTAGCCACAGCGGTACCTAGTTGATCTTTTTATGAGGTACAGCGATTTTCAGATTCCCATCTAATTGTTAAGGGCTGAGCGGAAGGGCAGCCCAAGAGATTTTACCTCCTCCTTTACACAGTAATTGGCGATACCATCTCTGCGGTATGGGATCCTTTGTTGAAATTAAGAGTACATCCAATGTGATTTTATAGATCCATACTATAATCTATGGGCCTTAAGTATAACAATAATTGTATGCAAGGACCCTAATGCGCGTTTTTTAAGGAAAACTGTACAAGTTAGTGCAAAAAAAAGGCTGTTTATTCAGATAAACATTGCAGTATGAAAGCAGACTACATACAATATAACTGTATGTGGTTTGCACAATATATGCACTCAATATTTAATTTATTTTTCAGGAAAGTTCTCTTGTAACATTGAAATAAAGACATAACAAATAAAAATGGTTATTTGGTGTTGTTGAATTTTTTAAACACGCATTGGCTTTTAGTCATTCAACCACGGTCGGAAAATTTCGCCTCCACGATGAAACGTTTGATAACGGACTGAGGCTGATCGACTACGCCAAATCGATCATGTTGTATTATACAGCGCAGAAATCGACTCGTACCGGGAGCACTCTTCCAGAAACCGCCATATGCGGGAAATTGAATCACAATTCCTGCACATTACGTACCGCCGCCGAAAAAGTAGTCAGATTTCAGCGAGGTCGAAAGAACGACTGGTACAGTGAGGAGTAAAAAGAAGCTGCAGAGAAAAAATATGCTAACTACAAGGCCACGCTGCTATCGTGCACAACGTGAGACATGTGGGACTGTTATAGGAAGCTCAAGAGGGAACCGAGACGTACTGCCGCACTAAGAAGAGAGAGATCGAAATACGTGAGTACGAAGAGCTTGAAATGCTGGCCGACAGAAAAAACGACCGAAAATTTTACCAGAGAGTTAGGCGACTTAAGGAAGTTTTTAAGGCCAGGGCGAACAACTGTAAAAACGACTATGATGTCCTAGGTACCGATGTCCAGTACGTGCTTAAATTATGGAGGTAAAACATTTCCCCCTACTGAATGGTACCAGCATAGAATTTTGCAGAGACGACGAGCCCCAACCCCAGTCGATGATGACGGAATCGATAACTATGACGAGGTACGAATAACAATATCGAGCTTGAAAACAACAAAGCTGCTGCAGCTGGCGGCTTGCCAGCTGAGCAATTCAAGTGCGGTAGCGAAGAGCTGATAAGGTGCATGCTTCAACTCTTATGCAGAATATGGTTAGATGACTGCATGCCTGACGACGGAAGTGTGCTCTGCCTAATCCAAAAAAAAGGTGACCACACCGTTCGAGCCAACTACCGCGAGGTCCGCCTTCTAAGCATTGGGTACAAGGTATTATCGAGCGTATTGTGTGAAAGACTGAAGTCCGCCGTCAACGAACTGATTGGGCCTTATCAGTGTGCCTTTAGATCTGGAAAATTCACCGCAGACCAGGTGTTCACAATACGCCAAATCTTGGAAAAATATCCGCGAGAATAGGATCGACATTCACCATCTACTTGTCGACTTCAACGCCCTGCGCCAAATGAAGTTGCCTTCAATCGCGATTTCCCAAAACCTGTCGAAAGTAACATACGAAAATCTTTTATCCAGGCGACGATGTGCTCACAGAGCGCTTAGTGAGCTATGGGGCCAGCCGTTCACTGAACTAGATAGAGAAAATAATGCGTGCGAAACGCTTAACGCGCTAAAGGCTGGGGCAGATAAAACGCTTGGTTTGCTTTGCGTGGCAGGTTCGCTTTGATAGATAGGACGATATATACGAAAATGCACGAATAATGCCACATATATGGAACGTTTACCTGCAGCGCGAAACGTTGTATGTATTTATTTTTTGTGCTTAATATTAATTTAAATTAAAAAAAAAGAAAATAAACACTCTAATAAACAAAATAACAATTTGGTCAATTTTTATTTTTTACATTGCATATGTTCATATGTATGTCAAAAGTGTATTAGCAAGCTTTTGAGACTGTGTGTGGTGAAATTTTAACTACATAAGGTTGGATTAAAAATAAAGCTATGTCTAAAGTTAAGCATTTCTATTACCGGTTGTTTACGTGTGTATGTTCCTTGGTTGTAAACCAATTTAAAACCGATAATAAAATACTTTACTTTAGACACAATCATAAATTTTAATGCAAACTTTAAATATAAAGTGAACTTTAAAGTTACAGGTTACTTGAGAAAACGGCACTAACTTGTAAACATTCATATTTCATTTAAATAGATATAAGTTCCATTAAAATCTCAAACACGATACACTGAGGAAAAAGTTTCGTTACAGCAAGTAAATATCTTTCTCACAAGACGTGATTTGGCTATAGCTACGCGGTTTGGTTTCAGTTACCAAATCTTGAGAAATATACTTATGTATTTAGCTGGCTCTTTTCTGAATTTATTTTGCCAGTGAACGAAATTCCATATCTCGAAATGACTAAAAATATTCCACTAAGTATTTGTTTAGATCCTGTAATTATGTACCCATTACGATATTAAAAGAGCACATTTGATTATTTTTAGCTTAAATTTTCGGTAAAGTAGTATACAAATCTGACTCCAGCATCCTTGTTGTTAATCCCTTATAGTTAGAAAGAATAATGGGATGGTCCACTGTGCTTTGTAATTCCATTTAACCCTTCACAATAGTTTTAAAATGCAAGAAATTCTTTAGTTGGTATTCTAAGCATCAGCTATTACACTTATTACTTCTACATGAATATGAATAGCAAACAATTGAAAATATCTTAATGCTTAGCTTCATACTGATACGTGTATAAAAAATTGCACATTTAAATACTTGCATTTAAAATAACAGCAATGAACGTGTGTGTATTTGACATTCCTACGACATTTATTGGAGCAGGAAAATCATTAAAATGCAGAAACATGAATTTTCGCTACAGAGATTTCTTTGTTTAAGTGATGTGAGAGGAAAGTGAGGACAAATACATAGAATTCCAGAATAAAGAAATAGCAAGAAATGTATAGTCATTTGCACACATTTTCTGTGTTTCCGTTGTTGTTCTACTTTTTAACCGACTTCAAAAAAAGGAGGAGGTTCTCTGTTCGCCATGTATGTATATGAACATTTTCACAGAATGGTCACCCCGGACCGAGAAATACACTGAGCAATCAGTTGTATGAATGAGAGCTATATGTTATAGTGGTCCGATTTTTCCAGATATAAAAATACACTCGATAAAAGAATTTCAGGGGGATACCTCGAAACTAAGGGACTAGACTTCGTTCAAATGGACGTACAGACGGGCATGGCTAAATCGCCTCAGCTGGTCGTTCTGATTATTTAAGTACACATTTCTCGGTCTATGTCTTCTTCAACTTCTAGTACTTACGAACATCGAAACTAAGTTATAATATGAACCATTTCATGCTCTTGAAAGGTATAAAATTAATAGTTCGTTAACGAAGACGGGGTCGGGTAATCTACCCCCGAACTCTACTGGAAACGCTTCTGAGCACGACTACAAAATCGAGATGAACCATCTGTATATGAGCAAATCTCACTAGTGTAGTGATGGCACGATTAATCGAATAACCGATTATAATCGGTTATTTCCATTCGGTTAACGATTCAATTGTATCGAAATTTTCCTTTCGATTAATCCAGCGATTAGCTGATTAATTTTTCAAAATAATCGAAAAGAAACCATCAAAAATTTACTAACTTACGCAAACAATAGTTCATACATAAAATAGGTTATGATGTTTTTTACATTCTCGTATTCTGCAAATTTATTAAACGATATTTTTGCCAAAAACCGCAACACAAGCTTAACCTAAGTAGCTACTAAATCACAACCCAGTTATGTACATATTTTCATTTTAATTTCTGTATTCGGTGTTGCGCATTTTCTTCTTTTTTATATGGAAGAAAGTAAGCAACACCATTACCAAACGGAAATATACAAAAAATCAGCGGTAAGTGCCAGATACTTCAATCTTGGAATTTTTCATACAAAAATTTAATGGGCTACAATTGTTTTTTTTTTAAGACAATTTCGTTTGTATGGAAGGAAATGCGTAGCACAATCAGCAAAAACAATATATATATTAAAGCTCAACGCGATTTTCTAGCATCTTTAAATTTGCACTCTAATGTATTAAAATTTAATGAGCTACAAAACTGCATACCCTAGATTTATCTAAAAAATCTAAAAATTTAAAATTTTTGGGTGCAATTGTTACAGTTTGTTGAATTTTCAAAATTTTTGTACGCAGTTTGAGATGTGGATTTATGTGGCACTGGCTAGCTAAAGTGCTTAACTTTCAAAAAAAAATGTAAACATTAAATAAACAATAGAAAAATAGCCGAAACTAGTCATAATGTCACTTGACTTAATCACCTGACCACAAGTGTACATAATGTACTATGTTCCGCTGCAGGGTGTTTATCCGTACAAATCGCATGCTGTGTTGTTGATGGGAATTCAACATTTGAAAGCACATTTACATGATTGGCTGTAGCTGAGCGCCAAAAATGCTTGCTACAATTTTTGATATCCATAGAGGGCCAGGGCTCGAATTTCACTGCAGGAAACAGCAAATTAATGTTTTTTTTTTTTTGTTTTTATCTGGATTATCCACTTCACGGATGCTTCTTCAGAACGCACGCTGTCATTTAAATATACGCGTAGTTGAATTTAATATTTACCACTATACAGTACTTTCGTTGACGTTTATAGTAAGATCTGATAGATTTTAATATTTTTTTCCTTCAGTGTAATAACAATAAATACTATAACACTAATGAATATTGAAAGTAGCTAGGCAGGTGGGTCTTTTGTGGCTGAAATACACTCGGAGGTTTTCCATTATCTACCTATTTTTAGATGTTGCTTGTACCAGTGATCGAATCTAGATCATACCGATTGGTAGTACGGATCTCTAACTAACTACTGGACTACGTCGGTAACCTCGTTTGTACTAGAATATATACAAATTAATAATAAATGTAGCCATTGGGCAAATTCATGAATACTGTAAAAAAAAATACCTGATAACGCACAAATATTAAAACCGGCCTTCGTTCTACATTTTATGCTACGTATTTATTTACACACAAAACATAAATGACTAACAAAGCAAAGCATAAAATATGAAAAGGGTATTGAATATTCTTAACAACAATACAGAAAAATGGTGAAATGATGGCCATTGTTTCTGGCAAGAAAGTTAAGCTAAGCATGGCGTTAGCTGCAAGTGCAAGCTGTAAGTCAAGCTGCAGTTGACAGGATTTAATGCGCACAACACATATGAGTGAATATAATATGTGTAAGTGCTTCTGAATGCTGCTTCATACTCACGCCTCTTCAGAGATTACTTGTTAACAACAAAAGCAAACAAACAATGCTGAATGAGTATAGTTAAGATCTGTATGAATAAAATAAAAGCTGTAGCGGAGGAGTTGATTGTCGCCAGACTAAAACAGACTAGTCCTTGCGGGCAGTTGAACAACGCTACAGTTATGTAGAATTACGGTTTACAATTTAGTGGCATGTAACCAGTGGCGGACCTAAAGCGAAATTTTGGAGGGGAAGGGCGGGAAGGGTGACTTTCAACATGACATTTTTTACAATTTGTATGCGGTTTTTGTGAAATCTAGGTTTTTCAAATACCGAGCAAACTGGGGGTTTACAATCGAATAAACCGGGGTTTCACCTAATTTATATATAGACCAGAAAACTAGAACTCTAAATATATATTTTATTGAAAATGGAACTAGAAAATATTTATAAATTAATTCTGTATCGGAATACTGGAAAATTTCCGGAAAATGACTTCAAAAATCAGTTCAATGAAAACTTTTTTTTTATTTACTAAACTTTACCTAAATTAGTGAATCGACTTATTAGTCTTATTTTTTGTCAGTCATATTGTAATTTCGACTATAATTTCTATTTAACAGTAACTGTTACTGTACACTCTACAGTGTAGAGGGAATATGTAAAATAAAACTGGTTTATCCCGTTTTCTACGAATTTGAGAATTAGGAAACCGGTTCTTTCACTATTTCCATTTTTTCAAATATCTCTAGTATATATGTAAACAATCATTCATTTTAGACACTGAAATTGATGCCGTGGTTTCCCATACTGAGGAATCTTCGCATAAATCCTTCTGCCTTTACTTCAATGACGTAATTTATATTGAGGCAAAGTAGAGAAAGACCTTCCAATTGTAGCATTCATGGCTAGAAATGTGCATTAGGAGATGAAAAATAATGGAAAAAACTAACTTAAATATCACCCTACAATGCAAGCGGTGGTAACGATAATATTTTTAAAAGTTAACAAAATGTTAATCTTTATTCAAATGTTCGGTGGGAAGCCCTATAAGAAATCCATATTATTTTTTCGCTTATTACGTAATCCTTTTGGGAGAAGTACTAACACCTGGGTCCGCCTCCCAGTAGGTCCACCCCTGCATATAACTATATAACTATATATCTAGATGTCAAAATATCTTGGAGGCATACTTAAATGAAGCAACATAGCTTTGTACCTGTTTTTGACGTGTTCACCAGCTCATAGTGCAATGTATTCGCTACCAACAACCAGGCTTAGAATGATGTGGTAAACTCTATATCATACACAAGTACATTTACATACATATATAAGAAAATCTTTACCACGTAGATAGTTACTTTTGTATGTAGATACGTCTGTTCTTGTGTTGTTCTTTTATAGTCCATATTTCTGTTTCGGTGACGCCATAGCCACTGGAGGAAAATACGGGGCGCGTGTAAGTAGTTATGCCGTCAGAATGAAAAATATGGCTACCTCTTGCGGTTAATTTTTTTTTTTTTTTTTTTTTTTTGCAAAAGAGTGTTTGCAATGAAATTATAAAGCTTTTGCTATCGACGATTTTACTTAGTTCGGCCGGTTATCCGACAAAAGATAAAGGTTAATTGTGATTTAGATTGTGCTCTTCTATAAAGATTTTAATTGCAAACTTTAATCACTTTATTATTTTAACAATTTCTGATTTGAGCAGAAATTGTATGGAAAAACTTTTTGCCTTAAACCCTATAAAACGCATCTTGGTTGTGCCTGATCATTATCCATATATATTTGCACATGACTGATTAGTTTGCGAGCAGTATTAAGTACATTGCGCGTTGACCTCTAGGTCTGTGGACTTGTAGGAATTTCTTGGGATAACGCCCTTCTATTTAGAAGCAAAAAATTGGCAGAAAACTGGAAAGGTGGACCAGAAAAACTACAGTTAGTTTCTTGAATCAATAAAACTAGATCTACTACAGTCAACTACCGTCAATAAAGTGAAATTCTCCCGCAAGGTAAAGAGTACTTTATTTTTTGTTTCAAGAAAGTATGTCCGCTAAGAAGAGATATACAAGCTAAATGTTCCCATGGTAGAACTCTCGAAACCCAATTTCCAGGTAGCAGGTTAATTCCCGACATTGGAAGTGATATGGGTGTGGACAAGTCGACAGGAAGAGTCCCCAGACTAAAGTGGAGCATAGGATCATCAGTGGCGGCAGATCAGTCAGAAAAAAATTTTGTCTAGCATCTTTTGACGACTTTAAGTCATGTTGAAGAGTCTGGGGCGCAAGGTCGAACAGTAAATTACCTTTCACCAACCTGCCTAACAAAGCGAAAGCGAAGTTGGGCCGGTAACACAAAGTACACAAAGATATATTTTTTCCGATAATTGGAAATGCCGAGTGAAGCCAAGCCCTGGTATTTCCATCGCAGTGGGGGCCTCCCTCTTTCTCTGCTACCGTCAGCAGGTTCCGAGTTGAACACATTCAGAGCTGGAGTGTCGGTGTCCATTTGAACGACATGGCCTAGCCAGCGGAGCCGCTGTATTTTAATTCACTGCACTTTGCCCATGTCGTTGTAAGGCTCATAGAGCTCATCGTTCCATCGCACAGTGGTTGCATTTATATGGGGAGAGCGGACAAAAATAATTTTATTGGACATATCGGGATAAAATTGTTATCCTTAGGTCAGGTAAGAGTAAAAATTGTAATATGTTAAAGTGGGCGGGGTTAGACACGCCCACATACAGTCATGTGAAAAATAATAGGGACACGACATTATGACCAGTTTCGGCTATTTTTTTTTTGTTTGTTTAATGTTTATTTTTTTTTTTATAAAAATACAACTCACTATCTAACAAAAACCATATATGTCCAAATTTCAAACTTTGTAAAAAATAGGAAAATTTAACAAAATTTTAAAACAACACCAAATTTTTAATAAGAACTTTTAGAAAAAATCTAGGTGTGCAGTTTTATAGCCCGGTAGATTCTAGCTTAAGAAATTGCAAGTTTGAAGTGGATAAAAATTCGCATTTTTCCGGATGGTGTTATTATTTGCTTCCATCCAAAAAAAATTGTCAAACATACTTTGAATGGCAGAAAATGTGTGATATCGCCAGGAAAAAAATTATCAAAAATTCACGGCGTGATGGGTGACATATAGAAAGTGGTTTTCGTACGTCGAGAGAGGACTTTACTCCTTAATTGCCTACCCAGTCCAAAGTAGCACTTGTTGGCAAGAGTGGTTCTGCATTGGATTTCTATGCTGACATTATTATCGGTGTTAATCCTGGTTCCCAAGTAAACGAAATTCTATACTTTCTCGAAATTATAACTATCATCAGTGAGGTGGGTGCCAAGGCGCGAATGTGCTAACTGTTTGTTTGATGACAGGAGATGCTTCGTCTTTTCTTCGTTTACCACAGACCCATGCGCTTTGCTTCCTTATCCCCCTTGGAAAAGGCACAACAGACTTCGCGGTTTTTGTTACCAATGATGTCGATGTCATCGGCATAAGCCAGCAATTGCACGCTTTTGTAATAGATTGTTCCCGAGTGCTTCAATTCTGCAGCTCTTATTATCTTCTCCAACATCAGATTAAAAAAGTTACATGAGAGGGAGGCGGCCTGACTGAAACGCCGTTTTGTGGCGAACGGCTCGGAGAGGTCTTTCCCAAATCTAACGCAGTTGGTGGTCATTTTACACAGCCGTATCAGTTTGTCGGGGATGCCAAATTCGGACATAGCGGCGTATAGGCAACTGCCTGATCCTTTTATCGCGGGCCTTTTCCAAGAATTGGCGTATTGTGAATACCTGATCTATGGTGGATTTTCCAGGTCCAAAGCCACACTGATAAGGGCCCCGTCGATGGTGAACTTCAGTCTTTCACACAATACGCTCGATAAGACCTTGTAACCTATGCTTAGAAGGCTGATCCTGCGTTCATTTGGCCATATTTTGCGTAAGAGTAGATGCATGCACCTTATCAACTCCTTGTCGCCGTACTTGAATAGCTCAGCTGGCAGGCTGTGAGCTCCAGCAGCTTTGTTGTTTTTCAGCAGCGTTATTGCTATTTGTACCTCGTCATAGTCAGGTACATCGACTCCGTCATCATCGACTGCGGGCTCGGGCTCCACAGCTTTCTGTGCTGCTACCATTCAGCAGGGTGGGCAAGGGTTCCCTCTAGCTCGCCATTGTTGTTCTTACAGGAGTACGCCTTGGTCTTGGAACCTTCCGTATGTCGCCTAATTCGCTGTTGAAATTTTCGGGCATTTCTTCGGCCTCCCCTTCTCACTGCGGCAAATACGTCTCGCGGCTGCGTTGCGCCCGATCGCAACGTAGATCTGTAGGCGGCATCTTTTTTCTGTGCAGCTTCCTGACACATGAAGTTAAATCGTAACTCGAAATTTTCGAACAGGGTCATATAACCTCTTATTAATCAATCTTAGCAATAAAGTGCAATTACAAGTACAAGTGCGTTGAAATATCCATCTCTGATAAAAGCCTTTTTTTAAGTGAAAAGTTTCCTTGGAAATGTATATCCTTCCATGCCTTTGAAAAGGTAAAAACATTAGTTTACCAAGTTTGCGGATTATTATCCCTTACTTGCCAGGTTTTTCTTGGTTCAGATGTATTTTCACAGTGTGTACATCTCAGTAAAACTTCCCAACAAAAAATTGTATTTTAAGTCGGCAAAAAAAAATGAATTTTAAAAATGTATACGTTGAGAGGAATATTTAAACAAATTTTGTGGACTCTGTGAATATTCCAAAGAAAAATTTGTTACATCCTAATGTGTGCACACGCCTTGACGTACTACCAGCAAAGCACAACCTAAAGTACGTTGCGTTCGAAAATCATGTCATCTTAGGTTGATGAGTTCTGCAACTGATAAAATAATAACGAAAAGTTGTTGATTCGAAACTTTCATTGCAGTCGCACAGCCAGAATTCACAGCGTTCTCATCAAACTTCAAAGAAACTACTGTTGCTGTACGCTAAAATACACAAAATTGTACGTACGTGTGTGTGTATGTACGTGAATGCAGGAGTATTTGTTGTTACCAAACTAAAATCATTTTCGTTGTTATAACTGCTTGAAGCATCATTCGCAGCAAAACTAGCAACAAATAGAGCCGCCAATGGCACAACAGCGACAAGTGTGCTCATAAATACATAGCTTTAGCAAGCATACTTGTACATACCTCAAGCCCTGTACGCTTAAGCATTCAAATGCCTTTGTTTATCTGGCTGCAACAGACTACTTGTAATGTATTTAGATCTGTTCTCTGCGTGGGTGGCTTTTATCTGGCTGGTTGTAGAGTTCTTCGCGATTTTACCATTTTTGGCTCTAACAAGATAACAACAATTCAGCCAACTCAAATATACTTTGTATGAGTGACAAGCACTAAATGCATGCGTATGTAGGTTAGGACTTGCAGTTTTTCTTGTTAGCCACTTTAGTAAAAGATTTGTGCTTTGAAGTTAAGTGGTCCCATTGGGCGTTGAGTTGTTGAAAAAAAAAACTTAAATGGAAACGATTTAATGGATTTATTCATCTTATGGGCATGTACATGATCTCTTACTCACATATTAGGTATATACTTACTAAGTACAGTTATAAACACATGTTACATAATGCTGCAATTCTAGAACTAAGAATGTACCGGGTTTAAGGGTTTCTGAGTTTATTAGTTTAGTGATCGATGTCTATGATTGGCCGGCGTTACTTAAGACATTCTTTTAAACCGTTGTTATTTAAACATTTATTTTTATTGCATTAATTTTGTTCTAGTGTAGTTCAGTTGACGGGCGTATGTCTCGGCGTATACGTAACCATGTTCCGGTCGTCAGCTAACCAGGATGAGGTTTATAAAGCTCTAAATGTTACAAATGTGCAGATAGAGGAAGCCGTCATATGAAAAGATTTCACTGTGGGTGCATTTATCGAAAATTCAGGGACTTTTGACAATGTGCTTCTTTGGGCGAACGTCAGATGTCTTGGTGTGCTTGGGACCGGCCTTGTTAAGCTCCTACACTGCATACTCTGGTGCCGAAGTGTCGCGGAGGGAACGGACAATGCCACCGTTTAGCGCAGGGTTATCAGTGTAGGGAGCTGGCGAATATAGTCTTCTGAACGATTGACTATGCTAAGTTTAAATTTCTGAATAACCCACCCGTTTTTATCATCAGTTTCACTAGTCTGTCGCTTTCTGATAAAGTCATGTATGTATTTGTACTTAAATCTAGATGGGACGCTGTCGTGATAGTCTTATATTAAAGAGGGCATGAAGAAGATACGAGTGGATCTTTTCAGTTGTAAATGGGTAATAGATAAGAGATGGGGTCCCCCTTCTTGCTTTATGAAACCATAAATAAGCTCATATTATTTTATGGAAGACATTAGTTTTCAGAAAGCTAGAGCAGCCACAGCGGATCATGCTTATTGAAATCTGGGGCCACATACGACTACTTCCACTCTGTCTTTTAATGTCATGCTTAACATAGCGTCGGTCGAAATCGTAGGTAAGGCAGTTCCAGTCAAAGCTTCGTTCACTCTTAGAGACACTGAGTACGTAACTGCCTAATTAAATACCCTCGTGGAGGCTTCAAATGTCTCCCTGTTAGCACGGATTACCACGTAACCAAATTGGCAACATTAAGCCTTCTCTTCACAGTCTCCCGAATAGAAAGGGAAAACAGAAGGCAGGAACTGAAAGGAGGCAATAATAGTTTTCCAGTGTTCTAGACTTCTAGGCGTACTAAATGTGCATACATTCTGAAGGCCCAAAATCGACCCGGATCATAATTTTTTAGCAGACAAGATACGCACATGCCTCTGTGCAGCAAAAACTTACGTCAAGCAATGTCCCCAGGACTCTCTCACCGTTCTCTAGAGAACATTCTGCAACAAACTGACCTATGCGAGCGGTCGAACCACACCGCTGTAGAAATAATCGGATTTCAGCGAGTTCGACAAAACAACTCGTACGCTGAGGAATGTCTCGAAGCAGCTGAGAAAAAGTATAGCTTCACCACCTTCGGACGCTGAAGATATATATTTTTAATATCTTAACTCCAACCTTTCCTACAATAATGTAATCTTGAAAAATTACAAATTTAAAATAGATGTGTTGTCTTTGGTCTTGTTAAACTCGTTGTGAAAAATAGTATTACTTCTTTAAATTAACAGCGGTTAAATTTTAAAATTTCTACGAATAAATAGCTCTCGTTCGATTAACACAGTCCAACATATATCGTCGCTTCCATGCCAAACTATCGAAGGTGAAAATTGGTCCTTTCAAGGAGAGCACAACAACTGTTGCAAAAAATTTAGTTTTCATTAGAAAAAAGCGTGGCATTGAACACCTAGTTAGAGCCAGTATCCTTTGCTTCGAAAAAGACTATAGAAATTCGACGATTTGCCAACTTACGAAAAAGCATTTTAGCACATTCGATAGTTTGACTAACAAAAATCCAAAATTAACTTTTTGATTTATTTTTGATGCATTTCATTGAATTACAACTCCCGATATCGTTTTATGCAAAAAAAAAATATTAGTTACGAATTTTTGCATTTCAAGTGATGATATTTACATAAGAATACATGCTAGAAAATTAAACACTTAGAAAGAATTCAACGCCAGACACGAAATTTAATTTAGTTTTCAATTTCACTTCAAATATTAGAAATTAACAAAAATATTTTGGTATTTATCTCAGAAACCTTTCACCACATTTAAGTGGTAGTTTAGAGTTACAAATGCATTTGCATATACATATATATATTCCATTCTTTCTTGTTCAAATAATAAATATTTTAAAGGTGTGCTTATTCTTCATAGAAGAAATTTGCCAATATTCAATTAATGCAATTTCCTGCAATGTCTGGACACTTGAAATTCCATTTATTAACAATCCTTCAGGAAATTGAGAATTCGCTGTTTTCGGCTATTCAATTTAACATAGAAATGTGCGTTGCAATTTTATAGGTGTTAGTGTAAGTTTTTTTCGACGTGAACATCTACATACGGTAGCCTAATAAAGGGATATTTCTAAAGCATCGAATCAAAACATACACTTTTGTTTTTAGAATAAAAAGACATAACATCTCTTAATATATATTTTTATTTAAAAGAAAACAAAGAGAAAAAAAATACAAATTTTATGGCAAAAAGACATTTTATCAAGTTTTGGCTACTTTTCTTTTTTTAAAAAATGTTTATTATTTTTTTTATGAAAAGTTATATTATATGTAAAAAAAACTCGTAAATCAGAATTTCAAACTTTGACACCGCCGTACGCTGCGAAGCTAGCAGAGTATTTACTAGAGAGTTATACATAGATATATTCACTTAACACAACTCAGTGTTTTGATAAGAAATTTATCCTATCTACTATAGGAATATCCAAGTTTGCTATAGTTAAAATGGAAAATATAATTATAGATATTTTATTGGTACAAAGGTCAATATCAATAAAATTAGCGTCACATTTGTCACAATATTAAAATAAACATCTTTCCCGTATCGTCATCGATATTCTGATTTAAAAAATATACCTATTAGTATTTATGTTCATTTATATATTTCTGTACAATATGAATACAAATAAATATATACATGCATATGTATGTATGTAAATAAATTAACACAATAAATAAACAGATTTCACCTTCTCGGAAAAAGCAAAAGGGAAATTAACTTATTCTGTTGTATGATCTTTTGAGCGGTTGTATTGTACGTAGCAAGCCTACTGTAATAAATAAAAAATATAATCAAGCCCACACAGAGGATACCTTAATGTACATACATACATATTATATTCATTATGCACATTTCAAGATGCAGTGCCCTGATAAAACCGCATAAGCGAACATACATACTTACTTGAATATTTTACCAACTGAACTGCCTTAATTCAAAGAGCAAAATGAAATTTGTAATTTGAGAAACAATGCATGTAAAATGTAAATGACTGCACAACATTACTTACATAACGCAAGAGGATGTTCGAAAAATTCGTCAAAGAAGCGGAACTCATTAGCATGCTGTGCACAATTTCTGAGGTGCAGCTCCACTACGCGTGTACCACCATTCGCAAAGGCTGTGCAGCAGCGGAGCGAACTACCAGTCGTTCGCCAACGTCATAGCCATCGCTGCATCCGACCACTCTGACCGCTGCTTTGTGGGTAGACCAATGAAAAAACTACTACAAAAATACTGGCAATAGCACGGCGACGGCGGCCGCTACATCAGCACAAGCGCACAAGCTACACGAGAACGGCAGTGGCCACAGAAACGAAAAGAACACGGAACTGCCAGTTGTTAGCCGGACTTTAATCTGCATAAAACTGTGAAGAAGAACAGCGTGCATCAGTGGCGGATTTGAATATTTGTCAACACCTAGGCAATTCAGAATTTGCCGCCCTTTTTCCGATAAGAAAAATATTTTGAGGTAGAAATACCAGGTTTGGAACGATTAGCAGTAAATAGTTATATTAAAATTTATGTTATTTACTATACTTTTATTACAACTTAAGATGAAAAAGTGGTATTTGCCTTGAACAAAGGGTTCCAATTTTTGAAGAAAGCCATCATCAACAAAGTTTCTTCACTTGATAAGTTATAATATAAAAGGTACTAAATTAGTATTTTTAAATATTAAATTCTAATATTTTTTTTTTATTCGCAAGAAAACTGCTAATGTATAGTCATATTTCAAAAATAAATCGGCTCAATTATTTTTTTCTACACTCACAATCAACTACGTAACTGTGAACCACAATGTTTTGCACCAAAAGACTGCAGAGGTTCGAAACGAATGAGTTTTCAATCAGCTCTAACGTTGAACTAGCGGTGTAGTCATGAAAGTATTGGACATTCAAAAGATTTGCCAAGAACGCACATAATATATGGGATACGATATATAGACTGATTATGCACGACCAAAACCGCAATACTTATTCAAAACTGCCAGGATTCTCGAATCACCTGTGTACGCTCGTTTTTTGGCAGTGTTGTCGAATTGTGGCATTTTCAGAGCAAAGTTATGCAAGTAATGACTACTGCTGTGTATAATACAAACCTAACAATGTTGTCCTATTTTCTGATTGCGTAATTGAATCAAATTTATATCTTAAAATGTACAAACACAAGTTCTACCTTCAGTGCAGCTAGCTTGAAAACTTTTTTTTCAACTCAAATTTTGCCGCCCTACGCACCTGCCTATGTAAATCCGCCACTGGCGTGCACAATCGTGCGTATGTGTGATAACATTGGCGAAATTTGTCCATTATCGAAGCGAATTTTTGCAGATGAGCGAATAATGAAATTAATGAACCATTAAGATTGCGTGGCGATAAATTTTTGCAAAGTGCATAAATTACGCGCCATTGCCAGAGCAGCAACCCGCAGCGCGACAATGTGACCCAACTCAGTGCAATGCTGTTGCAAACAACTGACCTCCTCCACTTGACTTTCGCTGTAGATGTAGATGAACATACAAAATCATTTTTTATACATACATATGTATATATATATATCGTAAGCTGTTATTGCAAAAAACTGCATATTTGTACACACTCGTAAATTTGCGTGTTCATACAAACACACTCACGTATATGTATGTATGGGTATGTGAACATTTTTTTTCGATCTTGTTGAACATTATAAGCGGATGAATGGATTGATTGAATTTGTAAATAGCATTAATGTGCTTCATTATTTTGCGGTGAAGGAGGCAGAGTTAATCGTTTTAAGTGATTTTATCGATAGTTAAAGTATAAATGTTTCCACCGCTACAGCGCCTAAAAGCAGACAACTGTTTATCATAAATGATTGCATAACTATCTGCACTGCATTTCATGCATTTTGAATCAATGGCTAAAGCTGAACTAGTCAGGCTAGTATGTCGAAATGCATACATATAACTAGAGCCCGACCGATTCCAAGTATTCAGGTACTGATGCCGATGCCAATGCCGATTCCATAAAAAATTACAAATAAATGTATTAATTCATAAAATCAGTTAATTTAACGGAGTTGAGAAAACAAAAGAAAACAAATGATTGAATTGATTGGCTTGTTATGCAACATTACATACACATGTACATGTGTAAATATGGCATATGTAAATTCTATGTACATATATCACATTTATGTATGTATGCAAATAAAACACTGTTTTTTATGGTGCTAAGCAAGAAATAATTAGGAACTTAAAATTTCATTTCGTTTTTGTACTAAAATACACTCTTTTGAACTCAATACACGTGAACTTATATGGTAAGTATGTATGTACAATAGGGTGGTCCAAAATAAGTAAAGTCGGAATTTTAACGCTCCCATACCCAAGGATTGTTTTATATCGAATATAGGATACCCATATTTTTTTTTTTTTGAAATCAAAAAATATTTAGAGGTCGCTCAAAGCGCCCACAGTTTTCCAGGTATTTTATATGGGAAAAAACAACTTTCCGTGGAAATGGTATTGAACTCTAGAAAATCAGTATTTTTCGAACCGAAAGCTCTGGTTCTCTTCAGCAGACTCCCAATAACAATATCCAGTTATTTATTTAACCATTTTTTAATACTTAATTTATATTTAGGAGGGACCTTTGCATTTTCTGGCATTTTCTAGTGGTTTTAGTGGAACTATAAAATATAGTTACTATGAAAAAACTTATTTAAAAAATAAATGGGTATTATTACGGGAAATCTCCTGAAAAGAAACAGAGTTTTCCTGTCGAAAAATATTCATTTTCAAGAATTCAATACCATTTCTACGAAAAGTTGTTTTTCCCATATAAAAAAACGGAAATCTTTGAGCGCTTTCAGCGACCCCTAAATATTTTTTGATTTCAAAATAAAAAAAGTAAGAAAGTCTAAGTTCGGACGGACATGAACATTAAATACCCGGCGCAAGTATTAAATATATGTTTTTCACATTTCCGACAGCTAACGCTGCATCGTAAGCCGGGGTGTATCAATTTTGAGTAAATTAGCGTCCTTAAATTTCAAAATATTGAAGTTTCAAACTTTTCTGAAATTTACCGTTATATGAAAAGCGGCCATAATTTTAGTCCGATTTCAATCAGTGATTTGCTTTTATGTGGCAAGCACAATATCCATACCGAGTTTGGTACAAATTGGCAGAACGGTTACCGAGATACATATATGTGATCATAAGTGGGCGGTGCCACGCCCATTTTCCAAAATTTTATCCTAAGCATATTTCTTGGTAAAGAATTGTTGCAAGCATCCACTTTGAATAAATTAGCTTTAATATTTACTGATTTAACCAAGATTTCGTATTTCTCTAAATTACCGTTATATGGGATGTGGGCGTGGGCGCTCATTTTCAAAAAATTTATATTTAAAATTTATAATATTCTTTTTTTCGTCTAAAACTTATTGTAAATATCAATTTTTAGAGAATAATCCTCATTGGTTAATAAATTTCGTATTTCTAAAAATTACCGTTATATGGGAGGTAGGCGTGGTTATTGTCCGATTTTGCCCATTTTCAATACCATCCGTCCTACGCCCGAAAGAAGTGCACGCATCAAACTTTGTGAAGATATCGCAATTTTTACTCGAGTTATCGTTTGCACATACAGGCAGACAGACGGACGGACGAACAGACAGTCACCGCTTAATCGATTTCTCTTTTCATTCTGATTATTTATGAATACATTTCTCTACATCTATATCAATTCGTTTTGCCTGTTACAAACAACCGTTATGTGAACAAAGTTATAATACCCTTGTGCACAAGTGCGCTCGGGTATAAAAATGGTCTAGGGCCGTTTTTGCAAGTAGCTTTTAAAATTTATGTGGCCTTCAAATACATTCTTCGCCTAAAATACTACACTTTTTTTTTTTAAATAGAAGAGGTCGAAGAGTGATTGGCTGCCAATTACAATGTACGTATGTAATTGTTTACCTTTTGAAATTTTCTAAAAAAGAGATTTATAAGTTCATGAAATTGTATTCAAATGCTAATTATTTTGAGTAAATGCTTTTTTGATTTTTATTAGTGCTTCATTTGTTCAAAGACTCCCTGAAATTATCCGACGATAAATTTTTTTTTTGAACCGCTTCAGGAATCCTATTTAAAAGAAATTGAACTAACGTTCACCAAAAAAAAACAAGACCTTAGAGTGTTATATAAGAAACATGGACAATTTTTACGTTGATATTTTGTATATGCGAAATAGTATAGATGCAGGACACGATCAAAGGCTATTGTTATGCATTATTTTATTTTTTTTTT
>NW_023458558.1:39341193-39399339 GCF_013731165.1 Rhagoletis pomonella | reverse complement strand
GGTATTCAGTTTTATAGCCCATTAAATTTTAGTATAACAAAGTGCAAGTGTCAGCTGGCTACAAAAACAGTTGATTTTTCACAATTTTTTTGTTGACAATGTCATGTATTTTCTTGCATACAAAGTATGCTTGACAAAATTTTTATATGGAAGAAAATGCGCAGCACTGTCAACAAAAAAAATAAATAAAAAATCAGCGGTATTTTGCAGCCACTTGAAACTTGCACTATATTATACTAAAATTAATTAAAAATTAAGTTATCGCAAACTAAGATTTTTGGTTAAAAAAATATATGTTTTACTTTCTCCATAAGAATATGGATCAAAAATGTAAGCCCAGCGCAAAACAAAACGCTTAATCAAACCTCTTAAAGCTAACATACATATGTATATTCCTGCTAGCAACAACATATACGGCTATTAAGGGATTTTTTTTTTACGTCTTCTTAAATTGTTTCTCATTGTTGTAAGTTCAGCTTTTCTATGCGCCCGCATGAGTTTTTGACTTGCTGCTCAAATAGTATTTCTACATAAAGTTTCTACCAGCCAATGTGTGACTTTGTTACGAGAATACCTTGCAGGCTATTGAAAGCGAAAACTGAAAGCAACAAAACAATACCGGTGCATGATTGTCGATGCACGACGTACATACATACATATCTCCTTAACTACCGGTGCATATTTTATGGTTGAGCGTCAAAAAGTGAATTTTTTGTGCACATACGCAAACTGACGCAGTTGTTGTAAAACTATAAATCAACTAACAATGCACGCAAAACTCTCAACGAAGTATGTATGTATGTTTAACCGCGCACGCAACGCAACTATGAATGTGTGTGTAAAAGTGCTTCAAAGTGTGCTACGCTACTATCTTATGCGCCTGAATTTATGCAAAATTCGCATATATAAGCAATTTTATTACATATATGTATAGAGTACGTGTGTATGTGAAGCTTTGCAAGAGTGTGTGCACAAAGTAGATATTTATTGCCTGCTTAAGCGATTTTTGGCTGGGTATGTGCGGAAGCACTTAACAGCTTTACGGTGACGCAGCCATACATTAGGTTACGCAGAGTTTCCCAACTGGATGAAATCAGCTGAGAAAATTTTAATCTTAAGCTACTAGTATGTACTATGAATAATGGATTCAAATGGAAATTATCGGAAAATAATGGCATCCGGAGTGTGGCACAGTGGGGTAATTGATATCGATATTGTAGATTAATACAAAAAATTAGTTTAAAAGTACAAAGAAATTTTTAGTACTAAATGTAAATAGAAAAAATTCTCCATCACTGTGTGATTAAAAATTTTCCCACCGTTGTACCGTTTTCTGCAATATACTCAAAGCGATAAACGTGATTACGTAAGCCACGCTTAAATTGAACAGCCGGCTGACATTTGATTGGCTAAACTTAGTTTAAACCACTGAAAAACTTACTCTTAGAATGACGTTATTTATTTGTTCAATGATTTATACTTATTTATGTGAAACCGTGAACTCTTAATTGTAATCCTTGTTATTGTTTATAGTATTTTTATTTCTATGCATCAGTGACATGTGCAACGAATAGAAATAATGATAGTGATGACAATTTAAACTAACACAGTAACGGGTAGATGGAGATTGACAAAATGCCCCAACACTGCAAAAATATTCTCACTTTGTTACTTAAGGTAAGACCTACAAATGTTCCCTTTTTCCCCGCAAGTGCAGCAGAAAAAAGACTAACCAAGATATATTCCATAGACTTTTGACCAGTTTCGACCCTTTTATACCAAATATGAAAAAACTATCCCAAAAAATTTGAAGATTTGCCGAAATAAGCAAAACATTTGATAACTTGGGCGAAGAAATCTTTTGAAAGTAGTACTCCCGTATGGTGATGATGTTTAGGATGAAAATAATGATGAAGATAATGATGTGGAAAATTATGGTAATAATAGTGTTGATATTTAGTTTGTAATTAATGATGATTATGATTTTAGCAAATTATGATTAATGGTAAATATTATTTATGAGAACAACAACTAAAGTTTCACTTTATTCGCTCCTTTGGAATACCATAAAAATCTTAACAGAAGCAAATTTCCCCCTAAACTATTTTAGGATTTGACTTTTCTTTATCTCCAGCTTCAGTGTCGATTACCCCACTGTGTGTGGGTATACAAATCCTGGTAATACATGGCGTATGCGTAATATTAGTAGCAGGTATGTAGGAATATGAAAGAATTTATACTTCTTATCGTAGTATACGGGAGTGTGCAAAATAGCATTTTAAGCCAAACCAAAATGCAAACTTATATATATATATAAATCCCAATCGATTCAATGGTCATACTTGTGTTGGTTCCGAATCAAGAGATAGGACACTTTTAGACTCTTTTATTCAGATAGGCATGCCAAATACTTATTTAGTATTCAAATGAGTTCACAGTTACGTTTTACTCTAAACGTGCAGTTTATAATTTTTATTACCTATGAAAACTTATTTAATGAAGGGTTTGCTAAGAATTGTTAATCAAATTTTAAAACAAATATGAAGTAGCTCCGATTTCAAATGACAATTTTTATGGATCTTAATTTTTTGACTATGTTATTTTGTAAGCAATTTTTAAATGCATTGAAGAACCTTTAAATTTTACTAACTATTCACACATTGTAAATAAATTTAGTCAAACCAAAAGTGTACATAGATTTATCCGGTTCAGCTGAAATGTTTAAGAAACTCTGTGCCATAAATATTTTCATAGTTTGCGGTGCATGCTGCAGCGTGCTTGCGTGAACATACTTACATGCATGCAAATATGACTGACTATCCAAAATTTGCTGCTAAGAAATCAAAAGCTTTTGGGCTTTTTCGAAACAAACTTGCACATTTTGTAAGCGCTTTGATATACTATGTACATAAGTACATACATACATATATATAATACATATGGGCGATTCTTGCGTTGTGGAGGCATTCTTTTTTGAGCATTAAAGCAATAGTAGGTTTTGTGTTGCAATTTTGTCGTTCATACTATATAAAAAATAACATAAAAATGCAGCATTCACACAGCAATTAGCAAGGCTCGAAAGAACTCCGCTAACAGGGGAGGCCTGCAAAAACGATTTGGTTACAATACAAATATTTTATTGCGTAAAATTTAAGCTATGAGAAAGATATGGTGGAGAAAATTAGGAGTGATTTAAATCAAAAAGAAAAAAGAAATAACAATGTCGGTAAAATATTGAAAGGGAACACAAAAAAACAAGTTTGCACAAAAGAAACAAGGTGTGTACAAACTTACCTGTGAGTGTGAATACAGTTAAATAGGGAAAAAAGGAAGCAATATAAAGACAACATACCGGGAAAATATAAGGGACTTTAATAAGAAATCGCGAAAACCAGAAGCTAAAACATGTGATCGAAAATAAATCCAAACCTATGAAAAGTGACAAAGCAGAAGATCATTAAACAAAAAAGTTATAAACGGGCAGATAACCACCGTATCGGACGTAACATTCGAGCCACTCAAGCTACTGTATAAGAAAAAAAAACAACAGCAATGCTTCGCGGATGGATACAGAGGCAACATCATGGAAGGCGATAATAACAAATTTATATCCACCGGCAAAAACGAACAACTAATACAGGTACCTGTTAGTTACCGCAATACCCGGAAGTAGTTAACAAAAATGCCAATCGTTTTTTGGTTTTGTTGCGATCAGTTCATCGAATATATTTTAATAAATTTTTTTGGCTAGTCTGATCAATTATTTAATAAAACACTTATTTCGTTGCCCGACGTTTCGCTGAAATCATCAGGGGCGATTCTGTTTATTAAAGCCAAAAAAGAAATAAAAGGAAAAACAAAAGATGTTAAACATATGTGTGTATAAAATAAAGACAAGAATTATGGACTTAACCCTCTGCTAATGACGTGACCGAAATTGCCCTATTTTACTAAACATTTTAAATGCTCATTAATGAGATAGTCATAAAAATAAACTAAATGTCGAAAAATATGCGTTTTTAGTAATCAAAGCTATTGAAGCTCAGGAAAAATATCGAAACTTCGTTACCTTTTCGCCGGTGTTTGACATTTCTCAGGAAATGCCCGTATGTACGTAAGCATGTGAAGTATATGTAAAACTTTCAAACAAAGCACTGATGCAAAGTTGAAATTTTCTATGGCAAATTAGTTAATTCTGTTCAAACGGAAGTTTGCTGGCGATAACAAATTGTGCCAGCACTTTATTTGCAAATAAGTCATTTCTCATGTGAGCTTACCAAGTTTTTCAAAGATATGTACTACGTACATACGTGAGCTCAAAGTGGTTAAAACTCCAATCATATAATCAAAACAGCAATATAAAGTATCGTCATTTGGCGTTTGAAATAAATGCCATGTACGCCAAATGCAATAGCGCATAAGACATCACCAAAGTAATTAAATTTTAGTACCCTTAATTAAGTAAGAACTAAATTTTAATTGAGGAAGCTGATAGTTAGTAGTTAGTTTTCATATTTCGTGACATTCTTAAATGCGGCAAGCAAGCTTCTAGTCATTTGGATGCACGTACACTCAGAGGGTTTCAATTTTCTATAAAAAAAAATTTATTCTAAATTTTGTTGTAGATCTGCTAAGACCGGAAGTATGATTGAGGTTATTTCGCCATAAACAAAGTGTTATGTTTTGCATTTTTTATCAAAAAGTCGAATCTCTGACCCATTGTAACAAATAAATGCGATGAGGCATAGCAAAATCATATCAACACCATGAGTTGAAGGCCCGTTGACATACCACAGCTAAGGGTTTTCATTCGCTCTTGCTGAACCCTTTCGAATCCTTCACGAAGGTCATCAGGCATCTGGGGTTTAATTCTCCCAATTTGTCAAGGTCTTTAAAGAAGGGAGACCCAGAAAGCGCAAACTGCTCCTCGATAATGCCGTACAGTTATAGAGAAGACGGAGAAATGTTTCCTCATGTAGTTTTTACAACTCCTGCAGCATCTACGGTAAGGCACTTTGCATGTTAACCTTTAATCCTTAATTAGGCGCCTAAAGAAAATCCCACAATTGGTCGCATGGGGTATCCAGTGACCCCAATAAAAGTGTTGAAAAGAGTTTTCAAAATAAAAATATATTAAACTACTCTATTATCGTTAACTTAAAAAAATATTTATATATATAATTTATACTTCAAACTTAAAAAATAAATAAATAAAAACATACCTTCGCGGAAAAATTTTACGTTAGTGGTCGCTTGGGGTCAGCACTCAAGCGAGTAGCGACACATGTGAACGCGACGGCTTTCTAGCCCTGACTAAATAAATATAACGAAATGTGTATTATCATGAATATTAAAGCTCTTTATTATAGTTAACTTTAAGAAAAAAAATCTTAACTTTGATTTCAAACTTAGATATAAAACTAAAAATTTACCTCCGCCAAAAAATGCTACCTAAATGGTCGCATAGGATCAGAACTTAAAACATTAGTGGCACATGTGTGCACGCTGATGATCTGGCCGTGACTTATTTACGTACCCCGGAGGAGTTTGGAAGCTAGAACGAGCGCGAGCCCGGCTCCAAGCAGTCCAGGACATTTTTTTTCAATTTGAAATGGCCTTGACCCCATGCGCTTAATTAAGGGTTAAGGCAGTGACCTGTTAGAGCACCAGATGTGTGAGATATATTCTCCCTCTTTAGATAACATAAGTTTCAAGCCCTTTTTCAATCCCATCTAGTTCAAGTTTGCTTAGAAAATCGACAGGTCGTAGTTTGCATCAATCTATCACTCGCACGAGCATAGATAAATGATCTTAAAAGCAGCTTGCATATGGCCAGGGGCATACCAATGCGTTCTTGGCCCAGAAAAATCGGCTTTGTCGTACCCCCACGCAAGTTCGTTCGACATATACATAGTTACCTACTCTATCCCTATGAACGGGAACCCAAATGAGCTATAAACTCTTCGACAATTCAACTCAGAAAGTTGTGAACTTTCCTTACAAAAAATCTAGCTTAAAAAAATAAAATTATTTTGATGATTGTGTTCAAATACAAATTGATAATTAATTTAAATACACGAGCTTGCGAAACGCGTTAATTTGAGAATTTACGCTTAGTTTGCATATTATTAACAAGTCGGCGTTCAAATTTACGCATTCTAGGTAAAAAATTGATTCAAATTTTGGTGAAGTACCTTGCGAGGCTTTAAAGCGTTTAGGTAAATGCACTGAATGTTTTTCCTAAAAGTTTTTCCATAGGGTAACAACAAATTAAATTCTGAAGTAACTATGCATAAAGCTACTGCTTCGTTTTAAATGACTGTGAACTATGTACTTATGTTTAAGTCTTCGTAAAAGCTCAACAAAGCATGTACAGCTTTTGAAAATTCTTTTACTAAAATCAGGCAAATTTCGCCTGACAAATTTCAATATAGAAATATACGTAAACATACATACATACATACTTCATATCGCCCACCGTTTTCACAAAAGTGGCACAACTGAAAATTTAGCATTTTTTGAAATTGTGCGCTAAAAATTTACACAAAGCTTTTATATCTATCTGCAAAAGCTGGGGCAAATTTTTGTTATAAATAATTTAAAAAAAAAAAACCTAAGCTAAAGTGTTATTTGCGCATATGATTATCATGTGTGTAGAAAGTTTTTCGCATTTTCTGACAAACGTTTAATTTTGAGTTGTGCCCCATTTGAAGACGGTGTGCAATATATAAGTATCTACACTTGTTAACCTCTCTTAAACAAAGCAACGTTTTAATTGTATGTAGTAAAGTTGTCTATTGTCGCTGTTTGAAATGCAAAGTGCTGAAGTGGTTTTATTTTCATTACTTTTAGGGTCGTTTTCTGAAGTAACTTTTAAGCTTAAAGCTCACTTTATATTTAAAGGTGGGATTAAAAGTAAAGCTTCGTCTAAAGTTAAGCATCTCCATTATCGGTTTATGACGTAAACCAATTTAAAACGGTTAAAAAAAATGCTTTACTTTAGACACAATCATAAATTTTAATGCAACCTTTATATATAAGGTGAGCTTTAATGTTACAGGTTACTTGAGAAAACGGCCCTTATTCTCACTTTTAGCATTTTTAACTTTTATAGTTTGCCACTACTCGAGTGGATCCATAAAAAATTGAATGTCATAAGTGAGCTGGAGCCGGGCACACGGTCGCAGACTAGCCATTGTTTGAGCTGCGAGCTTTAAACGTAATCACATACGTTTTTACATACATACATACATACATATGTATTTGCAATATACTAAAATAATTTACATATACATATGCTATGCGCGCCACATGCATCAAAAATTCAAAAATATTACAAAGTGCATACGTAAGCATTTTAATCAACAAAGCTTTTGACACGCTCTACTATTTTAGAAAATTTGCTATGAAGCACATACGCACGCCCAAACATTTATAGGTATGTATACGAGTATGACTACAGCTTAAATGTTTTATTGTATACATTCTCCATACAAATAGTAGCTCTATTCGAAAACCTTTCCATGTCCTGCCTGCATCTATCACAAATTCACAAGCCTAACAACAAGTGCACATGCACTCTCATATGCCGGAACTTTGTAGCGCAATTATTATTTTTAACTAAAACGTGCCACAACCACCCGTCCGCAGCAACACTGACACGCCACTTTGTATATCATCTTTCGCCGTAAGGTAGTGAGCGTCTAACTGTTTGTTTTACTATTTTAAATTTAATGCTAATACTAGCTGAACAAGAAAAGAAAAAAAAGGGTTAAATTACGAGTGCAATTTGTTGTTATTGTAGTTGCTTTTATTTTTGAGTGCAACTAATGAGTCGAGCTATCATTGCAAACGACATGAAAGTCACGTTTCACGAAATGAGTCATTTAGGCCAACATTGGTACTTGCACGGATTACCTGATTGGTGCTGACGTGTGCGCGATTGTAGATGTGTAATGTATGCTTAGATATACATAGATACAAATATATAAGCATACTATAAACAGGGTGCCCAAGAAGTAACGGGGCAAACTTAAGTGTAAGTTAGGTTTGGCGTGAGCTCTCTGATAAGTAAAAATGTTTCAGGTAAACGTATCACTGTTTTTGAAATACTGGTAGTTTTTTTTTATTAAAAAATCGGGCCTTTCCTGTGTACTTTTTAACTGCATGTACAAATAAGTCCATACTTAGCTAGATCTTTCTATAAAATACTCCCAGATAGTTGAGTTAAAATACTCAAATACAATGTAGTTTAAAGATACATACTATGGAACCATTATAAAATTGATCTACACGATTCGTTCCATTTTCAAAAGTGAAGTGTCAGATTAAAAAGCTTAACCTGTGGAAAATAGAAGGTTTATTTTTTTTTAAAGAGTTGCCACCTGTTAAAAAATTAGATTGTTAAAAAATTAGATTCAAATTTTTTTATAAGTTAAATGAATTATTAAGAGATGGGTTACAATCTAAATGTGTATTAACTACATGTAGAGAGTTACCACCTGATTAAAAAATCAAATTCCGCCTAAATTAAAGGAATAAGGTAATTGAAATAGATAGGTATCACCATAAGGGAGTCAGACGAAAGAGGTTTTTGAGAAGGTTTTAGCTTGAAAATATTACGAAAAGGGTTGCCACCTGTTTGCAAAGTCGAATTTATTAGTCGAATAATAATTACGTCAAACCATAGGATTAAGCTATCGTATTTGTTGTTTTATTACAAATACATACATTGTCAATCAGTGGTTTGTTCTGATTACATTCCTTTAAATTACTGGACTCTTAAGTTAACTCAGGAATGTTTTTACTCTGTATTTATTTCTTGCTAAATATGTCAAATTTTTTCATTTGTCTGATACTCATATTGATATACGTATTTCAGTTACCTTATTCCCTTAATTAAAGTGAATTTGGTTTTTTAAACATGTGGAAACCTTCCTACGTGTCATTTTTAGGTAAAGTATTTTCAAAACTAGTTCAATAAAATAATAATAGTTGATAAAATTTTTAACAGGTGGCAACCTGCCCCTTGACACCTCACTTTTGAAAATAGAACGAACTATATGTACATACCTATGTAAAAGCCACAAGAACCCAAATTTTCAACTTCAAACTGCATTTACAGTTAAAGTATGAAAGTTATTCAAAACCCAATTGCATTTTTGAATTCAGCGCCCTCAATTTTACTAAGAAGCGAATTTTCATTTAAATCCGTCCATAATTCTATTTTTGCCCACATTGCGTCGTCGAATAAAAATACTTGTGTTAAGTTTGTCGTGGTTTTTACTGGACACCTTGTATATGTACATATGTACAGGGTGTCCCAGAAGTAACGTGCCAAACTTGAGGAGAAGGCAGGTGGGGTGGTGAGCTCTCTGATAAACAAAAAATTTTCAGGTAATAGTGTCACCGTTTTTGAAATATTTAAATTTTTTTGAATTAAAGAAAAATCGTGCCTTTTCATGTATTTTCTTTAACTGCATCTACAAAAAAGGCTATACTTAGTAAATTTTTTATGTAACATACTTTCAGATAGTTGCTTCTCCATACTCAAATGCAATGTAGTTAAAATATATTAAGGAGCCATTATAAAATTAGGACTATATTGCGATTTTTAAGTTTTTGATATTTTCTTCCCCAACTTTGACTATCTCGGGTGAAAAAAAAAATGTACTGAGCTATAACTTTACATTACATAAAAAAATTTCTCATCTAATAAAGATTTCAGAAAGGTGCCACACTTACTGTTTTGAATAGAAAAAAAAAGTTTTAGTGGGTAAAGGACTGAGACACGCTAGAATGTATTTAATAGATTTAAATTGAATTTGCTCTTGTTACCGTCAAATGACATGCTAAATAGTACAAAGGTACATTATTACCTGCTCCTGACATTATTTTGTGTTACTTACCGGAATTCGGACTAGAGTCTATAACAAGGGCTATATCTATCAATATTTTGTGTGAAGGATGGGTTCACGTGAAATAAGATATACATGAGTTGTTTGAAGAAAAATTTATTCATTTATTGATAAAATATGCTCAAATTGGCGACCTTTTACTCTAATACAAGCTCGGCACCTTTTAAGAAAAGACGCTTTTAGAGATCTTAAACTCAATTGGGCTATCTCAGCAGCAGCTCCATTTATTTGTTCCCGCAAATGACCTTCGTTTTGAATTGTTTTTGAACAAATTTTGTCCTTAAGACAGCCCCAGTAGAAAAAATCGAATGGATTCAGGTCTGGCGATCGAGCGGGCCACGTGATTGGCCCGTATCGTCCAATCCATCGGCGAGGATAAGTTTCGTCTAAATGAGCTCTTACTTCACGCCCGTAGTGAGCAGGGCACACGTCATTTTGCAGCCATAGTCTTCGCCGCAGGTTTAAGGGTACATCTTCCAAAAGAGTTGGAAGCCGTTCCTGAAGGAACTCTGAATAACTGTGAGAGTTGAGCGTTGGCGGCAGTTCCACAGGTCCCAATATCTGACAATTAAAAATACCGCACCATAAATTTATTTTGTACCGGTACTGCGAACGATCTTCTCTCATTTCGTGAGGATTGTATATCTGCCAACTGTGAAGGTTATGTAAATTAAAATAACCATCACGTTTGCATGATGATTCATCGCTCCAAATTACTTTATTAAAAAAGTTGGGGTCTGATTCATGCATTCGCAACATTTCACGGCACAATCTAACCCTCGACAGGTAATCTCTTTCCTGTAGAGCCTGAACACGTTAAATGTGGTATGGATGAAATCGATGGTCTTGTAAAGCTTTGTGAACTGTAGTTTTTGGTATTCCCGTCCGTTTTTCCATCATTCTCACTGAAGTCGATGGACCTAGTTCCACTTCCTCTAACACAGCTTCAACATCTAACGTTGCAGGACGTCCTGTTTCGCCGCCACGCCTTCCAGGTATGCGACCTTAAAAAAGTGAAAAATGATAGTTAACAAGCAAGCAAACAAGAAAGGTGTAAAAATCACTTACCTTCATATATTTCTCTATGGGTCCGGGCGAATACTTCACGACCCGGATGTCGACGATTGGGTATCGCTCTGCATAGTCTTTGAGCAGCTCTGGTATTACAGCAAGCTTCACCGTAAACTAGGTGAATATCCGCATATTTATGCGACGTATACTGCGTGTTCTCTGTCATAGTATTAATAACACAATGTTCGAAGGGTCCAATTTCACAAAATCCACTTTCACTAATTCCGGTAAGTATCACAAAATAATGTCAGGTGCAGCTAATAATGTAGCTTTGTACTATTTAGCATGTCATTTGACGGTAACAAGAGCATATTCAATTTGAATCTATTAAATACATTCTAGCGTGTCTCAGTCCTTTACCCACAAAAGCGGCTATAACTTTTTTTCTATTAAAAACAGTAAGTGTGGCACCTTTCTAAAATCTTTATTAAATGAGCAATTTTTTATGTAATGTAAAGTTATAGCTCAGTACATTTTTTTTCACCCGAGATAGTCAAAGTTGGGGAAGAAAATATCAAAAAGTTAAAATCCAGAAATAGTCATAATTTTATGATGGTTCCTTAATATATTTTGACTACATTGCATTTGAGTATGGAGAGGCAATTATCTGGAAGTATTTTACATAAAAAATTTACTAAGTATTGCCCGGTTTGTAGTTGCAGTTAAAGAAAACACATGAAAAGGCACGATTTTTTTTAAATTCGAAAAAATGTAAATATTTCAAAAACGGTGACACTATTACCTGAAAATTTTTTGTTTATCAGGGAGCTAACCCCCTCACCTACCTTCCCCTAAAGTTTGGCACGTTACTTCTGGGACACCCTGTATATTTGTAAAGAGATGTGCATGTAAATGGAAGGTGACAAAAACTTGTTATGAAGCGACAAAACATTTGTAGAGGTGTTGGAAAGTATGTAAGTACTTATGTATGCAAGAATATACTTAGGCATGAGAAATGCTGCTTTTACAAATAGTAAGTAATTAGTGCAGACATTTAAATTCTGAATGTTTTTCAAAGTAGTGCAAATCATTTGCGTGAAATACATATGCAAATTTGTATGTACAGTACACGATAGAAATATGCGTACCCTACGTATGTGACAACTGGAAACCAAATATTTTTATTTTTTTTATTACCTGTGGTTTTCTTTTACAATTTATGGTGTTATAACAAACCAACAAAGAACCGATAGACTCACCCAAACGTACAAAAACTGCGCTTTAATTTTTCACTCTGGCGTCAGGATTTTTTGTTCTCATGGGACTGAAATTTTAATGATATGATTAATTCAAAAAATTATTTAAAAAAATTAGTGCAATATAGATTAAAAATATGGGTACGAAATGAAAGAGAAAATTCTCTAGAATTTAAAAACAATTAAGTTTTTGGTTTATTAGGTCGAATAGGTATTGAAAATTCGGTTTTAATAAATTTAATCTTTTTAGGTTAATAAAGTTTACAGGACGAAATTCGATTAAGAGCTGGTGTGTATATTAGTCCTGAAACAATAATTTTTTAATAAATAATAATTTCAATTTTTCAAGGATACTTTTTTAATTCATTGTGGTTAACATAAGCTTATTAAAAAAAAGAGATCAAATACTTTTCATTAAGTCTTCGCAAATATTTATATTTTCGTTTGAAAATGTTAAACGCTAAATTCATACATTTTGCGTGATCTCCTTTAACTCGTCGTTCTTTACATAGTAGTCGCCATCAGCCATCGGCGTTTTCGCTACTTCTAATCTAAATGGAGTAATGAATGTAGAAGAAATTTTGAGCACTTAAGAAAAAAATACTACATACATAAAGTTGCCATACAAATTCATGAATTTCATCAAATAATTAATAGTCTAAACTTTTACTACAGTTTTTACTAATCGCTATAGGTATCTCAGAATCGGCAATTCTTAGTAAGAAAATTGTCATAAAATTGTTTGTAAATAATTGTATAGTCTACAATTGCATAGTAAAACCAGTTTTTATGATAACCCTTACCGTTTTACGGGAAAATACAAAAATTTAAATTTATCCGACCTTCGGCCTTGCATAAATTTTTTTTTCAAATGTGGGATCAAAGAGGACTTTTCACATATGATTTATAATAGCGTTTGCAACATTCGTTTCGCTTTATACGAATAACTGTAAAAATGCCCTTCAGCTAACTTAACTGGGCTAATATTCTATTAAATATTTATTGAATATTTTAGTATGTAAATAGTCTCATTTTTTAACTACTGATCACCTTTTGAAGTATTTATTAATTTCATTACATATATTCAAAAATATTTGGCCAACCGTACGAATTAAAATCTGCGGCAGATATACACATACAGGCCTCTATATGGCATCCAAAATAAAAAAAAAGAAAACAGTGATCAGTTTAGTCCCCCAGTACATGTACATACCAATATAACACAAAATATTTTGCACCACTTAAATACAGACAGCTAAATTTTATTGAATATCAATATCACTTAGATATTTCGTATTCGATAAATAATAAACAAAAATTCCACAGCGACAAGAAAATAGCATTACTGCCCGAAACAATTTTGGCAATTAAAATATTTTAACACTCGCCAAGAATGGGTCAGCATTATTGAGTCGCTTGCAGCCCACCTCTTACCTTTGCCTAAGGCACGTCAACACACTCAAACACACTAATCCCAACCGTAATCTGCAGAACAATAAAGAACAATTAAGCACTTTTTTGTACATATACAGGCCATGCATAACTATAAGAGTAACGGTAAAACAGGAGAAGCAGAAACGAAACAAAGAATCTATAAAATCACACTAGAACAGGATGAGAAACAACCTCTGGAGGTAGCAAAGAATGAATGAATAAACCTTGGTTCAATAGAGCTAGCAATGGTTGGTGAAAATAATATTTGTGTGTGTTTTTTTTTCAGACATCTCCCTGTACAAAAATGCTTACGTTGCACAGTGTTTCGAATATATGGAGGCAGGTGGAAATAATAGTAACCCTGCACCAATTTCACTGAAACTTGACATGTGCTCTAGTTTTACTTTGAAATAAGGAATTATGAAATTTGGTAAAGATGGAATAATTGCTACGCCTTCTACTCTTGTGGGCGGATATACTAAATTTCATCCGAATTCGATGAAATTTAGTTTGTGCTCTTCCTTTTATTTGAAAAACCTAAATATAAAATATAGGAAAGATTGGATCACTATAACGTCCAAAACGCACAAAAAACATGGGTCCAGTTGTTAAATGTGATGGAATTTTAGTTAATTTTTTCCATGCTTTTCACTCTCAGAAAACAAAGTTTATACTATAAAATGACTTAGGTGTAAATACTCGCTTTTTTCCAATTCGAAAAAATCTTTTCGCGAAATTATGCAAAAAGAGGCAGAAAATCAAAAATTACGAAAATCAAAAACTATATATATTTGCAAAGTCGCGCGCAAAAATCAAATTATATATTCTAGAACTACATAAAATTCTCTAAACACTTGTCTAATACGGGACCGGTACGCACACTTTCTTTTACAAATAATCTTTAGCATCTACATTTAAAAGTAAATTTTTTGGTAAGAAAATAGGAAAGTACCAAATAAATGATAAATACCTTCACCTGAGTATTCCACGATATTTAAATAATTGATTACAGTTGAAGAAGTAACATTTTCTTTAAATGGGTTAATCGCCAAAGGAAACTAAACTGATTACTCGGTATCGCGCCGGTTCCCGTATTTCTTTGGAAATTTATCGTTCGTGAAGAAGGAGGGTGAGGAAATAATGTGAAATGTTGTATTTGTGACATTTAGTTTACCCTCTCTAAGTCCAACCAGTTCTTTTTTTATCAACTGTCACCATGATTTTTTTCGATCTGTCTCCAATATAGTCGTAACACTGTGCGTTGTTGGCTAATGCAATAATTTTCAATGAAATTCGAAAGGAAAAAATCACAGAAATCCCATGAATTTATTTTCCGTAAACAAAGCATATCGCCGGTATGCGTATCTGTATACATATCTATGTTTGTATATCTATGTTGTTTTTTAAGTAAAGTGTGAAACCTTCAAAAGCGCCAAGTGAATGGATATATGTAATTACTATGGTGTTTTTCCTACCATAAGCACAAATAGGAGCAACAAAAAAGAAAATGAACAAAAGCGACGACCAGTAAAGTGCCACATTGACCACGAATTGCTGCAGGGGAAGCATAAATTACCGCTAACCATACGGCGTATATTTTTTATTCCAGTGTTTTTCTTTGTTATTTTTATTTAATTTTTTTCATTATACTCGGGCCATTCTGCTGTGGAAGGCGTGCCAGTAAGGCCTTTATAAAAGTAAGCAGAGCAAACATTTTAGGATGGAAGAGCAGAGCATATCTACAGACATTTATATACAAGCGCTTAGACGCCTCGTAATACTAGCTATTTTCGAAAATTTATGTACCCTTAAAGTTGTGCAAATAGGTATAGTCGTTTTGCTGGATATTCAGTTACAGTTGCACGGCTAAAATCAATCCCGACTCTTGCGTCCTCGTTCGCGCACTGTAGCTAACATGAGAAACCCATGTGCGAGGTGCGGTAACCAATCTTCGAATGGGCCACTCCGACTTATTCGGTTTAAGAGCTCACTGAAGTCTGCAGCATCTGTTCATCAGTAGGTGCGGCTGCAACGGGTGTCTGCTTGGAGCAAGCGGCTCGCTATATAAAGGTGTATTTGGTCGCGAAACCATCCCCATCCCGGCAATGAGTTGTGCGCAGAGGTCGGGGACCGCCTCGTAAAACCCCCTTCTAGTGTAGAAGCGAAGCAATGCCTCGGATGAGATCCCCTTATGATGACGACCACGGCAAATGTTTAAAGAGCTACGATTTTAGGGCATGCACCTAGAATATTCGGACCATTAATGGGGAAAGTGACTCTGCACGGCTGGTTGATGTCCTCATAAGAAAAAAAGTTGACATCACCGGCACAAAAGGACGCACATTCGGCGTTATATTTGTGGTGGGAGAGAGGTTCCGCCGCCGAGTACTGTCGCTAACCCCGGCGGACGAGCGGCTAGCCATAACCCGCATCAAAGCGATATCATTCAACATCTCGCTCATCCGCGCCCATTCCCCGACCGAAGAGAAGGATGAGGTATCCGAGGATCTCTTCTATAAGCGCTTGGAGAGCACATACGCGCGTTGCCTCCGCCACGATATCAAAATCGTGCTTGGTGACTGTAATGCGAGGATGGGCAAGGAAGGGATCTTTAGAGGCGGCGTCGGAAAGTTGTACCTTCACGACGAAACGTCCGACAACGGACTGATGACGATCGACTTCACAGGAGCCCGAAACATGGTAGAATGCAGTGCTACGTTCAAGGATAAAAAGATTCATCAATATACGTGTCTCTCTCCGGATCGAAAAACGAGAAACCAAATCGATCAGCAAAAAAAAATGCGCCCAAATATGCAAGGAAAGCTTAAGGTCGAAAAGCTGCAATCACAACAGACAGCCAATGCATTCGCTACTCGACTTTCACACCTGCTCTTAGAGAGCACTCTTCAACAAACCGACATATGTATGTAAGCAGTGGAACCATAATTTTCGTTCATTAAGTACCGCCATCGAAGAAGTAGTCAGATTTCATCGAACAACAACTGAAAGAATACTCGACAGGAAGAATGCCCGAAAACTTTACCGGAGAGTTAGGCGACTTACGGAAGGTGTCAAGATCAGGGCGTACTCTTGTAAGAACCCCAATGGTGACCTAGTTACCGAAGTTCACAACGTACTTAAATTATGGTGGCAAAACTTTTCCACCTTACTAATTGGTAGCAGAACCGAAAATTGTGGAGACGAAAAACCCGAGGACACACCCGACACCCGAGGATGATGACAGAGTCGATGTTCCTCCGCCTGCCTGGACGGAGGTACGAATAGCAATATTGCGGCTGAAAAAAAAAACGAAGCTGTTGAAGCTGACAGCCTGCCAGCTGAGCTATTCAAGTACGGTGGCGAGGAATTGATAAGGTGTATGCATCAACTCTATGCAGAATACGGTCAGATGAACACATGCCCGACGACTGGAGTGTAAAGGTGCTCTGTCCAATACACAACAAAGGCGACCCTGTCATTCCATAGACCAGGTATTTATTCACAATACGCCAAATCTTGGAAAAGACTGATTTGTCGACTTTAAAGCTGCTTTCGACAGCGCTAAAAGGAGTTACCTATACGCCGCTATGTCTGAATTTGGTATCCCCGCGAAACTGTTAAGGCTGTGTAAAATGACGTTGAATTGGGAAAGACCTCTCTGAGCCATTCGCCACCAAACGATGTTTCAGACAAGGCGACTCCCTTTCATGTGACTTCTTTAATCTGATGTTAGAGAAGATAATAAGAGCTGCAGAACTGAACCACTCAGGAACAATTTACTAGAAGAGTGTGCAATTGCTAGCTTATGCCGTTGACATCGACATCATTGGTAACAAAAACCACGAAGTCTGTTCTACCTTTTCCAAGTTGGATAAGGAAGCAATGCGAATGGGTCTGGTAGTAAACGAGGACAAAACGAAATATCTTCTGTCATCAAACAAACATTTAGCACTTAGCGTCAAGGGTGTATCAAGAAGAAGTGTTTTTCATTAAGGAGGCAGCAGGAAATCTTGATCAAAGACCTAGAAAGAACAAACAAGTATTTTTCTTCTGTGGCAGTCAGGCAGTCCTCAGTGCTCTACACTCACACATATACAAGGCAAATTATCTTACTGAATACCGTACATCTCTGATCGAGATAGCCTTGGTTTATAGAATAAAATTATACATATTTACATATGTTCTTGAATGCCTGGATTAGACGAATTGTAAAAGTGGAAAATTAGCAAGGAAAAAATCGATCACGTCCTTTCAAAGGAGAAGACAGTAGGTATACCAACGTCTTCATTTTAACAATATACGAGAGATCACACCGCTGATTTAGCCAATGTAAGGGAAAATTTTTCATCCTGTGGAAAAGAGTGTATTCTTGGCCCTCCTATAACTACGCCGGATGCTGTTGTCAGACGAATGTTGTAGTTGCAAACCCATAGAAGAATATTACACACGCCTGGCACAGAACACACAGTTAGAAATAAGACAAATCGCAAAGCTCATGACATCAAAAGGGATTAGTATTTCTGCTACTACTACTACCAATATTCTTGACCTATGCGTGAGAAGGGTTATGCTATTTAGTCGTTTCAACCTTAACCAAGAGTTTTTACTTAACAAACCGCTTCTCTTATCAGACGTGGCGAAGCAAGTATAACGATTATTTTCGGTCCCTGCAAGGAAGAATATGGTAAGTATATCAATGAACCCATTTAAACGATTACACGGCTTATTTAGCCAATGAACGGGAAAACTCTTTCGCACTAAAAAAACAGGGAGGATTATTTATCCCCTTAAGACAGAAAATGCACATCTGTGCTCTTGTTTTTATTTATTAGCACCTTTATGTTGTACTTTCTAGATCCTAGAAGAAATGTATGCACGCTTGAAAAATAATTAAATTAAATGCTTGCAGAGATTCCACAGATGGAAACAATACCATCAGCAAAGCAGATAAGATCGAAAGGGATTAGTAATTCCATATCCTATCACAGCGCTATTATTTTTTCCTACGTAGGAGAAGGCTTCTGCTGAACTAATAGTAATTTATCCGGCTCTTTCGTACTTTTTAGAAAGTTCAGCGCACGCCCATGTATGTACGAAATCAGACACGTGACTATGTCTAACCTGAACACCCGTTGATAGATTTGTCTCCTGGACTCAGCAGAGACCAGCCCCGCTCGTGACACCACATCATTGTCATACATGATTCAATCTTGGGTGTCCCCATTAAAGCATTTTAATAAATGGCGCTATTTGTACGATCACTTACATGCATATTTCGAATATGTGCAACTGTCCAGCTTTTTCTTATCCTACTGAGTCAAATCAGGATGTAAATCTTGTAGGACATTTATTAGTAAATCTTTTCTTTATTTCTATTTAGGCAAGGCATAAAACTTCAAAAGCAAATATCTTATCGTCAAGCTTTTATTTGATATGCAACAAGTAGTAAGTCTTTGAAAATAAAAAAAACCAATTAAGGGTATAATTAATTATTTAAATCGGCACACAATTCTTTACTTCCCGCACAAGAATTCATGTAATTATTTAATCAAAATGTAGCCAATTCGTAATGCCTTGCGACAATCGTTTTCCAACTCCCCGTTATAGTAGGTTTGCAGCAGAACAGCGCTTAAGTCACTCAAGTTAGCAGACTCACTTACGAAACGTAAATTAAAAGTTATACTTTACCCGCCTTTTAATTATGTAAAACATTTTAATTGCCAGCACTAGTTGAGCACACATGTAGATATTTAAAGAAGTGCATCGCTAAACAGGCATACTTATGTATGGAAGTTTACATAATTGCAATTTTGTGCACTTTTTAACAACCCCTTATTCCGCATGCTTTGAGTTTGTAGCTCAAATTGCTTAACAAAATTTTACCCCGCCATCCAACAAAGCCAAAAGGGTTGTCTAAACATCTCAAAGTAATTTTTCCCGCCAAACTTTTGAAAGATTACATACATATGTACAAGTGCATAAGAATAAGCGAGAAATTAAAAATGTATGTATGCATTTGTTCTACCATTTTTGGGAGTATAAACAGAGAGTAACAGCACATCGCATATGTAAGTATATATATATATGCAAATACAAGTATTTATGCATACATACGTCTGCGTTTATGCATATATGTACGCTCAATATGGAAGTGTTTGCCTTTAGTACACGCTTGTGGGAGCTATAAAAAATTCAGCAAGGAAGCTATTAAAACTTTCAGCAATTTTTAATTTCCTTTCCAAACGCAACATGCAGCTGCAGCAATAACAAAACTCATACATACATATGTACATGTATGCGCGACTGCAGTCTGCACCACACAACGTTTGGCTATTACACAGCACAGCGTGAAATCTATTTGCACTCGAAATCGTGCAATATAAACGTCCCGCGCACCGCTGGTGCTCCCTCCGTCGACGTTACCAATTAAAGCGGCAAACTATAGCTCAAACAAGTTTGAACTTTGCTGCAATAAAAAGCGCAGTCAGGGTGGCGTCGTTTTACAAGTTGTTTCCAAAAAATAAAAGTGGGCTGGCCGCTTAAGTACGCCCCACTGCACGTGCTATGCTGATGCTTAATAAAAAAAAAGAATATTTACCTTCCGACATTTACGAGCGAGAGAGAGGAGGCAACCGTTCGTGGTAAGAACTTAATGGATTAACATGTGAGTGTTGCCTGCGTAGCAGCTGGAACCACAAAGTCAGTCAAAAATATAAAGTTACTCATTAAAATGTACTTATAGTACGATTGATGAGCAGCTGACGAACTGTCAAGCTGACTGTGAATATATATGTACTCGTATACATACTTGCATACGGATGTATCTGGTATTTCGGTGGACTGGCATACACACAAATCCGTAAGGTAATAGTAGATATGTGGATAAGTAGAACGTTAGGTTGCAAATAAGTCTAAATATTAAGAGTTTTTTATTATTCTTATGTATTCCTATATTTATTAATTAATCTTTTTTAATTCACCATTTTAAAATTCTTAAAAAAAAACTTCTATCAGTTTTACTATCCTGATTCTAGCAGCTGCAAATTAAAACTGAAATATAACAAGGTACTAAAAATAAAAAAATATATGGAAATTAATTTAACCTAACTTTTCATTGAGATCTCTACAACAAGTTCCATTAAGTTACAATACTCCGCGACAAATGATATGATCACCCGGTTTGGGCTATTTTTTTTTCAAATTGGTTTTAACTATTTTTTTTTGTAAAAATATAGCTCTTTTAAAAATCAGAAACGTCTTGCGCATTTATATTCAAAATTACGTCCCCTGAAATTCAAACGGATTAAGAGTCAAAGTGCTGGCAGAGATTTGAACGTTTGGTACAAAAATTATTTTTGATGCTGCAATTGTACTTAAAATCGGCAAATTGTACTTTTGTACTTTTTAAAACTAATTGTACTGAAAAAAGTAAAATTATACTTCAAATATCAACACTGCACAAAACCGTTATTGGCTCCACTTTACAAAAAACAAGTTACTTGGTTCTGTTCTAACAGAGGAAACATTGTGAAACGACTCTTAATACCAACTCATTTTAATAAGTGCGTGAAACGTTTAAAAAAAAAAAACAAGTGTAAAAATACCTTAATTACCGTTCCTTTTCTTTTGCATGATTGGTGCTGTAATCATATCAACTGACGCTAAACGGAAAATGTGAAGTGAAGCCAAGTCTTTTCCCATCTTGTCTCCCCTTGTTACTTTAGCATTCCCCTGTTGCAAGCATCGCGACTATAGCGTTCAATTATTCGCCTTTTTTCAAAAACCGGTTTCCAGTTATTGGAAAAATAGCAGTTTAAAAAAACTGCCTGTGTTGGTATGAAGTCCAGAGTCATGCGAAAAAATTGCAATAAAACTAGTATTAACGGTAAAGATAGTTCAAAACTGAGCGCTGAGATGTACTTTAAAAACAAAAGTAGCTTATATATCGATTTTTAATTTCATTTTACTTTATTATATATATTTTTTACAACAACAATAACGATCATTTAGCGCTGTTTCAACGGAAATGTATTTCAAATACAAAAATTAGCATAGAAATCGATCTTTCAATTAATTTTAATTCATTCATTTGAATCGGTGTTTTCAAACCAGTTTCCACCGGTTTTTTGGATATATATAGGCGTTTTTTTTTTAAAGTGTTTGTCTTTCGAATATCGAATAATTCGGATATTGTTAACAAGAAAACCGGTTTTTTTTTCTTTTCATACAAATCTAGTCTTCTCAATAAAAGTTTTGAGTTTGAAATCTTCAAAAAAAAGCGCAGTACTTTTATTGTGGTGAAGTCAAGGTTTGTATGAAAATAAAAAAAACAGTTTGTGCGTTCCAAAAAATCCGGTTTATTCTAAATTAGGATTTCAAAAAAAAACTATAGATCTCCAAAAAACTCGGACAAATCCGGTTTGGAAAAACCAATTCAAACGAACTAAGTAAAATTAATTAAAATAACGATCTCTATGCTCATTTTTGTACTTAAAATACATTTCCGTTGAAACAACGCTAAATGATTGTTGTTGTAAAAAATATATATCATAAAGTTTTAACGTTTTATTTTTTATTTTTGGTATTCGAAAAGATTTATTCACTTATCAAAAGCAGTAAAAAGAGAACTTGAAATAATACAATTTTCATTCAAACTTCAAGATCTTCGAAAATTTCATTTTTTTTTTGCATTGCAAAGTTTTATGTGGTTATCGTTAACTTAATGAAAATTATTGACAAAATTCAAATTTTTAATTATAACTTAAATTTTATCATGTAAAATTAGCCACAAATTTGTTAGAAATCATATTTATTCATATTAAATTTGGTAGAAAATTTTACATTTTTTTGCCCAGCTTGACAATTTTTCAACTACTATAAGTGACAATACAAAAATGTAAGTTTTTAAATTTGACTTTGAAAAGCAATAAAGAGTGGTTTAAAAATATTTATACCAAAAGATCATCACGATCTGCCGCAACTTATTTTCCCGTTTTTGTTTTGTACATTGTGTCGAAGTGACGGGATTAGAGCATCGGAAGATGAGCAACATTTTCATTTAGTCAGCATTTTGATCAAACGTACATATACTCGAAGTTATTAATTCGCAATTATTTGCGATAATTCATAGCAAATGCCTGTATAAATAATTTTTTAGGCTAGTTCTGGCTTAGTATTTAGAAGCTTGAGTAATCGTAAAATAAGTAGCATATAAATAAACCTTTTATTAACCACATAAAAATAAATGAACTGAAATTAATAAAAATATAAAATTTGGGGAATTCAGAGTTTTTTATATTTAGGTCATTATCACAATTAAAAATAGTCCATAAAATTTGTTTATTTTTGATCACACACACCCCAAAAAAGTGCACCGTGTGTCGTGGAACACTACTCATTTTGTACACCTCTAAGCAGAAAAGTTTGTTACTCATACGCCGTGAATCACCGCATGGATATAACATACTATGAAAAAAATAAAATAAATGAAAATCGATAACGAGAAATTTATTAGTCGAGGCATAGCATGATTCAGTAATGAAAGGTTTACTCCGAAAATAGTTTTCTCGCTTCCTCTTGACAAAATCGGCTCCCTTAGCAAGGCGCTGTGTGTGGGTTCGTGTGGGCGTGCAAAGCTTTTAAAAGGAAGTTAAGCGAGTGTCAAAACTCTAATTTTACTAATGTGCAAACTTTTAGTTATTGAATCATGGTGGCATAGTACTTTCCATCGCCGTTAATTAGATAATTTTTTTTTCGATATTCCTTCTTATTTCGATATTTCTTTCATCTTGATGCGATGAACATGAAACAAACCGTCAGTTATAGTATTAACGGCGATGCGCTAGTTGACTATAGTAATTAATTAATGAAAAATATTTCCTGTCAAACTGATTGATAGTCAAATGACTAATAAAATATGGCGGTTAAATGATGTCTACTGTCGCTATATAAATCATTTTTATTATGCGCAAATCGATCACTTAAAAGACATTTTATAGATTATTCAATGCAACGCACTTTTTTGCTGTGTTTGTATTCAAAATGCACTTTTTAAATCACTAATCGAGGCCTTCAATTCCGATTAAATTTTTTGTCGATTTTTAGTTCCGATTCGATCCCTGAACCGATTCAAAAAATTCGAGAATCGACATTCGATTTTTCCTCAATTGATGGATATTAAACTACGGTTTTCCCTAAATAATCTATAAAAATTTAAAGAAATTTGAATTTGGGGCTGATACAAAGAAAAAATAACTTGAAAGAGCAAAGACCAAAGAATTCAATGACTTTTCTCCTCCGACTGTGGGGCTCCTCAGGAAAGTCTCTTGAAAATAACTCTATGCAAAATTATAGCTAATACTACAACAAAACCTCAACAAAGTTTAATTCCAAACTTCATGCAAGTTTTCATAAAAAAAAATTCACATCTTAATAACCATTTTCACTGGGCATTAAATGAAAAGATTTGTGTCACTATGTTGGGCATTAAACACTACCCGTATCATTGACTTTTGTTTCCACATGTCATTTTGAAAATGGCATATATTTTTTGTCACTTCCTTTTCGTTCTAGGCGGAAACTCGGTATAAGAATTTATGAAGTTTATGTTGAGTTGTAAAATTGCACACCTTGATGTAAAGTGAGCTAACTCAGAATTCATAGAGAGAAAATTCACTGCTTGTGGATCATACAGATTCAACGCAATTAAAACGAAAACAGATATAACAGTAGTTTTTTAATTAATGTATATAATCATGAAGAAAACAAAATATTACCATTGGATGTACGTTCTATGAATTGATTTATTCAAAAAAATTGCCCAAATTTTTATTTATTATTTTTTTGAGTTGATCGCACTTTAGATCTATAGGTGTGCGATATTACTGTATTAGTAGAGATAAACCTATCTCACACTTTTTTTTCAAATAACTTTAAATATTGAAACCGTTATGAATGTATGTTTGTTTTAAAAATTACCTTTGTACATACAATAGAAGTTTGGTCAGATCGCTGTATTGTTTTTTTTTTTTTAATTTAGTAAAATATGTTATTTAACAAAATGTATGCATCGATCTTGGGAGATTGATTTATTTTTTGACGATTCCTTCCTGCATCGATCATTTTTATTTCCATTCGAATCGATTTTTTTTTTTTATTTCGATCTGGAATCACTAATCGGAACTTAGTTCGAAGAGCTGTTAAATGTATTTAATTGAGAACTTTTCATTGTACTCATTTCATTTGATCAAAATTGATTTCAAAAAAAAACGAAAGTTAAAAAATTACCTCAGAAAAGTGAAACGAAAAGTTAACTCTTTAGGGGTCCTGTGGTGGCAGAAATCTTAACTTTTCTGTAGATTTTAACTTTTGTGATTCTTAACTTTTCTGAGTGTATTGTAAACCACAAATTTTATATTTCACCGAATTTATACAATAAATCACTGGTTCTAAGTATCAATAATTCGTGGTGTTTCACTTTCACTTTTCTTTTAAAATAAAACCCTTGGTGCAACTACATACGAGCTACGTTGCTGCAAGTGTTTAAAAAGGAATTTAAAAAAGGGAAAATATAATATGTCTTTGGCTGAGTTTGAAGACGATGAGTTTTATTGAAATAAATTACATTTAATAATATAGGCAGACATTTGATACACTCAGCAAAGCCATATTGCTTTGCTGTATGTAATTTAACCAAAAATATTAAAGGACACCAGATTTTTTTAAAATTCAGACCTGACTTTCAGCTCGTCAACCCAGGACTACAACTAATCCTCAAATTATTTAATTTAAACTTGTTGGCATTTACATGCATCAAAAGGAAATGCTAACGCGTAATTGACAGCACACCTTTAACGGAACACCGTTGCACTGTCGTTTTGTACTCCGTGTATACACTCAAAGCAATTCGCATCACAAAACAAGCGTAAAATTTCACAAATTTTAGGTATGTATGTCTGTACATGTTTACAAAATGATACCATTGGTACATACACATGAATTACGTAAATCACTATAGGTGAGCTTGAATGTATTTACAAATAAAGCTTTTCATTTCCAGCTCAAGGCAAGCACCTATTCACATGTACGGTGTACGGCGCGTCCATTAACTCTGGCATGGTACAATTTAAATCCGAAATTTTGAGCATTTCATTATCTGCACATTTCGAACGCGTCAACTAGGATGTAGTAGGTAAGTTCGTTACATGGCATTTGCCTTTATAACTTGCATACCAGCGTATTTGTGTTCTTAGTTACGTTTCTATATACACATACATATATCTACACTTCCCACGCACTTTTGTGCCCAACTTCACACGCAATGTGACACATTTTCTGTGAATAAATACACAAACAAATAAATACGCATTGTATATGTTTGTATGTAGGTATGTAAACTGTTGGCGAAAGTAATTAGTAAATAAACGTTTCGTTTAAACTATATATGTATTGTACATATATAGAAATTTGCATATACATATAGGTATGTATGGACAAAACAATTATTTAATACAATTAGAACCGGAAGACCGTGTCCCGCATAAAATTAATGACATACTGAAAAACATAGAGAAATAAATAGCATTGGTGTAGATTTTTATTTGAAATATAGTCTTTGAGAGTATAAAAATCTGCCTTCGATTATCGGCTCACAGCTGAATTCCAAGCAGGATTTAGTTTTTAACGCAAACGATCAAATGCTAATAATCCTTTCACAAAATAATGCTCGTAAACCCGAAGTTTTCTTTCAGGCGACAAAAGTTACGCCAAAGGAAAGCCTATGGGAGGTTGGTGCAAAACTTAGTGCAAAAAAAAAATAAATAATATAAATAAAAAACTTTTTAATATACAACGCCTTTATAAATGGACTAAAAGTAGAAAATAATATTTCTCAGTCGCATAGAATTTGTTTTGATAACTTTTGATTTTGAAATTTTAGCAAAAGCCATTATAAACAATTTATGAGATTGGAAATGAAAAGCGTAGGACGCATGCAATACAAAGCATTAGATTTAATTGACAATAGTCAAACTACATTATCTACAGAGAAAGTACAAATTTGAGATCGATTACCCTTTATATCAATTCTGGTCTATTACATGCAACCCACGCTTTTCATTTTAAAGCGTTGTATATTAAAACTTTTTTTTTTATTATTTATTTTCTTCTTTTAAGTCTTGTCTGTATAAAATTTTGCAATAGATATTAAAATAATTCAACGATATTAATAGATTGGTGCACACACATGCATATACATTAGGGCGGGTCGAAAATCTAATTTTTCTCAAATCCCTTGGTAATAGTAAAAATATGTTGTATCATGAAGTCAACAACAAGCCTGCAAAATATTAGTCTTTTATTTTAATTATAAGAGCCCGCGCATCGACCGCCAAGTGACCCACAGCACACTAGTCGAATAAGACCAATTCTTGTTAAAAATTCTGGGTTCAGCGAAAATGTTGGTGCATGTTATTAGATAATGAATCCATTAATGCAAAAGATAAAGTCAAATATCATATCTCGCAGCCCTTTAGCTTATCGTTAATCTCAAACTTATCTGTTTTTCAACCAAATTGTAATTGTTTTGTTGATAATGCACTGGCCTATAGTCAAAAGATGTAAAGAACAGCATTAACATTATTGGCGTGCATTTAGGTCGCAGGTCCCAAATATTCTAATCTTTTTTAATATTAGATACAGTTTGCGAATTTTTGCAAATTTAGGAATAATATCGGTATCTCTAATGGAAAAGCCATTTATTTCCATCGTCGTGGAAAAATTTTGTTTATGAAAATGAGTATGGAAACACTGAACGGGCACTAGAAAAAATAGGAACAATAATTAGTTTACTTATGTTTATGGGCAAATCTAAAAAATACTAGGTACACTCTCATAAAAAATATTACATTTTTAATTTGTGGCTCAACTATATTTTATATATCATTTTATTCGTATTCTCTTAATAAATCGATTTATATAAGTGTAATTCCTTTTCATAAAAGTGCTTCAAGTTAGACAAGGAATAAACATGAAATATAAAACAAAATAATAAGCTGGGTTCAAATTACGCTGTTCTCTTTGTAAATTTTGAGCACAGATTTTGAAAATTGAACTCACTTAATTGGGACGTTCTAAATTCAATGGCGTCCCCTGAATTACCAGATTGGCTCCGGTTTTCGAGATAACGGTATTTGAAAATTTGATTAAACTTTTACTATTTTATAAATCACTCCCTCACTTTGAAGTTATTTTACTAAAATTTTGCACATAACTGGTTTTTAATATTACCTTAATTATTCCTTAGTATTATCGAAGTGGGTGCACTTTAACGTATAGCTCCAATGCAACTGATTACTCAGATATGTGTTTGTGCAGTATAACTTTAGCTTCATATTTGAATAATAAATTGTATGCGTGTTATATGTTAAAGTGAACCTATACTTAATTTTTACCTGCTTAATTGGAGGAGTTATAACGCAAAACAACGTCTCTGGACAATCAGTTGTATGGGAGCTAGATTTTAGAGTGAACCGATTTCGGTGATTTAATGAGATAGTGAAGCGAATGTTAAAATAAAAGCGTGTGCAAAATTTTAGTAAAATATCTTCAAAACTGAGGTAGTTTTTTTTTATAAAATAGTTCAAATTTAAGCAAATCTCCATGTACCGTTATCTCGAAAACCGGAGCCAATTTGGTAAAACGGGCCATTAAATTCAGAACGTCCCGATTAAATGAGCTCAACTTTCAAAATCTTTGCACAGCATAATTTGAACCCAACATTTTTTGTACCCGTGCGCACTTGTGCTCAAAGTTATATTAACTTTGTTCACATAACGGTTGTTTCTAACAGCCAAAACGAATCGAGATAGATATAAGTTGCGCTCCAGCAGCAGTACGATTTGCAGGTTTTGCAGGATTTAATTCGAAAAGTGTTCCTGCAATTTCGTGAGATTAAAATATGCTTACTATTAGTATGAAGTTGCAGGATTTAGTCGGAAGTTTTTCTTCCTACAAATTCATGAAAACTGCCAAATGAAGAGAAGTGTTGCATTCGTAAACAAGAAGTGAAAAATCTGATGCAATTGTGGCATAACAAATATTTTTAGCAGAATAGAAGCCAATTATACCAAAATAACGAAATCTTTTGAAAATTAAAATGTTGTGAGTAAATAATTCTATAAACAAACATCAGACATTTATGTCTATATCTGCAGGAAAAATGTTTTTTTTTTTCCGTTCCAGCAGTTTTTCTCAGTTCTTCGACCATTGCTCTCTCTTGTGGAATATATTTTGCTTTTTGACAGTTCTACAGGTTTTAGTCCTAAAATCGCTGGAACGCACGTATAGACAAATGAATATATAAAGCCATGGAAGGTACCTATAGACAAATGCACACATGAATGCTCAGAATGAATAGGAAAGTCGATTAAGCCATGTCTGTCTGTCCGTCCGTCCGTGTATACGATAACTCGTGCAAAAATTGATTGATGAAAATCCAATTACTATTATTAATAGTCACAACAATTTCTTAACAATAAATAAGACAGCTATAGACTTATAGGAATTGGGCGTGGTACCGCCCACTTTATGACTACAAGATGTATCTCGGTAGATTTCTACCAAACTTGTTTCAATTATTTTATTAACTCTATTTCAGCATATTATCGAAAAAGTTTGAAATCGGGAAAACCCCCTGCTTATCAAGCAAATGTACTTAAAGAAAGGTGAAACGACGACATTTGATACCTGCGCCGGGTACATAAAATTCGGTTTCGCCCGAACTTATACTGCTTCACTTGTTTTTTTTTCTATTTCAGCGATATAAATGTTTATTCCTTGTCTAACTTCTGAAGCACTCGATGGAAACGAATTAGACTTATATTTATCGATTTTTAAAAAGATTATGAATAGAATCATATCTAAAACATAAGTGTGCCCACAAATTAAAAAATTAAAAATTAAAAATTAGATTTACAATGAAAATGCGGTAGACCGCTACTGCGTGCAAATACGTTTATATGATGGTTGTCTGTATGTGAGTGTGGGTATGTTTAAATGGATGTTTGTATATGTGTATATGTATATGTAAGCACACATAAAATACTTGCCTTTATTTCTCTAACCTTATATACGGACGTTTGCCCTTGCCTCCTACTATTTCTTACCCTTTCCACAAATGCTCATGGGCTCATCCACCAAATATTTACCTTTACTTTCCATTTAATTAAATTGAGCCGTTGCGGGGCAGGTACCAGAAAATTCGCCGATACACGCCTCCAACCTGAAAGTGCGCGCTTTCGATGCCTTTGCCTTCGGAATCGGTAGCGTTGTTATACTTGTCCCCAGGACTGACAGCAGTCAGCATAAATTTCAACCACCCGTGGTAAACAAGAAAACAAAAACGCACGCCGCACAACACCCACTGTTTGGCGTTGCTATTGAAAGTATATAAGTATGTAGCTTGCTACCGCACCGTGGATTTATTAAGCGTAATTCGGAGAAATTGATTGTGGCATTTCAGACTTTTGAAACAATTTAAAACGCACCCTCTCGCGGCGAAAGTCGTAAAGCTTGAAACTTACAAGGCTACGCACTTGGCGAGAGGTGAATACGTACTTCTACTAATTGACATACATACCTACGTTCATAAAGTGTATACATATTTAAGTAAATGTGTGTACGTGTGAGAATATATGTATGTAGGCGGTAAATATCTTCTCTACCTTCCATTAATAACTTCTCTTAAAAACTTTGTTACACTTTTGAAGAAATTCTTGTGCGGCAATGAGATGGTTAATTTACGCGCGTTGGCATAGCATGCAGATGAAAAATTTCCTTCAAGTATGCCCTCACTCAACTGCTTTTATCGAAAATTTCTAATTCGATTTTCGTTTGACTAACACTGGTCTACAGGCAATAAAGGCAGTAATATTTCTAGCGAGAGATATGATTGTGCTTCTTTTCATTATGTTACAGTGGCATGCCTATACTCAATCCCGCCTCAAGATTAAGGCAAACAATCGAAAACAAAAATTGTATTTATAAGAAAACAAATAGATTGTGTTCCTAATAAAAGATTCTTTTAAATTGTTTTGTAGCGATCTGATCAATTTTAATACGAATCATGTATTTTTTTACAATGATAGTAGAAAAATTCAAAATGCATCGCTAGATTCCAATGCAAGATTATAAAGGAAAATTAAGCTAAAATGCATTAATAAATTAAAATTTAAGAAAACTGTTACAAAAAAAAATTAACAAAGAACAAGTAAAAAAGTCTAAGCTCGGGTTAAATATAGTTTAGTAGGTGTTCTAACCCCGTGTAAATCCAAGTTTCCAACTTTGTGCAATAAAAGAATATAATTCAACAAATGTTCTACTAGAATTCAATGGGCTACAAAACTGCATACTAATGCATCTAATTAAAAAATTTTACGAAAAAAACAATTTTAAGAAAATTTGTTGATTATTTTTTTTTTTAATTGCATAAATTTTTAAGGCAGTGTCACTCGATTGGTACATTTGTACATATTGGTATTTTTATTTTGTTATCAAAAGATTGGTACAGTACAGCAATCTTCTATTGAAAAATGTCAACAAATTATTTTTCGTGATTGGGATAATGAAAAATATTTGCGTATTCACACAATTGGGATACGATTTGCACCGAATTTCGGCAATTACCCAATCGTGTGCATTTAAACTTGTATTTATACGGATATTGTTAAAAAATAAGCTATAGAAAACTAACCAAAATTAAGTAACAACAAAAATATCATTTTAAAACTTGTAAAAAATTTGGTGTGACTAAAATTTTTCGACTAAATACTGTACATAAATTGACTATGATTACTCAGCCGTGCTGTCATAGCAGCACAATGCCACTAATATTTGACTTACAAACAAAATACGGGCACGAATTTCAAAATTTCAACCCTGCTTGTGTGAAGTATTTTAAATTTATCAGTACCTTTCTCTTAATCAAACTATGTTGAAATAAAAGTGAAATTAAAAAAGAATTTGTTATGCAGTAATAAGGGGGTGGGGCTACGCTTATTTTCTAAAAATGTATAATCCTATTTTCCGTCAAAATGTCATTGCAGATATCAATTTTGAGTGAATAAGTTCCAGTGTTGACCAACACCATCACCTTAACCGATTTCGATAATTCTTTTTTCACCGGAAGGGTAGTACCTCAAGGGTGGTCCCATACTAATTTTGTTTAGATCCGATAACTGGATCGTGAAGAAATTAACGACAATCTTAAATTTGTATACGAGAATTGAAGTGGCTCAAAAGAAATACACCTACCAAGTTTCGATAAGATATCTACATATTGACTCGATATATTGTGTTCACAGATGGACGGACAGACAGACAGTCACGGTGCTCGATTTCAGTCGATTTTTCTTTTCATTCTGAGAATTTCTGTATATGTACATTTGCCTATAACTTACTCGATTCCTTTAGGTTATTACAAACAACCGTTATATGAACAAAGTTATAACACCCTTGTGCACAAGTGCACAAAATCTTCAAAACACACAAAAAAATCAATATATTCACAAAACCGGGAGCCAAATATAGTATAACTGCGTTTTTAATTTTTCTCTCGGATTTGTTTCTAAAAGACTTTGAAATTTCCAGGATATCATTGAATAAAAAAAGGATTTATAATATTTGATGCATTGTAGAGTAACAATTATGTACGACATGGCGTATGAGTAACATTATTTCTGGCATCTATTTCGTACGTTCCTCGTTCCTCAACTTTTCTGGATAAAACCTATAAAACTGCCAAAAAGCAAAATTGCTCTCACGCTTTTAGGGTAAAAACTGGCAAATCTGTCAAGTTTACCGTGGACGCATTTCATATTTACATAGCAATTTTTTTTTGTCATTTGGCAATCTGCTAAATTGTACGTAAATACAAAAGCAAATTAACAAAAATACTTACAAAACCGGATTTTTCTTAGCTACGATACATCTTATAAGGTAAAAATGCAGATGCGCTTTTTTTTGCTTATTAAACTTTCAGTTCGATGAACAGATGATAGTTTGACACTGTACCAGATTTTACTCACCCGATTTTATATGTTTTTGTTGATTAATTTTTGATTAAAAAAATAAAGGGTCTTCGAGTAGAAAAAAATGCATTTTTAATTATCTACAACGGGATTACATAAGTACAGAAACTTATATAGTTATAATAACATCCAGAAATAATTACCACTAATAGATATAAATAACAAACAAAAAACAATGAACACTCGCCTTGGAAAAATTTTAAAAGTAAAATTGTAAATGTAGTAAATTTTTATTGCATTTTGCTTGTTATTTTTATCTATTAGACTAACAAAATTTGTAATAATGATTTATAGCTGCTATTATAGCTACATTATTGTTCTGTAGTTTATTTAATCTCATTAAATCTAAAATAAACTGCAAAGACTATTTGTGCATTGAAATGACTTCGTGTTTTACAGTACACACACCGTTGTATATATCGTCGCCTGGGTAAAAGATTGTCGTAAGCGCCATTTTGACGATTTTTAGCTCTAGATGCAGTTATATATTTTGAAATAATGTCTTTTGATTGGTGTCATCAGCTTTTAGATATCTCCTTTAGTTTACGAGATTTTGACTACAATTTTTTCGATTCTTACTAATTTAGGTGGTGATGCAGTCATATTAAACTAATCAATATCTTAAAAATGGCGTTCTCCATTTATGGATATCTCCTTTGGTTTCCGAGATATTGAATAAAAATTATCGTTAATTTAGTAGAAATTTTGATCACATTTTGTCGTATTTCATACAAAGTGCCTGCCAAATTGTGGACAAATGACGCTTACGACAAAATTTTACTAAAGAAAATCCTTCATAAATTATAAACTAATCAACAATAAACATTAAAAATTAAATAATTTAAAAGTCTTGTGAACTAGTAACATTTTCAGAGACTTTGGAGAAAATCTATCTTAGCGTTTTTGAGAAATTGCATTTCAAACTTCAGTCGCGATTTCCCACAACCTGCGACGATATGTTATCTATATATTAATACGCTAACATACATTTTGTCTCGAATCGTTTGGCGAATCTGTCAAACCAATTTCAAAATCCAGAACACCATTGAAAAGTTATTTTTCTATAGGTGAGGAGGGTTTTTATGGTTTCAAAATAGGTTGAAAATTGCGGGCAAAATTGTCGTTTGAATATTTCCGTATTTGTGTATAGTTTTGGTTGAAACCTGAGTTGTTTTCGATTTTGTTTCACTTCGTATTTGAAATTAAACTTTGAAATAAATATAAATATGAAGATGGAGAAATGGATAACTACGAAGACAAAAAAGAGAAGGCACAAGTGAAGATAAAGAGGAAAATGGAGACAATGAGAATTAGGGTCACGAAACGGTTAGAAAATGTATTGAAATTTTTCGATAGGAATCAAAGTAAATTCAGTCATGAAAAATTTAGTTATCGAAAGTTATCAAGTTACCCAAATTTGTTGAATTTTCGAAGTATATAGTTATCGAAATTTATAAAGTTGTGCATGTTATTGAGTTATTTCGAAATTTTGTAGACATAGAAAATTAGTTGTCGAAATTTATGAATGGTTATCGAGCTATACAAATTTATGGGAGATCGGAATTGTGTCAAGTCAATGAAATTCAGCAATTTATCAAAATTTATTGAATTATCATTTTATATAGAGTTAACAAAATTTGTCGAGTTAACGTAAGGCACCGAGCCATCGAGTTACCGTTTTCGTTTGTTGTATATTTTTGCGAGTGCCTCTTCCTGCATATTTCGTTATTTTAGAAAGTAGTACAGATGTGTCCTATAGGTGGTGAGTTAGTTGAGAGAAAATTTAGTTTTCAAAAAACTTTGCTAAATATGGTTAAATAATAACGGGTCTAAAGTTTTTCGATGAGTGGGTGGAGTTGTCGATATATTTGAAAAATAAAAAATAAAAAATCCTTACAAAATTATGTTGCGTTATTTTTTTGTCACAAAAGCTTTGACAAATAATTTTTCATCGATTTGTATATTGTATTAATTTGAAAATTAAACTTGCAGTCTCGATCATATTTCTATAAGTTCATTATGTAAATTGCCAAGTTAAGAACAAAATAATCAGATATGTTAAGTATTTCAAAAAAGTACTCATTCTCTTCTCTTCACTGTTTTTTTTGCAACGAACGAGGAATTTTTGAATTTTTAGTTAGTTACGGTCTTTCGTACATACGCGTGATTTTAGAAGCAAAAAACGTGTTTTGTAATAGTTTTTGCAAAGTTGCTTGTATTTGTATTTCAAATACTTTTTTGGGACATATTTGTATTATATATTTAAATGTTATTTTCCAAGTATTTTTAACATTTACGAAAAATATATATTTTGAACGAACGACCGTTCCTCTGAGTTGTCATTTTTTTTGTAGACCTGTGCAATTTGTGTTGGCTTGCTCGTTGAAGCTTTAATAAAATTTTGGGCAAAGAATTCATGCGGATTCTCCAGTCACTCATTCCATTCTCAGTTTATGCAACAGAAATACTTATATTATAATTGATTTATTTGAGAATAATATGCTTAAAAAAAACGGTTTTTACATTTTAATTAATTAATGGTATCCCACCATACACTATTATATTTTACAATTCCTCTTTCACAAGCGTCAGGTAGCTGTCACGGGTGAATGTCATGAAACCTGTAAATTTCTATCTGTTGTCCTATCGTTGAAATTAAATTAGTCTAAACAATTTCATTAGAAAGTATGTTTGGATATTTAGCGTCAAAAATACATACAACATACACTTTCACTTACATACATACATACAAGCATACTTCGCACCACAACGAGACGGGACGCACTAGCCACACGCAAACTAACACTAATTGCCTCAAAAGCATTTTACCTACAAAATATTTTCCGCTATTTTTAACCGACTTCAACAAAAGAGGAGGTTATTAATTCGTCGGAATATTTTTTTTTTGTTATGTATGTTACCGCATACCTTTGGACCACGTCAACTGATTTCGATAATTCGTTTTGCATTGGAAAGGTAGTGTCCCACTACCCACTGGTCCCATACTAATCTGGTTTAGATTCGATCATTGGATCATGAAAAAATTAACGGTACTCTTAAATTTTTATATGAGAATTGAAGTCGGTTTTGTTTTTTTTTGCTTAAAACTTACTTGTTAACCTTCTCTTCATGTGTAATATAATAGCAAAGTCAAGGCGCCCGGTGCAACATCCTGCTCCATATCAGCCATCTTTACCTAGCAAAAGTTCCGGTTAACATTTGCGCATGTCACATTGGCAACGCTTGTTGTCCATGTGCGAACTTCGCTCTTCGACCATCTGCTGAATGTGCTCATATACATACATACATAAAAGTGTGGTTGTTGATAACAAAGTCAAAGCATGTTTCCATTGATGTGCATGAAGGTTGAATAGTGTTTAATTATTTTATAGAACTACGGCAGAATCTGGATTTCGCGTGCACTTTCCGCTGGCGAGGACAGCACATAAATGCGTACAACTTAATTAACATGCAGGGCAACCTAGAACGCAGACATATATACATACATATGTATGTATACACGGATACGTTTATGTACAAATGTGTACATGTTCATTGGCCATTTATGCAACATACTACATGAGCACGCTTCAACAATTGATTGTTGCAGTTTTTTCTTTAGGCAATGATGACATCTTTTCCTTTCCTGTCCTCGCAAAACGTGCGTACTAAACTTATTTCCAGCTAAATATATATATATGTATGTCCGTATGTACATATGTTTGTACAAATTAGAAATTAAGAAAGATCTTTATTTCTTTTGTTGAGTTTAAAGCTAACCATTTAAAGGTTTTAGGTGGGCTAAACCAATATACAAACACACATAAATATGTCTGCTTATCATAACCAGTAGCTGAACAAATATAACAGAGTTGTAAATGTGTATGTATTTACCCTGGTATTCAGTAAGCAGTCTCTAGTCACTAATAGTGACTTCGTGGTGAACATCGATTTTGAGACTATTTAGTAATTTGTCAGCTAGCTCTCAGCAGGCCACAAAAAGAAAAATATGGAGAAAAAGATTTAAGATTTATATTTATTTAAAAACGCGAAGATGAAGCGAGGAAATATTTGTTCAACAACTATTTCATTAGGAAATAAACCAAAATAATTTAATATCATAAAAACTCACTGGAAAACATATTTTTTGTTTGTTTTCAAAATATTTAAATTTAAAGATTATGTAAAAAAAAAGAAAATTAACCAAAAAACAAAAAAAAAATGAGGTAACCCAAAAAAAATAATGCTGCCCGAGGAGGACTCGAACTTGGATGGCTTGAGTGACACTCTAGTGCTTTGTCCACTCGGCTATTGCGACTGTTAGGTTGCAGACAGAGTGGAAGCGAAGCCAAAGATGACGATGGAGACGAATTGCTTGCGTTGCGGCCAAGCTGGCGAGGGTACATAGTGGAAAATGAATGATATTAAGATTTTTTTTCTGAATAAAACCTTTTTTTTTTGCACTTAAAATTAAAAGAAAGTAAAGAAACAGTAATTTTTAAGCAAAAAACAAAACCGACTTTCCTTAAAAAAAATATATAGATATCGGTTAACGTGTACCAAAGTTATGCGGTAACATACATTAAAAAAAATAATAAAAAAAACCGATGAATTGATAACCCCTCTCCTTTTTGTGAAGTCGGTTAAAAAACAGCAATTGATGAAATAAATTTGTGTAGGAAAACTTGTGGAGAATTTCGCCACTTTTATTACAGCAGGACGGACGCACATTTTTAGAATAATGCGCTTGAATGTCAAAAATCGAGCCATTTCTTGAAAAACGCGTTTTTTCACAATTGTTCACAACTCTTCACAGAAATCGATTCGTCGTTGAAAACAGTGCCGCAAAGTTTCAAACTGACAGCTTGCGTAACGTCTTCATCGTCGTTTTCGTCTTCGCTTGCACTCTGATCACTTTCATATGTTTACTACTGCACTATTTTTCGTTTTCGGCCTCGTCTTCATCTTCATCTTCAGCTTCGCTTCCACTCTTTCTGCAACCTTGGCGCTATCAGTATATCCCTGTGTTTGTTTCACCACCCTCTCTTACTGAATACCTAAATCATCTCAAGGCACACAAAGAGTCACTAGTTGCTAGTCTAAAATTTAGTGACTTGTGATGAGATTGACTTACTGAATACCAGGGTTAGTTTACAGTGTTGGAAATTACCATAGCGCGTGTCACGATATCAGCAAATATGCTTAAATAACGCTCGAAATTCGTCAACTATAGTTCACACTAATAGTTAGATGAAACACAATGCCGTCGTTCACCGTTAGGCCTGCTATTCGGCCTACTTAAATAGAATTCGAATTAGAGCGGTAGCGATACCATTTCATCGCATTTATAATTTGGGTTAGCATATTCAGAAAACGCGAAACCATATTAAGAACCGAGGAAACGATAACAAATATAAATATAAAGCAAACAGAAATTATTACGAACTATTTTATTTTAAGCCAGAACAAAAATAATTCGTGTTATATGTTGTTTTCTTCTAAAATTTTGAAAACAGGAAAAAACGTACGACCACTGTTGGTATGTACTGCCGTCATCGCCCAGCAGAGCGAAATAAATCTATCGCCACGAAACGACGCCGAGCGAACTTCGTATTTCGCTTTGATTGTGTTCATTTTCATATGCTTTCGGTTGTTCTTATTTTGACACGTCGAATTTTGCTATGGTGAGTTCGCCGTTCGACGGCATTGTGTTTCCTTGGCAAAGGTAAAATCCCTGCCGTCAACGCCGGTGGTCAAAATGATGCCACTCACTATGGCAGAATGAAGCAATCTTGCGGCCGTTCGACGGCATTGTGTTTCCATGGCAAAGGTAAAATCCCAGCCGTCAGCGCCGGTGGTCAAAATGATGCCACTCACTACGGCAGAATGAAGCAATCTTGCGGCATGATATCTATTATCGTGCCTCCCTGGCAGGAGCTAGAAACTAGGGAAATCTCAAAACACTTTACCACTATCTCTGTGACTAGCAGCAACATCATTGGCAATCCTGAAATAGCTCCTAAATGAAGCACAGCATTCGGACATTAGAGGTGACAGCCGCTCTTGTGATGCAAATTCGCCTAGCCTCATAAACCAAAAGCAAAAAAAAAAATGACATTCAAGAATTGTATTGGGAAGGTATTAGGGCTAATTCAAATGTGTGCGATATATTGTACAAAGGTACACAAAGGAGTAAAAGCACTCAAGAGAACTCAATAAATAGTTCGCTAAGTTTGACGGAATAAAAGCTTATATGATTGAAAATAATTGATTTTACTTCAGATATGTTGGAATGGATATTTTATATATTTTTAGGTATCTTTAGTTAAGATTCACATTATAAAATTTAAATTTTCTCCACGAGAAGAAAACGATTTGAAGGAACTTTTAAAAAACTGCAGATAAAATTACAATATAAAATGCAAATGAACTATTTTAATAAACCTTCCCGGTTTTTCTGTAGATCAAGAAATCAAAAACCTACTCTTTCCTGCAACAACAGCAGACAAACTCTTGAAAAACCACCCCAATTTCCTTTTCAACTGCATCCTTTGCGGACGTTTGTACAATATAATGTAGAATACACCCAGTGTAAATGTACAGTATTTTGTACATTTTTTTACACTCGGAAAAAAAATATTTAAAATTATTAATTTAAGCATATTTATATGTTGAAATGCTTTTTGTATTTCCATGCCATGTGCTTTTTTAGTGATTTTACTACACTTGCGTGTCTCTTGAATTTCACAAAATGGTCTATTTTTAAATTAAATTCTAAACATATTTTTGAAACGTTTTTGATTTTGAAATTTTCGTAAACCACTCGGTACATTCCCAAACTTCATAAAGCTTAATTTGTTTTCAAAAATATTAATAAGCAGCAATTAGCAGCAGGCTCGCAATGTTACAAAAAATTAAATGTACAATATATTGTACAAATGCACGGAAAGGGTTAATGAGTGCATTTTTACCAGCGTTTTGTTCTGTTCGTCATGCATATATGTATACATATTTGGCCCCTTGTTGTGAATAAATATTTTCATATTTAATTTTCCTTTATGAGCTCTCACAGGCAATGAGTTGAAAAATTATGTCAATTAAAAAAGAATGCACGAAATGCTTTAGGCATGTGCCAAAACAAAAAATCTTTATTGACATGCAGCTTCATTACAAACGAAAACAACAAAGAACCAATTCTGCACCACATGCCGTTTTCATCGATAAGAATGAAAACCAAATAAAAGGCATCAGAAAAAATTAAGTTATCATGGTAGTAAGAGTGGTCTCTTGAAAAAATTCGCGCTTACAAAGTAAACGTTTATACATAGGCACACATACACATACAAGTTAAAAATTATAAAAATTTACGTATGATATCGTACAAACAAACAAAACATTGGTGCTTTACACTTTTACAAAGTGATTGGCCGAACTTCTCCTCAAATTTTTGGTTTTCACCGCTTCTCTACGGCAAGTAGTTTTTATAAGAAGCCTTTTCATGATAGAATAACACTCGCAGATTTGCCATCCCCCGCCGAGGGGCGCTCACCACTTTTTTGGATGCTGCCAGGGGCAAGTACCGAACCTTGGTCGTACCGAGAGGTAGTGCGCACACCTCTAACCTTGCAGCCACGGTGGTCGCCTCTAGAAAAAATACAAATACCACATATTGTGGTGCGCTTAACAACCGGCTGCGTAAGTACACTTGTCGAATTCTGCGAATTATTATGCTTCATACACACTTATGCGGTTCCAGCAGACTAATTGAAAACGTTGCAAATGGCTGCGAGAATTTCTCATGACACCTTGTAAAAAATCATAAATCATTTGCCGTTCATGCCACTCAGATGTCAACTTGACACCCGGGGGAATGCTGGGTACATATGCATACAATACATATATTATACATACATACTTATATCTCGGCACAGCTGTTGTCCTGCAAATAAATGCCAATACCGTTGCATGTGTATATTAAACAGAGATGCCAAAAATCCCGGGATCTATTTGCTTTAGTCCCGGGAACCCGAAAAATTTTAAAAATCGAATTAATAGTAAGAACTTGTTTATGAATTTGCAGTATGATTTTTGTAAAATGCCGTTTTGACTGCAATTATCAAAAAGCTTAAAACTGTACTTTTAAAATTTTAGCCTGTGCCCTTTTTGTAGAAAAATTTTTAATAATGTAATAATTTTTATATCTTTCCGGTCCGATGTTTGTAAGTTGCAGAGTAAAAAAAAAACGACCCATTAAAATCTATACATATATGATCAGAACGTCGAACTGAGTCCATTTATCCATTGTCCGTCTTTCTGTCTGTCCATCTGTTTGTATGCAATCTAGTCTCTCAGTTTTCGAGATATCCGAATAAAATTGGGTAATTGAGTGCATTCTTTATAATGCATTAATCATTTGTCGGAACCGAAAGAATTGGACCACTACAACATATAGCGCCCATACAATTGATTGTTCAGATATGAGATTTTTCGTTATAACTTCCACATTTGCGCAGCTAGGATCATGCAATTTTGCAATAATTTCACCCATTATCAACAAAATACTTAAAGTGAAAATTACAAAGATCGGGTCACTATAACCTATAGCTCCCTATAATTGATTGTTCAGATATAAGATTTTTTGTTATAACTGCTCCATTTATGTAGCTAGGAACATGAAAAGATGTAACCACATTCAATAATTATGTTCGCTTAAGTACCCTCATCGAGGTACTTAAATTATATTTAAATGCTTTCAGTTATTGAATTTTTAGTTGTATTCATAAAATTTGTGTCTCAATGTGCGGGATCAGGGTCACAATTTTCCGCATATATATATATATACATATATGCCTGCACATACATAATATGTATTTATATGTGCGTTGGCATACAAGTCAAAATAGTTAAAGTATGAGTTAATTTTTCAGAACCAACCCATAAAAAATGCAAAAAATAGTTAAGTATTAAAAAGACATAATGAAGTAAAAAAAAACAAACAAATGGCCTCAGCGTGAAATTTCATGTAAATTGAAAAGCTGTTGACATTCGCTTATGGCCGGCTGTGCACACAAGCAAGCAATCACGCACATGGATGCAAATTTTATCTATCCAATGATACATATATTACTACGTACATACATATGTATCTAGATATGTATGTATGTATATATACTTATATATATAATAGGGTGGCTGTATGGCGCATCGCCTATATTTTAATAAAAGCCCTTAAAAGCATAATGGCGAGACATCCTGGCTTAAAATTCTCTGAGAAAAACCTTAATTACTTTAGCTGCTGTCAGCGCCCAAAAAGACCCAGGTAACGGTATATATCGAGGGCTTATATTCAATACCCTCTTTTCACAAAAACTAGTTTGTGATGTTAAAACCTATCTGGGACTTATCTTCCATCAATGATGGTAATTATTACTTTGCAATTTAATAGTAAATTCTTCTGAAAAGCGTTATAGAGCATTAATATCACCAATGACAGTTAGGTCTTAGGTGGATTTTTATGTCAGAATCTAATTTTTGTGAGAAGTACAGATAGTGGGTATTGAATATAAGCCCTCGATTTGTATCAAAAAATTTTACTTAATAACCTTTACAAAATTAGGAAACGTGTTTAATCATTTCTGACGACCGACAACGCTTTCTCCATTAGTGTGACTATTGCAAGAATACACCATTCTTTTATTCGAGAAATCTATTCCGCTGCAGTAAAAATACAACATTTACCAGCTTTTTCCAGTGCCAACACTTTATAAATGTACACAAGTTGACAATATGGCACTTAGGCTAGTAAATAAATATTTATATGTCCTTTGTACAGCTATTAAGAAAGGAAGTACATAGAATGGTGATTCCTAAAGGTTCGAAATTCGAAAACGATTTGTTCAAACAATAAATCGACTAATCGCTAGCGATGAAAGCTCCTCGGGAGTGAGAAGAAAATTAGAGCCAAAGTATAAAACATTTGCCAACTGAGGTACAGATGTTGAGTAAATTTCACTTCATTATTCTCCTTCGTTACTTGAGATGTTGAGCTTTACTGCATAAATTCCGATCGGACAATGACCGCTTAGAAAGCCCTTCAGTAACGAGAGGTGTGACTTGTTCAGTTTGGTCTTATCTGCCATCGGTTAACCTGCGTTCATAAGGATTTAGCCACCTCACATTTCACAGCTCTCATCCAGCTCTGCTGAGCAAACTAAAAGCCCTCTGTCCAAAAGCCATCTACATGTAGCCAGTGAAGCAATCACTAGTTTCAAATAGACGCGTTTATTACATTTAAATTAGGGTCGAACCCTGGTAATCTGACGATATTTTTTTATGTGCAGTAGTCAATTTTTTTATACTACAACAATACTGCTTTTTTATATACTGCAGCAACAAAAAAGTTATCCACATCAAACACTTTAAGGCTAATATCTCAAAAATCAGTTTTAACAGGAGTGCCGCCCTTATTGCACATAACTCCTCAACCATTAGAGATAAAATAAAAACAACTTAAATTGCTTGTGAATTTTTTTCTTTGAAAAGTGATGAATATTTTTTAAACAGACTTTTAATAAAAAGCAAAGCCTTTTATTTTGGTGATTTTTACTATCGTAATTTATTTTATTCTGGGGTTCCACAAACGTATACAAGTATTTATTAGGTGGCTTTGTGAAAATAACGTTAGCATTCATAAGTGGTGGTCAAACCCAGTAAGGTTTTGCTCAATCGAATCGCAATATTTTCTACACAAGAAAATAAATATTTTTTTCATTACATTCTGTTATCCTTAGTAAAGTTTGGCGTTTAATATTTTAGTTGAAGTTTTAACCATCTATAAGCCATTTTTTTAAACAATGAGTAAAAAAGACCCATTCTGGTGGCAGTTGAAGAGTTAAACTCTTGGAAAAAAGCCTGCCACCATTCTTTTCAATCTAAAACCCGCAAAAAAACGTAAAAAGTTCGTAATTGAACATAACGGTAGATAAGATTATTACAAAAATGTATTAATAGAGACATAAATTACTCCAGTGACTTATTTCGGAAAACCCTGAATTCGAGAAAAAACGATTTAAACATTTGGATTGTAATATTAGCCTTATGGGTAAACCAAAATATTTTCGCCTATAACTTTTTAAGTAGCCGACACTCTAAAAAGTACAAGTAAAACTACTACTGAAAAGTGTTTATTTTTCAACCAGATTCTGTGCAAATATACGCACAAGATGTTCAAGATTTGATTTTAACCAGGAGTTGTTTAAAATACACACATAAATATACATTTGGAATGTTTATCATTGCAAACTTTTTGAAAGTAAAAATATATTTTATATATTTTATATATTTTGTTAAGTTTGGCTTATTAAAAAATTAAGTCTACATGCATACATAAGTACATATCGCTATCTATCCATTTTTTATGAAGACTCATATATTGATATAGGAAGCAAATAAAAATAAAAATTAATCGTTTCGAGGAGGATTTAGATATTTATTTTATTTTTTTCTCGTTTAGTTATATTAAATGAAAGGCAAAAGTCCAAAAGAGGCACCGAAAATCCGATAAGACCAAATTATACGAAATATTTTAATAAAGACGTATTCGTATGGGGTTTTGCTTTGCCTTAAACACACAAAATATTGTATTCAAAGTTTTGCAAAATACTTGAAGAAAAAGGTTTTATTAAGATTTTTCCTCTCCTGTACTGTAAACTTAATTTGATAGGCCAAGCCCGATCTTAGGGCAAACTAATTTTTGCTAGGCAGAAACAAGTTCGATGTAACAATACTTTGGCAACGTAGCTGGAGTTAGACTGATGAGGGTTATTTTTTTTGAAGCGCAGCCGAAGTTCCTTCGCTAAAATACTCTTGTCGCATGACCTAGTTCAGCCTAGGCGAACGTAATTTGTCCTAAGATCGGGTTTGGCCGGCAACTGATACACAACCTGTGTATTTAGAAAAGGGGTGATTAGAAAGTTATTTCGGGCAGGTTGCGTATACGCACCGTGGCACAATAATATGAACATTGAGTGGAGCTGACTTAAAAGCTACGATAAAAATCTTCAAAAAGGCCTTTAGCGACATAAACATAGATACTTAGTATATACCGATCAATGGTTATCGATTAGTTATTCCTTCGGTTCATTCATTGACTAAGAATTTGGCCGAGCTTCTCAACCTGACAATTTAAAGAAATTATTTGTGAATCTCGGAATACTATCACCAGTAGACGCACAGTCCACGCCGTTATATCAGACTTTTTAAAACCATATTTAGAATCGCAATCAAAATGTATTTACCCATCCTAATGTACATGCATACATAAATATATGCACAATATGCACAATACTGAACACACGTATGCTTTCGCAGCTGCAACTGCACTTCTATCAGTCAGATAATTCATGATTAATTATTTTATTGTTGCCCATATGCATTCAATATAGTATATACATACATATACATATACACACATCCATATATGCACATATGTATGTATGTATGTGCTGTCAGTTTATACTTCCGTTGATCGGCAGGTTCAACCGTTTATTAATGTCATTTTCCGGCATCGATGCAGTCATTCACATTTGCCTACGTGCCGACACATGTGTGCTATATGTATGTGTGTGTACTTACTATATGTTTGTGTGTGTATTTGTATGATGAGTTAATTTCTCATTGTATCTGCGCTCGATGATGGTATAATTTTATTTTCCGCCACTCAACTATTTACTCAACTATCACCTTCATTTGCATACAGAAGGGCATATGTATGCGTAAGTAATAATACTTGCATATGCGCTTTAGTATGTATACGTATACCTACATACATATATTGTGTCAGTTGAGGCAAAATGCCGCTGCCATCGGCAGCTGTTGCATGCGTTAATGTGTCGTCATTATTTTGTGTATGTAGTTTCGCTCTCAGCCACTTTAAATGTATCCTTGTTGACACTTTGATAATTTAAAATTAATGTTTATGCAGTGAATACATTTTCTTTCTCGCTGCATTCCAAGTTGTTGCTTTTCTTTTGTTTTATGAAAATCATATTTATTTACATTGGGAAAGAGCTCACATCTGGGAAGAACGATTTTTATTAAAAAACTTTCACTTCATATATCATTAACTAATTGGTAATGCTCATTTCTCCGCGTAGCTCAGTACGAATATCGATTCAGATCTATCCAAGCGAATTACCCCCCCCCCTTCTCCCAAAAAAGCGAAAAAGCAAGATAAACGAATGGGCTTCGTGGTGAATGAGGGCGAAACGAAGTATCTCCTGCCATCAGACAAATAGTCAGATAAATAAGCGTCTCGACATCCACGTCACTGATGACAGTCACACGTTTGAAAAAGAAAGGTAATTCGCTTATTTGGGATCCAGTGTTAACCCACGATATTTATTCCTGCCCTTCGAATCATACGCCTCTCCTGCTAACAAGACTTGTGCTTGTTCAAACAGCCAATAATCTCTCTCTATATACAAAATCCACTTATGGAATATAAGTCACTCATCATGCTCGTGCTGGTTTGGACAATGAAGACATCTGATGAGGCGGCTCATGGTAACAGAGGACGACGAAGGCCTCCTCTGCGTGGAGAAGGACTTGGCTTTACCTGGCATTTGCAATTAGCGTTAGTTGGCACAGAAGAGAAACGACCGGCGTGCTTTGTTGGACTCCCGCCACGGAGAAGAATGTAACTGAATTATGGTAAGTTCTTATGAACTGAGTACTGCCTCAAGAAAGTTTTACACAAGAAAATTTCTTAGCCATTTCTTGTGTGTCATTTTATAAGGAATTTTTGCTTTCCTTGAGAGCTGCATTCTGGCCTTAAGAATATAACGATACCATACAGGCACGTTTTTCAAAAATTGCATAACATTAAGCAAAAGGAGATGAAATTTTGTATCGCCATGTAAGCAAAATTTTTGCTAAGCATGCACCATAGGTTTGCAATATACTCTGAAAGTTGACAATATTCTCGTTTGTTTACATCCAGTTATGAATGTTAATTTCTTTTTTTTTGTTATTTTGCAACTTTTTATATATTTTTTCTTTGAAAAAACAACAAAAAATTTAATGTGTACTTCTTTCGATGTTTCTAAATAGTATTGAATTCACTTTAACTGGCATATATAGTGATGAGTTTGACCTGGGTATTTACCCACTTTCGTACCCGAGTATCTCCTTACCTTAATTCGGGTAGGTATACACTTGAATAAGCCATAATCTGAACATGTAAATAATATTTGTAACTTAGTTTTAGTTTTATACTGCTTGTGCGTACATTTCTGAAACAATACGTTTAAAAGGAACTTATTATTCCACAGTGGTTGGCGTATACTTCTTGCCCATAAGGCACAGCACAGTTAAGTCGGCAAATATACGTAAGTAATAAATATTCTGCAAAATACTTTATGCATGTACGTTATCAACTTCCCGCCGCCATATTTAATTAGCTTAGCTTTTTCATAGCCGGATGAAATGTACTAACTCCGTTATCCTTGGCGTATCCATCTCCACTAGTCCCAGTATTTTTGTGGTTTTTCAAGGCGGAGAAGTTTTCCCAAAATAATATTTTTTTCCCCGACATTGTAATGAAAGTCGTAAAATAAGACATACTTGTTTCCTGGGCCTGTTATTAATCTAAAATATTTTTTTTACGAAAAAAAAAAAACAGAACAAGGTTTGAGAAATGCAATAAATTTTACTCGGACGCAAGCACTTCAGTTAGAACATAAGTCAACCAAAAATGTAATTTATAATAAGAATTCTAGAAAGTTAGTTCTATGTTTCGGTGCTGAAATTTCGGTATGCAGTCCCTAAAAGTCAAGAATGTTGCAAATTGTTAACCACTGGTTATTTCAAGCGAATTTCATGATACTAATTTTTTTTTTTACCTCCAATTAAATGCAACAGTAAAATGTTGAAGTTTAAGTATGAACTAGGTAGTTAGATGACGCTTATATTTTTAATGCAGTGCCGCCAAGTCTCGAAAATTGTCTGCCTTTGAAACATTGGTGGCATACTATGCCATATTCATGTTAAAAAGGTTAATTGATTCGAACATATTGATAAAAAAAAAATTGATGACAACAATTACTATCCATCAAGGAATTTTTCAAAATTTTCATTTCGTAAACATTTTAAATTTGTATTTTCCCTCTTTTACTCAAACCCTCAGTATAAAAATTAATATCAGTGGCAAACCTTTTGAAAACTATCTGGATCAAAGTGCTTGTAAATTTTATTTTCAATTTACCCATGGGTACAACCTCGCAATATTTCATTTAATTTTAAATTATTTATCTTTATTTTTTTGGATTAGTGATAGCGCAAATGAAAAATGTTTCTAAGCTGAAGCTTTCTTAAATACCGTTCGTTTGATACCAAAACTGTAGTATTTAGGATATCTTTTCAGTTTAATTGAATTACAAATTTCAAACAGGTGGTAACTCTCTTTAAATACATTGTGGCTAATCCTGCGGCAACGCGAACCAAACAAAAAAATTGCAGAATGTCCGAGGAATAACGTAGAATATTCGACAGCGAGAAACGTCAATTGGATGAATACTGCGAACAGCGAGAGAATGAGAGAATAGGCAATACACTTCAGGACATTCTAGAGTTGACATGAGTGCGAGCGCAGGTACACAAGGCCGCTGCTACAGCGAAGTAAGTTAGCTGCAAGTCAGCAAGCTACAAGACAAGTTAGTTGCGAATCAGAAAGTAAGTTTTGTAAAGTGTTTTAATTCCCTTAACAAGTATTGTTAATTGTTGTTATTGCATAAACAAGTATTGGTGTACAATAAAGTTAATTTTACTGTAACTTGGTCATATTGAGCATTTATTTAGCAAATAAAAGAACAGAGAAAAGATTTTGGGAAATCCATCAAGTAGTCTAGGATAATGGTAACAATATTTCCTAAACTAAACTTTCTGAAACCACTTTAGCACTCTAGAAAAAAATTGGGAAAATTAAGCTCTCTCAAGTTGCTTGTTAGTTATATTATCAAATTAACCGAACTAAAATTTTCAAACATGTGGCAACTCTCAACAAAATTATTTTCTACGAAGCTCATATCCAAATTGTGAATCGATAACCAAAATGTAACACAAATTTGATAAAGCATCCGGTGCTAATAGCGAAAGAATCAGAATAAGAATTATTTTATTTATTGTTGTTTTTTTTTTCTTATATGTGGAGTTTTTATTTGTTGTTGTCTTTTCTCATGTGCGGACCTTATCGTTTTTATTTTTTCTTAAACATCTGTAGAAGATGTATCTCCTGTTAGTTTTTTCTTATATGGGACATTATATGGACAAAGTGTAGTGTTCACATTTTTGGCCATAGCTCTGGATCTATTTATCGGATAGCAAATAAACATTGCTCCACATGATCCATATACATTTTAACAAACTTTCAAAATTTCATAAAAATCGGTTCAGTGCTTTTTGAGTAAATGTGTTAGATCACTTTTGCAACTTTACTTTACATATTTATAAGATAACGGGGCAGTGTAAATAGGTCTCCGGACGCATCTGTTGAGGCAGAGGTACCTCTTTTTATCATTCTCATTAAAAAGAAAGAGTTACTACTCTCCTCCTTCATGCCGGCCCAAGGCTGCAAACGAATTGAATACTTGAATCCTCGCGTGTTTCGCCTTACGTTGCCCAGAGTGCGCGAACGCGAATGCAAGAGTAAGAAATGAATGGACCGCACTGTGGTTCCATATGTACAGAAAGCGGAGAAAATTCAATATCATTGTTAATTTTTAATAGATTTGCACAAGACTTTTTTACTCTGGGGGTTTTGAGCCGCTTATTAAGAACTTCGAGTTAGATCATAGAAAGTAAAAATGGTGGATCTAATATGGAGGACGAAATTTTTCAAATTCACTCTTGTTAGGGTCGCTAATTACGCACCCGATAACAACCTTTGAAAATTCAAAAGGGCGAATCCAAAGTGGCGGAAGAATTTATTAAAACAGATGGAACCCTGTTCAAAATATTTGCATTCTTAAACCTCTCTTGCCTGACAAATATGTATGGTGTGGTACACATTTCAATTAATTCTACATGTAGTGTAGAAATACAGCCCTTTCAATGTCATCTTGATGGTTATCCACATTTTAATAAACCTATTAAATTAATTTAAATTGATTTTCTAACAGGTGGCAACCCTTTTCATGTTCTAACCTAAATGAAACTTACAGACTTTCCATTCGTTACACTCAAAAAAATTTATTTGACAGATAAAAAATCCAATCTTGAACATCTTGTGCGTATATTTAAATAGGTTAATAGAAAAACAAACCCAATTTCAGTAGCAGTTTTACATGTACTTTTTTATAGTGCATTGACTTTTTTTATTTAAATATGGCTGCATGTATGAAAAGTCGCTAAAGTAAACAATATCTTGTGCGGACACATTCCCATTCAGTAGGCCTACAGTGGTGACTCATAAGCGATTTTTATCGTTGTTTTGGCAGAACTTTCCAGCATAGCTATTATGAAAAACTAAAGATAGTGCTAGTACTGAGTACTATATAGCATAAACTACATTTTTATTCACACGGTCCATTGTGTATTAAGTATAAATTTCTATTCCCACTGGTAACCAGTTTGCTTTACTGCTGCAGTCTAATCAACCACCTGGCACTTGCAATTACCTGCTCCCACAGTAGACGTTAACTACAGCTGCTTTAACCCATTTGGAAAGTGCGTATTTGCTTTGAAATATATACGCATTCGTATGCGCCCATTTATTTATTTGCGAATACTTGCACGAATATACACGTACGTACATACATTTATGTACAAATATTTATGTGGCGTTTTCACACCGCAATCAAATATGCTGCAAACACGTTCCTCGGCATACACTCATGCAGACACATTCCGACACAAAACTAGAATGTGTATAGCAATAGTCAGGCACTGCAGGGCATGTACGAGTATTAAGCATGGCCGCAGGCGTCATCGGGCAACATAAACTTATTTGCAAGTATTGTCAATGAATGCGCACACTACGACCTCAACTTGAAACAGCACTCAGCAAGTTGCTGCGCAATGTTTACATATACGATTTCAATTTAGCATTTGTTCGTACTGTATATATCACTGCAATTGTTGTTATTGTTTCCAAACTGCCATCGCGGCTGATTTCAAGCTCGGAAGGATGTGTTATATTCGACGCAGTATTTGTTGCTTACGCAGCTTTTGTTGTTGCTCGCCAAAAGATGCATGCTATGTTGAAACGTGGCCGCATGTTATTCCACATTTATCCGAATTAATATCCCCCCTCCCACACAACTTTGCTTTTTCTGCTGCTCTCGGTTATCGGTAGCAAGGGCCCCGCGGCAGAATCTTACCGATTTCAGCATGTCCAATTCGCCTTCGTCCGTGCTTTTTCCTCTTCTTCGCTACATCTGTCTGCTACAATTCCACCTCCCTTTTTTGTTTCTTGTTTTGTCGCCGTTCACAAGTTGTTCATTGCGACCAACATCGCCACCGATACCACGACGAACAACAACGAACATTGACGACCACAAAAACCCCCGCTACCAAATACTCTGCATTCACTGGCTTTATTGTTATAATGTTTTGAGCTGGCAGTGTTGCTCTTGTTGCTGTTGCTGTTGCTGTTGCTGTTGCTGTTGCTGTTGCTGGAACCATTATTGTCGTTTTGCTGTTGTTTTCAATGTATTTGTTGTTGTTATGTTGGCTTGTTTTCGTTGTTTACGAGTGTTTTAGCGCGTTCTCGCGAAGCGTTCCATCGAGCGGATTTTCGGGTTGATTGTGGTTTCAAGTGCACAAAAAAAGTTGGCTGCATTTGACCGTCATATTGTCGGCAATTGTTGGCGCCGCGGCAGCGTCTTTGACATTGTTGTTACTGCTTGCGCTGTTGCAATTGTTGTCACTGCATGTTGATGGCATTTCCATTTAACCATTGCAGATCTGACTGTATTTGCTGCAGTCGTTTTTGCTTTTGCTTTTGTCCTTGTCAGTGCAGCCAACAACTCGTACTTTGTTCTTGCTCCTTTATTTCAGCTATTTTGGACGCATTTGTGTCACTCTTGTTCATATTCATACATATGTATAGCGAGTACATACGCATGCATGCGTATTTATTGTGCGTGCATGCCCTGCAGTGAAAAATCTAACCAGGCAGTATAAATACCAGTTCATGAACTAGTATGTACTAAAGCGATGTCGTTCCAGTTCGACAATTTCGAAGAACTTAAGCGTTCAGCGACATCTTCCTTAGCCAAAGCCAAAAATGAAGCGCATTTAATTCTTTTTCTTGCAAATTTAAGCTGTGGCGATTGGAGATGGTTAAGAAACTTCAAATTAAATCAATATAAGTGATTATAATTATTTCAATTTAAATATAAATTACAAGTTTGGAAATCTAATTTTATTATAGAAAAACATAATGCGGAAAGAAGTACCTCTGCCATAAAAAAAAAAGAATTTTTGATTCAATTTAAAATTTACAATAAAAACCCTAAATAAAAAAATTAATTAACCCAAATTGTCCCAGATTAATTTTGTTCAGATTGTTTTGCTTTCTTCTATATACAGGGTAAAAGTAGTTTTAAGGTAAAGGAAAAAATATGACTAAAGCTTTGGGAGTAGTATATGTAGTTCGTCCGATATCGGCCGTTGCCATATGGCAACACGGGGCGTATACCAATGGATTGTTAGAAGGCAGTATTTGGTTAAAACATAAAATAATAAAAACATTATGTATACGTTTTATTACACTTATTGATAATATTTGCGTATTCTGTATTCAAAGGAGATATAGGAATAAATTTAAAGAAGATATAAGGTCCCTGTTCGGAGGCCCCCGAGGTTCGGTAGTATCCGGTTGTCAATTAAATACCACACAAAGTATTTGGGAGTAGTCTTGGATAGTAAGCTTCTGTGGAAGCTCAATGTTGAGGAAAGGGTTAAGAAGGCTAGCTACGCTCTTTATTGATGTAAAAGAATGTTGTTAGGCACATGGGGTCTGTCACCTGCCCTGAAGCATTGGTGCTCCATAGCAATAGTGATACCAATACTGCTCTATGGCGCTTGCTATGGTGGAATGCCGCAAGAAAGTCCTCATACCTCGGAGCAATGGAGAAGTTTCAGCGCCTCGCAGCATTGTGCAAAAGAAAGATTGCAAATTTATTACCGGATTGCTAACGGGGCATATCCTAGTCGACGGTCATGCACAAAAATGGGTGTTACCTACTACCGCCAACAGATGCGACAAGTGTCGAGAGCGTGAGACCAGATAAGCCTTGAAGTATCTTCTCTACCGATATCCTGCACTGTCAAATACACGATTAAAATGCTTGCAATTCGAGAAGTCAGAGGACATTTTAAGAGTAGAGCTGAAATTTATGCTAAAACTGGCAAAAAAACGTTTACAACCTTTGTGGTGTTTTAACTTTGACGCGTAAAAATGAGCTCCAACTGGACCTACCGGTCTATATGTGGCTCAACGTCGGCCAGATTAACCTAACCTAACGTAACAATTAGTTAACGTACATATAAGCAATTTTAAGTAAGCGAGTTTGTATAAAAAAAAATTTAACTCCCGTCCGCCAGGACTTGAACCGCGCACCTCAGGAAAACCATGCCAGTATTTTGTTCTGCCGCCCATTGCGACTGTTGGAGCGCCGCGAGCAAAATGGCAAGCTTATGATTTTCACGGTTGGTGAATTGGCAGACAATTGACAACTTGTAGGACATCGCCATGTTAAAAATACCAGTTCGATTGAAACGCAAAGTGGTAGCATTGTAGCTCACAACGAATTGCTTTCCCTGCAAGGTGTATATGCGTGCAGCTGTGTGTGGTTATTTATATGGCTGCCGCTGGTTCAGTTTAAATTGGTTGCTTGCTGTGCGCTACCGCAAATGAATTTCAACATCCTGACGTTAGCCATGTTGAATGGTATTAGGTTGGTTTTACCACTCTTCTACTGCCTAAATACATATATGCGTATAAACATAATTCTCAGACTACAGCTAAGAAGTCATTGTAAATACATTTTTTTTCCTTTTAACTTTGCATCAATTTATGCATCTTAATAATAATAGATTGGCGCTTACACATATGTTAGTGCTTGGCTCGGCTTCACCTCCAATTTATCGCGTGCGCCTTGATGTTGTGACACAAAAAAGGAAGGACCTACAGTTTTACGCCAAATCCGCACCTCGATTGTATTTATATGATAAGCTTTTTCATGGTATAAATACAATCGAAGAATTGCCATTGCCTGCCGAAGGGTGACCGCTATTAGAAAAAAAAGCTTTTCTGATGTTGGGTTGAACCGGGCTTGAACCGAGGCGGAATGGAAGCGCGCACTGCCAACCTCTGAACCACAGCGGCCTGATCTTAAGCCTTTATTTTACCATGTTTCTCAAAAACAATACTCAGATCGAAGATCAAAGTTTTCAATTGCCTTATATCATCTAAATATCTCTATCCAATAAGGCTTAGCAAGCAGTAATTAGCGCCGTAATGTTAAGTGGCTCAATGGCGTAAAATCCAAAAACCTCAGATACTCAAAATTTTGGTAAAGAACTGCCTTCCCGTATGACTACCGTACTTTCGTCATACTGAGCAACAAATATAACCAGACCTATTCTACATTTTGATTACGTTCTCGCTGCGCAACGTTGGAATTTGGTATTCTGAATTATGACTGAAGGAAGGAGGAAGAAAGAAAACATTTTCGAAATCAGCTGTAAATTTTGGAATATTTAAAATTAAAAAAAAAAAAATTGGAAGGAAATATTTTTACTTATATCCGCGACGTTTTTGTTTGAAGACGACAAAACACCGCGCAATGCTGAGATGGAAGCTAAAATGCGGGGACTAAGAGATATATGTGATCCGTTTCCGATGACGGATGAAGTGAAAGAAATTTATCTTTAAAGTGCTAAAGCTTTAAAAATTAATTTAATTGGGCAACACTTTTAGATTCAAAAATAACTTCTGACCAAGGTACATTGAACAGGTAGTATCAGTAGAGCAGCTGATTTGATTTATTTTCAAATTATTTGGTCTCGAAAATGTCCAATATTTTTAATTTTTTCTCACAAAAATTCTGAATTGTTAAAATCCATTTGCATGTGAAACCTTTTTCCATACAAAACAAGCGATTGAATAGCAGCTTTTGGAACGTTCGCCCAACTCAGCAGCACAACCGCTGATTACTGGCCCTTGTAAAGGGTGGATCAATGCTTCGAGAAGCAAACAAATTTACTAGGAAAGAAAGTTGCATCAATTTTTATTTTTTCCAATTTCAATTTTTTATTTTTTATAATTTTTTGTATTTCACATGGCACGCTTTGATTTAGAAGAAAAAATTCAGAACAGTTTTTGACACTTTCGATACCAGAAGCAACAACAAAATACACGCAAATGTTGTTTTTGCTCTACTGATACTACCTGTTTAATGTGCCTTGCTTCTGACTGACTGCGGACGCTTTCAAGTACATACATACTAATAGTTTCTGACAAATTAATTAATCATTCTAGTTTTTTTATTTTTTAATAAAAAAAATTTAAAAAAAATCAAACTTTAACAGAAGAAAATTTTTTAAAGTAACAGGTTATGTGCCAAATTTTTGCATTTGCGCTAAAGCTTGTTCTATTATTAAAAAAAAAAAATCAAGTTACTAAAGAAGGAAATCTGTGTTCATATGGAAAAGTAGCTTATGTCGAATATCACAGTGTGGAGATATTCGTAATTTTATCTAATTTTTAAGCTAGCTTGTTCCAGTAAAAAATTTGTAGGTGAAAGCATTATTATTAATGTCAGTTGAAAGCCTGGATAATAGTTTTAAAAAAAATCTGTAAAACCTATTCACTATGAAGGTTTTTTTACTTAAGCGCTTTTTCTAAACTGAACTTTGCAATTTAGTGAATCTTAAGTAACTTAAGCGATCATATTGAAATAAATACCGTGAATTGAACAGTGTTAAATTAACATAAGTTGTTTTATTGAAACGCATTTACAAATATCAAAACATATAAGGAAAAAATACTTTAATTAATGAATGTATTTAATTAATTAAATGAATGCTATTTGAATACAAATATATGTTAAATTCAAGTAATTTCGTTTAAGCTCATATAAAATGATGCGAAACATAAGCTTTATAGATCATAAATGTTTTTAAGGTATGTATATAATTATTCAAACACTTCATCATATTCAGTTAAGTCTGGGTGAAAGTCCAACATTTCTTGAGTTCTTAAATTTAAGTAAAAATCTTTGTAATTTTCGTCAATCAGTGGTAACATGTCAATCAAGTCCTGTTTCTTCTTATAATTGATGCTTATAGGTGATATATAACACTTATTTAAATTATTAATTTTTATAGAATTGATTCCCTTTTTTCTTAAGTTAATTTTTCTGAATGGCGCATTTTAATTTAGGGAAGTTTTAAAATGAACTGTTCCAAAATCTTTGGTAAAGCGCAACCACTTTATGTCAGCCCAGCTATATTTCTGCCCATCTCCATCCACTTTTCTCCATAAGAAGCAATCTTTAGCAGCACTCGCAAAATCAATGAACTGGTTTCTACTCCTCTCATTCACAATACATTTTTTTTTACTCCAACAGTTCTAATAAATTGATACCAGTCTCTTGGATGGTGGATTTTAATTGATGTGTTCTTCTTTTTCCTTTCTATGAGAGCATGATCACTGTCGCATTCCATATATGCGTGTGGCCAGGGACCAAAAACTTATGATCAATTACGTTTAATGTTGTTTCGGGGCAGTGAATATATATGGCAAACATTGTGGCAATAAAAGAATTTTTATTTTGGCCCCGGCAGCAGTCACTATAAAAAATAACCTGACTTATAGAGGGTTGAAGTCCTTTTAATACTTCAAACAAACATGACGCGATTTCGTTACCTCCGCGTTTTGCTAACGCCTCGTGCCACATATAGCAAAACGGTTGATCTGTAGCACAGTCATGGACAGTTAAATTGAATGTCCATAATGGCCTTTTATAAAATGAAAGCGACGATCGCAAAAGTGGAGTGGGAAGACATTGCTGCAAATCGAAACAGAATACTTTTAAATTTACATGATCAATAGCTTTTTTCTTATCACTTTTTTTCAATTCATAAGCATCTTCCGCTTGTTGATGATGATCTGTTTGCTCACGTTTAAGAATGTCAAGCATATCTGCTTGAGAAGTGGCTATTTTGGCGCTAAACACATCACATTTATGGCAAGTGTCAAATTTTGTTTTTATGAATTTTATGTTTAGTGTTTGAAAAATATTAGTAAATTTCGATAGTGAGACGGTATGATCATTGTCTTCGCAATAAAGCCTGTAAAGCGCAGAAATTGAAAGGTCACTGGGTAGGTATTTTCGGGAAGTGTCACGACGAGTATAGTGAGATTCATATAAAGGGAACCTATTTATAAAATTAACCACTTCTGTTTCTTTCTCTGGAGATATTTTTTTTTTTTGTTTGGGGTTTTTCCACGAAGATCCCACTTATCAAAACAGCTACGGCCTTCTATTTTTTTTCTTATTACAGTTTTTATGAATTGATCGGTTTCCGATAAAACCGTTTTAAAACAGCGTTGACACACTAAAACTCGTTCCCCATGTGATATTAAATGATATTTGTATGAATTAGGCCTGTTCCTTGGATTAGTAACACTTTTGTCTCTGCGCACAGTTTTGGTTAAATTAATATCAATTAATCCAGCCACAAAAGCCTGCCGCAATTGGTACGACCCCATCTGCCAATACTGTTTATGTATTTCTTGTCGCTCTACCGGTAATAATTTATCTTTGCATTTATTTCTGCAGGATTGCAAATCACTAAGGGAGCGAGAAGGAACAATTTTACCGCCTTTGGAAGTGTACGTTTTGCCTTCATTACGTAGTCTCTGCTGCACAGATTTGGATATAGCACGATTACTTCTTCTGTTTGCTTCTGTTCGCGAATTACTTTCCTAAAATTTAATAGCATTGTGGGATTTATTTTCTGCAAAAATTAATTGTTACATGTGTACTTACATTACAATTTCCTTCTTCTGAATCTGTACTACTCTCTTCAATGTCACTACATTTATAATCAAGATCCAGAACAGAATCATCGTCGCCGAAAACATTAAAATCTTCCGAATATTCCATTTCGCACATTTTATGAATTAATGCGCAAAAACTGTTCCAACAGAGTTTTTAATGCGAGTAAAGAAAATTAAATTTGACAATTGTTCTCAGAAACTGTGATTACATTTTTAAAAGTGTATAATACAGTTGTGGTGTTTAGTACAAAATGCATGAGTTATAAATAAGTAGTTCATTATCAGCAACTAACACTTATGTCGAAAACACCTGCAAAAATTCACTAAAAAAAAAAAACTTAAAGCGAGATACGGTAGCGTTAATTTGCAGCTTC
>NW_023458558.1:39307757-39341093 GCF_013731165.1 Rhagoletis pomonella | reverse complement strand
AAATGTGCTGAACACTCTTTGTTCGAATCAAATTGATTTTGATTTTCCGTCCGAACGACTGGATGATGCGGGTTGCCGCGTTCTCCTTTGTATGCGTTTGCAGCGAATTGCATATATTATTTGCCCTCAAAATCGTATGTAGGCAACAATATCATCAGCTGTTTACTTCAGAACAAAATCAAATGTGCCGGACTGAATGGCGAACCGTACATCATCACCCTCTCCGGCAAAAATGTTTTGAGAGCAAATAAAAAGTTGTCCGGACACGAACAGTGAACCCGCCTTTAGAAATCAAATTTATAAATACTAAAGTTGGTAGAAAATTTTACATTCTTTTGCCCAGCTTGACATTTTTTCAACTACTATAAGTGACAATACAAAAATGTTAGTTTTTAATTTTGACTTTGAAAAGCAATAAAGAGTGGTTTAAAAATATGTATACCAAAAGATCATCACGATCTGCCGCAACTTATTTTCCAGTTTTCGTTTTGTACATTGTGTCAAAGTGACGGGATTAGAGCATCGGAAGATGAGCAACATTTGCATTTAGTCAGCATTTTGATCAAACGTACATCTACTCGAAGTTATTAATTCGCAATTATTTGCGATAATTCATAGCAAATGCCTGTATAAATAATTTTTTAGGCTAGTTCTGGCTTAGTATTTAAAAGCTTGAGTAATCGTAAAATAAGTAACATATTAACCTTTTATTAACCACAAAAAAATTAATGAACTGAGATTAATAAAAATTTAAAATTTGGAGAATTGAGAGTTTTTTATTATTTAGGTCATTATCACAATTCAAAATAGTCCATAAAATTTGTTTATTTTTGATCACACACACCCCAAAAAAGTGCACCGTGTGTCGTGGAACACTACTCATTTTGTACACCTCTAAGCAGAAAAGTTTGTTACTCATACGCCATGAATAACCGCATGGATATAACATACTATGAAAAAAATAAAATAAATGAAAATCGATAACGAGAAATTTATTAGTCGAGGCATAGCATGATTCAGTAATGAAAGGTTTACTCCGAAAACAGTTTTCTCGCTTCCTTTTGACAAAATCGGCTCCCTTAGCAGGGCACTGTGTGTGGGTTCGTGTGGGCGTGCAAAGCTTTGTCAAAAAAAACCTCTAATTATTGAATCATGGTGACATAGTACTTTCCATCGCCGTTATTTAGATAATTTTTTCCCCGAAAAACGATATTTCTTTCATCTTGATGCGATAAACATGAAACAAACCATCAGTTATAGTATTAACGGCGATGCGCTAGTTGACTATAGTAATTAATTAATGAAAAATATTTCCTGTCAAACTGAGTGATAGTCAAATGACTAATAAAATATGGTGGTTAAATGATGCCTACTGTCGCTTAATAAATCATTGTTATTATGCGCGAATCGATCACTTAAAAGACATTCGATAGATTATTCAATGCAACGCACTTTTTTGCTGTGTTTGTATTAAAAATGCCATTTTTAAATCATTAATCGAGGCCTTCAACTCCGACTCAATTTTTTGTCGATTTTTTAGTTCCGATTCGATCCCAGAACCGATTCAAAAAATTCGAGAATCGACATTCGATTTTTCCTCAGTTGACGGATATTGAACTACGGTTTTGCCTAAATAATCTATAAAAATTTAAATGAATTTGAATTTGGGGCTGATACAAAGAAAAAATAACTTGAGAGAGCAAATGCCAAAGAATTCAATGACTTTTCTCCTCCAACTGTGGGGCTCCTCAGGAAAGTCTTTTGAAAATAACTCTATGCAAAATTATGGCTAATACTACAACAAAACCTCAACAAAGTTTAGTTCCAAACTTCATGCAAGTTTTCATAAAAAAAAATTCACATCTTAATAACCATTTTCACTGGGCATTAAAACAAAAGATTTGTGTCACTATGTTGGGCGGTTAGTATCATTGAGTTTTGTTTCCACATGTCATTTTGAAAATGGCATATATTTTTTGTCACTTCGTTCTAGGCGGAAACTCGGTATAAGAATTTATGAAGTTTATGTTGAGTTGTAAAATTGCACACCTAGATGTAAAGTGAGCTAACTCAAAATTCATAGAGAGAGATTTAACTGCTTGTGGATCATACAGATTCAACGCAATTAAAACGAAAACAAATATAACAGTAGTTTTTTTAATTAATGTATATAATCATGAAGAAAACAAAATATTACCATTGGATGTAAGTTCTATGAATTAATTTATTCAAAAAAAACTCTACTATATTTTTTTTAGTTGATCGCACTTTAGATCTACAGTATCGGTCATATCTATAGCACGCCATTTCGAAGTGATATTGTGTGCAACTTATGTTTATTTGTTTATTTTTGAGAATTTTCAATTAAAATACAGTTCTTTCTCTAACAAACCCCATATAAACCCAAGTTTAACAATTTTTAGAAAACTTCAAAAAAGTGCAACAAATTTTCACCTATGTTTCAAACTTTTTTCTCGGAAGTGTTTGAATTTTTCTGAATACACAGTTTTATAGCCCAATCAATTTCAGTCTGATAATGTGCAAGTTTCAAGTGACTGAAAGTTACCGTTGATTTTTTAGAGTTTTTTTCGCCAAAGGTGTTGCGGTTTTCAACCATATACAAATAAATTGAGTTTATTCATTATATGGAAGCCAATGCGACAAAAAAAATTCTAAAAAATTAACGGTAATTCGTAGCCACTTGAAATTTGCACGTTATCAGACTAAAATTGCAGTGGCTAAAAAACTGTGTACTCGAAAAAATTCTAACACTTCCGAGAAAAAAGTTTGTTGCACTTTTTTGAAGTTTTCTACAAATTGTTAAACTTGGGTTTATATGGGGTTTGTTAGAGAAAGAACTGTATTTTAATTGAAAATTCTTAAAAATAAATAAATAAACATAAGTGGCACACAATATCACTTTGAAATGGCGTGCTATAGATATGACCGATACTGTAGGTGTTCCATATTACTGTCTTAGTATATAAAAATCTTGTCTTACACTTTTTTTTCAAATAACTCTAGATATTGAAACCGTTTTGAATGTATGTATGTAATTTAGTAAAATATGTTATTTAACAAAATATATGCATCGATCTTGGGAGATTTATTTATTTTTTGACGATTCCTTCCTGCATCGATAATTTTTATTTCCATTCGAATAGATTTTTTTTATCTCGATCTGGCATCACCAATCTGAACTTAGTTCGAAGAGTTGTAAAATGTATTTAATTGAGAACTTTTCATTGTACTCATTTCATTTGATCAAAATTGATGTCAAAAAAAACGAAAGTTAAAAAATGACCTCAGAAAAGTTAACTCTTTAGGGGTCCTGTGGTGGCAGAAATCTTAACTTTTCTGTAGATTTTAACTTTTGTGATTCTTAACTTTTCTGAGTGTCTACTGTATTGTAAACCACAAATTTTATATTTCACCGAATTTATACAATAAATCACTGGTTCTAAGTATCAATAATTCGTGGTGTTTCACTTTCACTTTTCTTTTAAAATAAAAGCTTTGGTGTAACTACATACGAGCTACGTTGCTGCAAGTATTTACAAAGGAATTTAAAAAAAGGGAAAATATAACATGTCTTTGGCTGAGTTTGAATACGTTGAGTTTTATTGAAATAAATTACATTTAATAATATAGGCAGACATTTCACACACTCAGCGAAGCCATATTGCTTTGCTGTATGTAATTTAACCAAAAATATTAAAGGACACCAGATTTTCTTAAAAATGCAGACCTGACTTTCAGCTCGTCAACCCAGGACTACAACTAATCCTCAAATTATTTAATTTAAACTTGTTGGCATTTACATGCATTAAAAGGAAATGCTAACGCGTAATTGACAGCACACCTTTAACGGAACACCGTTGCACTGTCGTTTTGTACTCCGTGTATACACTCAAAGCAATCCGCATCACAAAACAAGCGTAAAATTTCACAAATTTTAGGTATGTATGTCTGTACAAGTTTACAAAATGATACCATTGGTACATACATACACATGTATTACGTAAATCACTATAGATGTGCTTGAATGTATTTACAAATAAAGCTTTTCATTTCCAGCTCAAGGCAAGCACCTATTCACATGTACGGTGTACGGCGCGTCCATTAACTCTGGCATGGTACAATTTAAATCCGAAATTTTGAGCATTTCATTATCTGCACATTTCGAACGCGTCAACTAGGATGTAGTAGGTAAGTTCGTTACATGGCATTTGCCTTTATAACTTGCATACCAGCGTATTTGTGTTCTTAGTTACGTTTCTATATACACATACATATATCTACACTTCCCACGCACTTTTGTGCCCAACTTCACACGCAATGTGACACATTTTCTGTGAATAAATACACAAACAAATAAATACGCATTGTATATGTTTGTATGTAGGTATGTAAACTGTTGGCGAAAGTAATTAGTAAATAAACGTTTCGTTTAAACTATATATGTATTGTACATATATAGAAATTTGCATATACATATAGGTATGTATGGACAAAACAATTATTTAATACAATTAGAACCGGAAGACCGTGTCCCGCATAAAATTAATGACATACTGAAAAACATAGAGAAATAAATAGCATTGTTGTAGATTTTTATTTGAAATATAGTCTTTGAGAGTACAAAAATCTGCTCTCGATTATCCGCTCACAGCTGAATTCCAAGCAGGATTTAGTTTTTAACGCAAACGATCAAATGCTAATAATCCTTTCACAAAACAATGCTCGTAATAAAAGTCCAGTCAGATCATACTTCAAACCCGAAATTTTCTTTCAGGTGACAAAAGCTGCGCCAAAGGAAAGCTTAGGGGAGGTTTCGTGAGAGTGTGAAACTTAGTGCAAAAAAAAATAAATAATATAAATAAAAAATTGTTTTAATATACAACGCTTTTATAAATGGACTAAAAAGTAGAAAATAATATTTCTCAGTCGCATAGAATTTGTTTAGATATCTCTTGATTTTGAAATTTTAGCAAAAGCCATTATAAACAATTTATGAGATTGAAAATGAAAAGCGTAGGACGCATGCAATACAAAGCATTAGATTTAATCGACAATAGTCAAACTACATTATATAGACCTAAAATTTCAACAGAGAAAGTACAAATTTGAGATCGATTTTAAGTGGTCGTTATTCATATATACACATACATACATATATTACCCTTCATATCAATTCTGGTCTATTAGATGCGTCCCACGCTTTTCATTTTCAACCGTGGTATATTAAAACGTTTTTTTTTCTACTTTTTAGTCTTGTCCGTATAAAATTTTGCAATAGATATTAAAATAATTCAACGATATTAATAGATTGGCGCACACACATGCATATACATTAGGGCGGGTCGAAAATCTAATTTTTCTCAAATCCCTTGGTAATAGTGAAAATATGTTGTATCATGAAGTCAACAACAAGCCTGCAACATATTAGTATTTTATTTTATCGGTAGCTCTAATGGAAAAGCCATTTATTTCCATCATCGTGGAAAAATTTTGTTTATGAAAATGAGTATGGAAACATTGAACAGGCACTAGAAAAGATAGGAACAATAATTAGTTTACTTATGTTTATGGGCAAATCTAAAAAATACTAGGTACACTCTCAAAAAAAAATTTTATTTTTAAATTTGTGGCACAACTATATTTTATATATCATTTTATTCGTATTCTCTTAATAAATCGATTTATATAAGTGTAATTCCTTTTCATCAAGTGCTTCAGGTGCTTCCTGCTAAATTGGAGGAGTTATAACGCAAAACAACGTCTCTGGACAATCAGTTGTATGGGAGCTAGAATTTAGAGTGAACCGATTTCGGTGATTTAATGAGATAGTGAAGGGAATGTTAAAATACAAGCGTGTGCAAAATTTTAGTAACATGTCTTCAAAACTGAGGTACTTTTTTTTATAAAATAGTTCAAATTTATGCAAATCTTCATGTACCGTTATCTCGAAAACCGGAGCCAATCTGGTAACACGGGCGATGCCATTAAAATTAGAACGTCCCGATTAAGTGAGAATCGAGATAGATATAAGTTGCGCTCCAACAGCAGTACGATCTGCAGGTTTTGCAGGATTTAGTTCGAAAAGTGTTCCAGCAATTTCGTGAGATTAAAATATGCCTACTCACAGTATGAAGTTGCAGGATTTAGTCCAAAGTTTTTCTTCCTGCAAATTCATAAAAACTGTAAAATGAAGGGCAGTGTGGCATCAGTAAAGAACAAGTGAAACAGCTGATGAAATTTATAAGAAATAGTTTTAGCAGAATAGAAGCCAAATGCACCAAAATTAGGAAATCTTTTGAGAATTAAAATGTTGTGTGTAAGAATTTTTTCCTGAGTAAATAGTTCTGTAAACAAACATCTGACATTTATATATCTGCAGGAAAAATGTTTTTTTTTGCGTTCCAGCAGTTTTTCTCAGTTCTTGGACCGTTGCCCTCTCTTGTGAGAGATATTTTGCTTTTTGAAAGTTCTACAAGTTTTAGTCCAAAAATCGCTGGAACCCACCCGCACCCATGTACACATAAATGCTCAGAATGAATAGTCAATTAAGCCCCGTCTGCCTGTCCGTCCGTCTGTCCGTCTGGCCGTCCGTCCGTGTATACGATAACTCGAGCAAAAATTCAGATATCTCACCGAAATTCGGTACGTTGGTTTCCTTTTACCCAAGGTAGGTTGATATTAAAAATGGGCGAAATCGGACCACGCCCCTAACCATATAATCGTATTTTCGAAAAATGCAAAAACTACGATATTTCAGTAAATATGGGATCCCCATTGTTTAAAATTAGTATAAGAAGTCGAATTTTGGGGGAAAATAGTATAATTATAAAATTTCTGGAAAATGGGTGTGACCCCGCCCTTTTATGATGGAATTCTGCATCTCAGTAGCCGCACCACCAATCCTTGCCAAACTCGGTACGAGCCTTGCATAGGATCTAGCTAAGAAATCTGTTGAAAATCTTTGAAATCTGGCAATAACCACTTCCACCTTCCACATAAAGGTAATTTACAGAAACACGAAAACTATGATAAATCAGCTAGTTGACTCAAAATCGATAATTACCACAACTACTTAGAACTAAATTAGTTTATTCTACATCTCTGGATAATGGGCGTGGCGCCGCCCCCTTATGACCACAAATGTGTATCTCGTTAACTGATTCATAAATTTCTACCAAACTCGGTGCACTTAATAACATTCGAATCGGACTAAAATTACACCCACTTCCCACGTAACAGTAAATTTCGGACATCCGAAAACTCCGATATTTCAATAACTGAGGAAGCTAATTTACTCCGAGTTAACAATTTCTTAACAATAAAAAAGACAGCTACAGACTACAAGGTGCATCTCGGTAGATTTCTACCACACTTAGTTCAATTATGTTATTAATTCTTTTTCAGCGTATTATCGAAAGAGTTTGAAATCGGGAAAACCCCCTGCTTATCAAGCAAATGTATTTAAATAAAGGTGAAATGACGATATTTGATACATGCTTTACTTGTTTTTTTTTTTCTATTTCAGCGATATTCCTGTTTATTCTTCGTCTAACTTCTTAAGCACTCGATGGAAATGAATTAGACTTATATTTATCGATTTATAAAAAGATTATGAATAGAATTATATCTAAAACATAAGTGTGCCCACAAATTAAAAAAAGCATTTATTTGTTATTCTAGATTTACAATGAAAATGCGGTAGACCGCTACTGCGTGCAAATACGTTTATACGATGGTTGTCTGTATGTGAGTGTGTGTATGTTTAAATGGCTGTTTGTATATGTGTATATGTATATGTAAGCACACATAAAATACTTGCCTTTATTTCTCTAACCTTATATACGGACGCTTGCCCTTGGCTCCTACTATTTCTTACCCTTTCCACAAATGCTCATGGGCTCATCCACCAAATATTTACCTTTACTTTCCATTTAATTAAATTGAGCCGTTGCGGGGCAGGCACCAGCAAATTCGCCGATACACGCCTCCAACCTGAAAGTGCGCGCTTTCGATGCCTTTGCCTTCCGAATCGGTAGCGTTGTTATACTTGTCCCCAGGACTGACAGCAGTCAGCATAAATTTCAACCACCCGTGGTAAACAAGAAAACAAAAACGCACGCCGCACAACACCCACTGTTTGGCGTTGCTACTGAAAGTATATAAGTATGTAGCTTGCTACCGCACCGTGGATTTATTAAGCGTAATTCGGAGAAATTGATTGTGGCATTTCAGACTTTTGAAACAATTTAAAACGCACCCTCTCCCGGCGAAAGTCGTAAAGCTTGAAACTTACAAGGCTACGCACTTGGCGAGAGGTGAATACGTACTTCTACTAATTGACATACATACTTACATTCATAAGGTGTATACATATTTAAGTAAATGTGTTTACGTGTGCGAATATATGTATGTAGGTGGTAAATATCTTCTCTACCTTCCATTAATAACTTCTCTTAAAAACTTTGTTACACTTCTGAAGAAATTCTTGTGCGGCAATGAGATGGTTAATTTACGCGCGTTGGCATAGCATGCTGATGAAAAATTTCCTTCAAGTATGGCCTCACTCAACTGCTTTTATCGAAAATTTCTAATTCGATTTTCGTTTGACTAACACTGGTCTACAGGCAATAAAAAGCCAGAATGGCAGTAATATTTCTAGCGAGAGATATGATTGTGCTTCTTGGCATTATGTTACAGTGGCATGCCTATACTCAATCCCGCCTCAAGATTAAGGCAAACAATCGAAAACAAAAATTGTATTTTTAAAAAAACAAATAGATATATTGGTTTTCCTCATTGTAGATTATTCAACCCGTGTAAATCCAATATTCCAACTTTGTGCAATAAAAAAATAAAATTCAACAAACTTTCGCACAAATTTCGAGTTATTACTATATTCTACTAGAATTCAATGGGCTACAAGACTGCATAATAAGAATCCAATTACAAAGCTCGAAATGTTTGCGTAAATTTGTTAAATTTTTTTAATTTAAATAGCATAAATTTTTAAGTCAATGTCACTCGATTGGTATATTAGCACATATTGGTATTTTTATTTTGTTATCAAAAGATTGGTACAGTACAGCAATCTTCTATTGAAAAATTTCAACAAATTACACTGGTTTACAGCAAAAATGTTCTATGGATGCAATCCCCATGTAGAATTGCTCGGTGATTCTCAAACTCGAATAATTTTTTTTCATGGATACGTTTTCGAGATATTTTCAATTTACCGTTATTCAGTTTAAAACAAAAAGTGGTTCCACTTAATCACGTATATCTTACGAACCAATTTAACAGTCTTAAAAGGAGATACGTCAAATCAAATCTAAAGAAATTGTCCATAAACCATATACACATCACTTTCCCATAGGACTGATAGTTTCTGACAAATGAATTAAACATTCTAGTTTTTTTTTAATGAAAAAATTCAAACTTTAACACAAGAAATATTTTAAATATAACAGGTTCTGTGCCAAATTTCTGCGTTTGTACTAAAGCCTGTTCTCTTATAAAAAAAATCAAATTCCTAATTATGAAAATCGATGGATAAACAAGAACTAATGAGTGGTCAAATGAAAATACGCAAAGACTTTTTGCATGTAAAATGAGCAGGAAACAAAGTTACTCATACGCCACGTAAATCTGAGTAACACGCTTTTCTGCTCCTATTTCATACATAAAATCTTTGCACATTTTCATTTCGTTATTTCTTATTTATCCATCGATTTTCTTTTTCACTAACTTGATTTTTTTTTTACATAATGGCTTTAGCACACATGAAAAAATTTGGCACAGAACATGTTATTTTTTTTAAATCTTTCTTCTATTAAAATTTGAATTTTTTCATTTTTTAAGTAGATCCACTTTTTGTTTTAAGCTGAATAACGGTAAATTGAAAATATCTCGAAAAGTTATCCATAGAAAAAAAATTATCTCGATTTTCGGAAACACCGAGCAATTCTACTAGAAAATAGATAATAGCGTCTGGAGAACATAAACCAAACTAAAATTTGTGATCCAGTATTATTTTTCGTGATTGGGATAAAGAAAAATATTTGCGTATTCACACAATTGGGATAAGATTTGCACCGAATTTCGGCAATTACCCAATCGTGTGCACTTAAACTTGTATTTATACGGATATTGTTAAAGAATAAGCTATAGAAAACTAACCAAAATTAAATAACAACAAAAATAGCATTATAAAACTTGTCAAAATTTGGTGCGACTAAAATTTTTCGACTAAATACTGTACATAAATTGACTATGATTACTCAGCCGTGATGTCATAGCAGCACAATTCTACTAATATTTGACTTACAAACAACATACGGGCACGAATTTCAAAATTTCAACCCTGCTTGTGTGAAGTATTTTAAATTTATCAGTACCTTTCTCTTAATCAACCTATGTTGAAATAAAAGTGAAATTAAAAAAGAATTTGTTATGCAGTAATAAGGGGGCGGGGCTACGCTTATTTTCTAAAAATGTATAATCCTATTTTCCGTTAAAATGTCATTGCAGATGTCAATTTTGAGTGAATAAGTTCCAGTGTTGACTAACACCATCACACATTTTCATTTGACCATTCAGAAGTGGTTTACTTATCCACCGATTTTCATCAATATTAGTTTTTGTTTGTTTATTTTTTGATTAAAAAAATAAAGGGTCTTCGAGTAGAAAAAAATACATTTTTAATTATCTACAACGGGATTACATAAGTACAGAAACTTATATAGTTATAATAACATCCAAAAATAATTACCACTAATAGATATAAATAACAAACAAAAAACAATGAACACTTGCCTTGGAAAAATTTTAAAAGTAAAATTGTAAATGTAGTAAATTTTTATTGCATTTTGCTTGTTATTTTTATCTATTAGACTAACAAAATTAGTAATAATGATTTATAGCTGCTATTATAGCTACATTATTGTTCTGTAGTTTATTTAATCTCATTAAAATTAAAATAAACTGCGAAGACTATTTGTGCATTGAAATGACGTCGTGTTTTACAGTACACACACCGTTGTATATATCGTCGCCTGGGTAAAAGATTGTCGTAAGCGCCATTTTGACGATTTTTAGCTCTAGATGCAGTTATATATTTTGAAATAATGTCTTTTGATTGGTGTCATCAGCTTTTAGATATCTCCTTTAGTTTACGAGATTTTGACTACAATTTTTTCGATTCTTACTAATTTAGGTGGTGATGCAGTCATATTAAACTAATCAACATCTTAAATAGATATTGAATAAAAATTATCGTTAATTTAGTAGAAATTTTGATCACATTTTGTCGTATTTCATACAAAGTGCCTGCCAAATTGTGGACAAATGACGCTTACGACAAAATTTTACTAAAGAAAATCCTTCATAAATTATAAACTAATCAACAATAAACATTAAAAATTAAATAATTTAAAAGTCTTGTGAACTAGTAACATTTTCAGAGACTTTGGAGAAAATCTAGCTTAGCGTTTTTGAGAAATTGCAATTCAAACTTCAGTCGCGATTTCCCACAACCTGCCGAAATTAACATACGACAATCTTTTACCCAGGCGACGATATGTTATCCATATATTAATACGCTAACATACATTTTGTCTCGAATCGTTTGGCGATTCTGTCAAACCGATTTCAAAATCCAGAACACCATTGAAAAGTTATTTTTCTATAGGTGAGGAGGGTTTTTATGGTTTCAAAATAGGTTGAAAATTGCGGGCAAAATTGTCGTTTGAAAATTTCCGTATTTGTGTATAGTTTTGGTTGAAACCTGAGTTGTTTTCGATTTTGTTTCACTTCGTATTTGAAATTAAACTTTGAAATAAATATAAATATGAAGATGAAGAAATGGATAACTACGAAGACAAAAAAGAGAAGGCACAAGTGAAGATAAAGACGAAAATGGAGACAATGAGAATTAAGGTCACGAAACGGTTAGAAAATGTATTGAAATTTTTCGATAGGAATCAAAGTAAATTCAGTCATGAAAAATTTAGTTATCGAAAGTTATCGAGTTACCCAAATTTGTTGAATTTTCCAAGTATATAGTTATCGAAATTTATAAAGGTTTGCATGTTATTGAGTTTTTTCGAAATTTTGCAGACATAGAAAATTAGTTGTCGAAATTTATGAATGGGTTATCGAGCTATACAAATTTATGGGAGATCGGAATTGTGTCAAGTCAATGAAATTCAGCAATTTATCAAAATTTATTGAATTATCATTATATATAGAGTTAACAAAATTTGTCGAGTTAACGTAATGCACCGAGCTATCGAGTTACCGTTTTCGTTTGTTGTATGTTTTTGCGATTTCTAGTGCCTCTTCCTGCCTATTTCGTTATTTTAGAAAGTAGTACAGATGTGTCCTATAGGTGGTGGGTTATTTGAGAGAAAATTTAGTTTTCAAACAATTTTGCTAAATATTGTTAAATACTAACCGGTCTTAAGTTTTTCGATGAGTCGGCGGAGTTGTCGATATATTTGAAAAATATAAAAATAAAAAATCAAACAAAAATGTTTACAAAAATTATTTTGCGTTTTTTTTCACAACAGCTTTGACAAATAATTTTTCATCGATTTGTATATTGTATTAATTTGAAAGCTAAACTTGCAGTCTCGATCATATTTCTATAAGTTCATTATGTAAATTGCCAAGTTAAGAACAAAATAATCAGATATGTTAAGTATTTCAAAAAAGTACTCATTCTCTTCTCTTCACTTTTCTTTTGCAACAAACGAGGAATTTTTGAATTCTTAGTTAGTTACGGTCTTTCGTACATACGTGTGATTTTAGAAGTATTTTTAAATATATTTGTATTTGTAAAAAACGTGTTTTGTATTAAAATAGTTATTGTAAAGTTGTTTGTATTTGTATTTCAATTACTTTTTTGTGACGTATTTGTATTATATATTTAAATGTTATTTTCCAAGTATTTTTAACATTTACGAAAAATATATATTTTGAACGAACGACCGTTCCTCTGAGTTGTAATTTTTTTTGTAGACCTGTGCAATTTGTGTTGGCTTGCTCGTTGTAGCTTCAATAAAATTTTGAGCAAAGAATTCATGCGGATTCTCCAGTCACTCATTCCATTCTCAGTTTAAGCAACAGAAATACTTATATTATAATTGATTTATTTGAGAATAATATGCTTAAAAAAACGATTTTTACATTTTAATTAATTAATGGTATCCCACCATACACTATTATATTTTACAATTCCTCTTTCACAAGCGTCAGGTAGCTGTTTCACGGGTGAATGTCATGAAACCTGTAAATTTCTATCTGTTGTCCTATCGTTGAAATTAAATTAGTCTAAACAATTTCATTAGAAAGTATGTTTGGATATTTAGCGTCAAAAATACATACAACATACACTTTCACTTACAAACATACATACAAGCATACTTCGCACCACAACGAGACGGGACGCACTAGCCACACGCAAACTAACACTAATTGCCTCAAAAGCATTTTACCTACAAAATATTTTCCGCTATTTTTAACCGACTTCAAAAAAGGAGGAGGTTATTAATTCGTCGGAATATTTCCTTTTTTTTTGTTATGTATGTTACCGCATAACTTTGGACCACGTCAACTGATTTCGATAATTCGTTTTGCATTGGAAAGGTAGTGGCCCACTACCCACTGGTCCCATACTAATCTGGTTTAGATTCGATCATTGGATAATGGAAAAATTAACGGTACTCATAAATTTTTATAAGAGAATTGAAGCGGTTTTGTTTTTTTGCTTAAAACTTACTTGTTAACCTTCTCTTCATGTGTAATATAATAGCAAAGTCAAGGCGCCCGGTGCAACATCCTGCTCCATATCAGCCATCTTTACCTAGCAAAAGTTCCGGTTGACATTTGCGCATGTCACATTGGCAACGCTTGTTGTCCATGTGCGAATTTCGCTCTTCGACCATCTGCTGAATGTGCTCATATACATACATAATAGTGTGGTTGTTGATAACAAAGTCAAAGCATGTTTCCATTGATGTGCATGAAAGTTGAATACTGTTTAATTATTTTATAGAACTACAGCACATAAATGCGTACAACTTAATTAACATGTAGGGCAAGTTAGAACGCAGGCATATATACATACATATGTATGTATACACAGATACGTTTATGTACAAATGTGAACATGTTCATTGGCCATTTATGCAACATACTACATGAGCACGCTTCAACAATTGATTGTTGCAGTTTTTTCTTTAGACAATGATGACATTTTTTTCCTTTCCTGTTCTCGCAAAACGTGCGTACTAAACTTAATTCCAGCTAAATATATATATATGTATATATACATATGTATGTCCGTATATATATTGTTGAGTATAACGCTAACCATTTAAATGTTTTAGGTGGGCTTAACCAATAAGTAGGTTCGCTTATCATAGTAGCTGAACAAATATAACAGAATTGTAAATATGTACATATTTACCCTGGTATTCAGTAAGCAGTCTCTAGTCACTAATAATGACTTCGTGGTGAACATCGATTTTGAGACTATTTAGTATTCAGTAAGCTGTCTAATGTCTCTAGCCTCAAAAAAAAACAATAATTTGACAGCTAGATCACAGCAGGTCACAAAAAGAAAAATATGGAGAAAAAGATTTACGATTTCTATTTTATTTAAAAAAACACGAAGATGAAGCGAGGAAACATTTATTCCACAACCATTTCATTAGGAAATAAACCAAAATAATTTAACATCATAAAAACTCATTGGAAAACATATTTTTTTTTTTGTTTTCAAAATACTAAAAAAAGAAAATTAACCAAAAAACAAAGAAAAAAAGAAGTAGCCCAAAAAATAACGCTGCCCGAGGAGGCCTCGAACTCGGATGTCTTGAGTGACACTCTAGTGCTTTGTTCACTCGGCTATTGCGACTGTTAGGTTGCAGACAGAGTGGAAGCGAAGCCAAAGATGAAGATGGAGACGAATTGGAGACTTGCGTTGCGGCCAAGTTGGCGAGGGTACATAGCGGAAAATTAATGATATTAAGATTTATTTCTAAATAAAAGCTTTTTTACAGATAAAATTAAAAGAAAGTAGAGAACAAGTAATTTTTAAGCAAAAGCCAAACTGAGTTTTGAGGGGTGTTACCTCAAAAAAAATAATTATAGAAATCGGTTAACGTGTACCAAAGTTATGAGGTAACATACATTAAAAAAAAATAAAAAAAACCGACGAATTGATAACCTTTCTCCTTTTTGTGAAGTCGGTTAAAAAACAGCCATTGATGAAATAAATTTTTGTAGGAAAACTTGTGGAGAATTTCGCCACTTTTATTAGAGCAGGACGGACGCACATTTTTAGAATAAACAAGAATGCTAATTAATGCCTTTGATTGCATTTTACCAAAAATTGAGCCATTTCTTGAAAAACGCGTTTTTTCACAATTGTTCACAACTCTTCACAGAAATCGATGCGTCGTTGAAAACAATGCCGCAAAGTTTCAAACTGACAGCTTGCGTAACGTCTTCATCGTCGTTTTCGTCTTCGCTTGCACTCTGATCACTTTCATATGTTTACTACTGCACTATTTTTCGTTTTCGGCCTCGTCTTCATCTTCATCTTCAGCTTCGCTTCCACTCTTTCTGCAACCTTGGCGCTATCAGTATATCCCTGTGTTTGTTTCACCACCCTCTCTTACTGAATACCTAAATCATCTCAAGGCACACAAAGAGTCACTAGTTGCTAGTCTAAAATTTAGTGACTTGTGATGAGATTGACTTACTGAATACCAGGGTTAGTTTACAGTGTTGGAAATTACCATAGCGCGTGTCACGATATCAGCAAATATGCTTAAATAACGCTCGAAATTCGTCAACTATAGTTCACACTAATAGTTAGATGAAACACAATGCCGTCGTTCACCGTTAGGCCTGCTATTCGGCCTACTTAAATAGAATTCGAATTAGAGCGGTAGCGATACCATTTCATCGCATTTATAATTTGGGTTAGCATATTCAGAAAACGCGAAACCATATTAAGAACCGAGGAAACGATAACAAATATAAATATAAAGCAAACAGAAATTATTACGAACTATTTTATTTTAAGCCAGAACAAAAATAATTCGTGTTATATGTTGTTTTCTTCTAAAATTTTGAAAACAGGAAAAAACGTACGACCACTGTTGGTATGTACTGCCGTCATCGCCCAGCAGAGCGAAATAAATCTATCGCCACGAAACGACGCCGAGCGAACTTCGTATTTCGCTTTGATTGTGTTCATTTTCATATGCTTTCGGTTGTTCTTATTTTGACAGGTCGAATTTTGCTATGGTGAGTTCGCCGTTCGACGGCATTGTGTTTCCTTGGCAAAGGTAAAATCCCTGCCGTCAACGCCGGTGGTCAAAATGATGCCACTCACTATGGCAGAATGAAGCAATCTTGCGGCCGTTCGACGGCATTGTGTTTCCATGGCAAAGGTAAAATCCCAGCCGTCAGCGCCGGTGGTCAAAATGATGCCACTCACTACGGCAGAATGAAGCAATCTTGCGGCATGATATCTATTATCGTGCCTCCCTGGCAGGAGCTAGAAACTAGGGAAATCTCAAAACACTTTACCACTATCTCTGTGACTAGCAGCAACATCATTGGCAATCCTGAAATAGCTCCTAAATGAAGCACAGCATTCGGACATTAGAGGTGACAGCCGCTCTTGTGATGCAAATTCGCCTAGCCTCATAAACCAAAAGCAAAAAAAAAATGACATTCAAGAATTGTATTGGGAAGGTATTAGGGCTAATTCAAATGTGTGCGATATATTGTACAAAGGTACACAAAGGAGTAAAAGCACTCAAGAGAACTCAATAAATAGTTCGCTAAGTTTGACGGAATAAAAGCTTATATGATTGAAAATAATTGATTTTACTTCAGATATGTTGGAATGGATATTTTATATATTTTTAGGTATCTTTAGTTAAGATTCACATTATAAAATTTAAATTTTCTCCACGAGAAGAAAACGATTTGAAGGAACTTTTAAAAACTGCAGATAAAATTACAATATAAAATGCAAATGAACTATTTTAATAAACCTTCCCGGTTTTTCTGTAGATCAAGAAATCAAAAACCTACTCTTTCCTGCAACAACAGCAGACAAACTCTTGAAAAACCACCCCAATTTCCTTTTCAACTGCATCCTTTGCGGACGTTTGTACAATATAATGTAGAATACACCCAGTGTAAATGTACAGTATTTTGTACATTTTTTTACACTCGGAAAAAAATATTTAAAATTATTAATTTAAGCATATTTATATGTTGAAATGCTTTTTGTATTTCCATGCCATGTGCTTTTTTAGTGATTTTACTACACTTGCGTGTCTCTTGAATTTCACAAAATGGTCTATTTTTAAATTAAATTCTAAACATATTTTTGAAACGTTTTTGATTTTGAAATTTTCGTAAACCACTCGGTACATTCCCAAACTTCATAAAGCTTAATTTGTTTTCAAAAATATTAATAAGCAGCAATTAGCAGCAGGCTCGCAATGTTACAAAAAATTAAATGTACAATATATTGTACAAATGCACGGAAAGGGTTAATGAGTGCATTTTTACCAGCGTTTTGTTCTGTTCGTCATGCATATATGTATACATATTTGGCCCCTTGTTGTGAATAAATATTTTCATATTTAATTTTCCTTTATGAGCTCTCACAGGCAATGAGTTGAAAAATTATGTCAATTAAAAAAGAATGCACGAAATGCTTTAGGCATGTGCCAAAACAAAAAATCTTTATTGACATGCAGCTTCATTACAAACGAAAACAACAAAGAACCAATTCTGCACCACATGCCGTTTTCATCGATAAGAATGAAAACCAAATAAAAGGCATCAGAAAAAATTAAGTTATCATGGTAGTAAGAGTGGTCTCTTGAAAAAATTCGCGCTTACAAAGTAAACGTTTATACATAGGCACACATACACATACAAGTTAAAAATTATAAAAATTTACGTATGATATCGTACAAACAAACAAAACATTGGTGCTTTACACTTTTACAAAGTGATTGGCCGAACTTCTCCTCAAATTTTTGGTTTTCACCGCTTCTCTACGGCAAGTAGTTTTTATAAGAAGCCTTTTCATGATAGAATAACACTCGCAGATTTGCCATCCCCCGCCGAGGGGCGCTCACCACTTTTTTGGATGCTGCCAGGGGCAAGTACCGAACCTTGGTCGTACCGAGAGGTAGTGCGCACACCTCTAACCTTGCAGCCACGGTGGTCGCCTCTAGAAAAAATACAAATACCACATATTGTGGTGCGCTTAACAACCGGCTGCGTAAGTACACTTGTCGAATTCTGCGAATTATTATGCTTCATACACACTTATGCGGTTCCAGCAGACTAATTGAAAACGTTGCAAATGGCTGCGAGAATTTCTCATGACACCTTGTAAAAAATCATAAATCATTTGCCGTTCATGCCACTCAGATGTCAACTTGACACCCGGGGGAATGCTGGGTACATATGCATACAATACATATATTATACATACATACTTATATCTCGGCACAGCTGTTGTCCTGCAAATAAATGCCAATACCGTTGCATGTGTATATTAAACAGAGATGCCAAAAATCCCGGGATCTATTTGCTTTAGTCCCGGGAACCCGAAAAATTTTAAAAATCGAATTAATAGTAAGAACTTGTTTATGAATTTGCAGTATGATTTTTGTAAAATGCCGTTTTGACTGCAATTATCAAAAAGCTTAAAACTGTACTTTTAAAATTTTAGCCTGTGCCCTTTTTGTAGAAAAATTTTTAATAATGTAATAATTTTTATATCTTTCCGGTCCGATGTTTGTAAGTTGCAGAGTAAAAAAAAAACGACCCATTAAAATCTATACATATATGATCAGAACGTCGAACTGAGTCCATTTATCCATTGTCCGTCTTTCTGTCTGTCCATCTGTTTGTATGCAATCTAGTCTCTCAGTTTTCGAGATATCCGAATAAAATTGGGTAATTGAGTGCATTCTTTATAATGCATTAATCATTTGTCGGAACCGAAAGAATTGGACCACTACAACATATAGCGCCCATACAATTGATTGTTCAGATATGAGATTTTTCGTTATAACTTCCACATTTGCGCAGCTAGGATCATGCAATTTTGCAATAATTTCACCCATTATCAACAAAATACTTAAAGTGAAAATTACAAAGATCGGGTCACTATAACCTATAGCTCCCTATAATTGATTGTTCAGATATAAGATTTTTTGTTATAACTGCTCCATTTATGTAGCTAGGAACATGAAAAGATGTAACCACATTCAATAATTATGTTCGCTTAAGTACCCTCATCGAGGTACTTAAATTATATTTAAATGCTTTCAGTTATTGAATTTTTAGTTGTATTCATAAAATTTGTGTCTCAATGTGCGGGATCAGGGTCACAATTTTCCGCATATATATATATATACATATATGCCTGCACATACATAATATGTATTTATATGTGCGTTGGCATACAAGTCAAAATAGTTAAAGTATGAGTTAATTTTTCAGAACCAACCCATAAAAAATGCAAAAAATAGTTAAGTATTAAAAAGACATAATGAAGTAAAAAAAAACAAACAAATGGCCTCAGCGTGAAATTTCATGTAAATTGAAAAGCTGTTGACATTCGCTTATGGCCGGCTGTGCACACAAGCAAGCAATCACGCACATGGATGCAAATTTTATCTATCCAATGATACATATATTACTACGTACATACATATGTATCTAGATATGTATGTATGTATATATACTTATATATATAATAGGGTGGCTGTATGGCGCATCGCCTATATTTTAATAAAAGCCCTTAAAAGCATAATGGCGAGACATCCTGGCTTAAAATTCTCTGAGAAAAACCTTAATTACTTTAGCTGCTGTCAGCGCCCAAAAAGACCCAGGTAACGGTATATATCGAGGGCTTATATTCAATACCCTCTTTTCACAAAAACTAGTTTGTGATGTTAAAACCTATCTGGGACTTATCTTCCATCAATGATGGTAATTATTACTTTGCAATTTAATAGTAAATTCTTCTGAAAAGCGTTATAGAGCATTAATATCACCAATGACAGTTAGGTCTTAGGTGGATTTTTATGTCAGAATCTAATTTTTGTGAGAAGTACAGATAGTGGGTATTGAATATAAGCCCTCGATTTGTATCAAAAAATTTTACTTAATAACCTTTACAAAATTAGGAAACGTGTTTAATCATTTCTGACGACCGACAACGCTTTCTCCATTAGTGTGACTATTGCAAGAATACACCATTCTTTTATTCGAGAAATCTATTCCGCTGCAGTAAAAATACAACATTTACCAGCTTTTTCCAGTGCCAACACTTTATAAATGTACACAAGTTGACAATATGGCACTTAGGCTAGTAAATAAATATTTATATGTCCTTTGTACAGCTATTAAGAAAGGAAGTACATAGAATGGTGATTCCTAAAGGTTCGAAATTCGAAAACGATTTGTTCAAACAATAAATCGACTAATCGCTAGCGATGAAAGCTCCTCGGGAGTGAGAAGAAAATTAGAGCCAAAGTATAAAACATTTGCCAACTGAGGTACAGATGTTGAGTAAATTTCACTTCATTATTCTCCTTCGTTACTTGAGATGTTGAGCTTTACTGCATAAATTCCGATCGGACAATGACCGCTTAGAAAGCCCTTCAGTAACGAGAGGTGTGACTTGTTCAGTTTGGTCTTATCTGCCATCGGTTAACCTGCGTTCATAAGGATTTAGCCACCTCACATTTCACAGCTCTCATCCAGCTCTGCTGAGCAAACTAAAAGCCCTCTGTCCAAAAGCCATCTACATGTAGCCAGTGAAGCAATCACTAGTTTCAAATAGACGCGTTTATTACATTTAAATTAGGGTCGAACCCTGGTAATCTGACGATATTTTTTTATGTGCAGTAGTCAATTTTTTTATACTACAACAATACTGCTTTTTTATATACTGCAGCAACAAAAAAGTTATCCACATCAAACACTTTAAGGCTAATATCTCAAAAATCAGTTTTAACAGGAGTGCCGCCCTTATTGCACATAACTCCTCAACCATTAGAGATAAAATAAAAACAACTTAAATTGCTTGTGAATTTTTTTCTTTGAAAAGTGATGAATATTTTTTAAACAGACTTTTAATAAAAAGCAAAGCCTTTTATTTTGGTGATTTTTACTATCGTAATTTATTTTATTCTGGGGTTCCACAAACGTATACAAGTATTTATTAGGTGGCTTTGTGAAAATAACGTTAGCATTCATAAGTGGTGGTCAAACCCAGTAAGGTTTTGCTCAATCGAATCGCAATATTTTCTACACAAGAAAATAAATATTTTTTCATTACATTCTGTTATCCTTAGTAAAGTTTGGCGTTTAATATTTTAGTTGAAGTTTTAACCATCTATAAGCCATTTTTTAAACAATGAGTAAAAAAGACCCATTCTGGTGGCAGTTGAAGAGTTAAACTCTTGGAAAAAAGCCTGCCACCATTCTTTTCAATCTAAAACCCGCAAAAAACGTAAAAAGTTCGTAATTGAACATAACGGTAGATAAGATTATTACAAAAATGTATTAATAGAGACATAAATTACTCCAGTGACTTATTTCGGAAAACCCTGAATTCGAGAAAAAACGATTTAAACATTTGGATTGTAATATTAGCCTTATGGGTAAACCAAAATATTTTCGCCTATAACTTTTTAAGTAGCCGACACTCTAAAAAGTACAAGTAAAACTACTACTGAAAAGTGTTTATTTTTCAACCAGATTCTGTGCAAATATACGCACAAGATGTTCAAGATTTGATTTTAACCAGGAGTTGTTTAAAATACACACATAAATATACATTTGGAATGTTTATCATTGCAAACTTTTTGAAAGTAAAAATATATTTTATATATTTTATATATTTTGTTAAGTTTGGCTTATTAAAAAATTAAGTCTACATGCATACATAAGTACATATCGCTATCTATCCATTTTTTATGAAGACTCATATATTGATATAGGAAGCAAATAAAAATAAAAATTAATCGTTTCGAGGAGGATTTAGATATTTATTTTATTTTTTCTCGTTTAGTTATATTAAATGAAAGGCAAAAGTCCAAAAGAGGCACCGAAAATCCGATAAGACCAAATTATACGAAATATTTTAATAAAGACGTATTCGTATGGGGTTTTGCTTTGCCTTAAACACACAAAATATTGTATTCAAAGTTTTGCAAAATACTTGAAGAAAAAGGTTTTATTAAGATTTTTCCTCTCCTGTACTGTAAACTTAATTTGATAGGCCAAGCCCGATCTTAGGGCAAACTAATTTTTGCTAGGCAGAAACAAGTTCGATGTAACAATACTTTGGCAACGTAGCTGGAGTTAGACTGATGAGGGTTATTTTTTTGAAGCGCAGCCGAAGTTCCTTCGCTAAAATACTCTTGTCGCATGACCTAGTTCAGCCTAGGCGAACGTAATTTGTCCTAAGATCGGGTTTGGCCGGCAACTGATACACAACCTGTGTATTTAGAAAAGGGGTGATTAGAAAGTTATTTCGGGCAGGTTGCGTATACGCACCGTGGCACAATAATATGAACATTGAGTGGAGCTGACTTAAAAGCTACGATAAAAATCTTCAAAAAGGCCTTTAGCGACATAAACATAGATACTTAGTATATACCGATCAATGGTTATCGATTAGTTATTCCTTCGGTTCATTCATTGACTAAGAATTTGGCCGAGCTTCTCAACCTGACAATTTAAAGAAATTATTTGTGAATCTCGGAATACTATCACCAGTAGACGCACAGTCCACGCCGTTATATCAGACTTTTTAAAACCATATTTAGAATCGCAATCAAAATGTATTTACCCATCCTAATGTACATGCATACATAAATATATGCACAATATGCACAATACTGAACACACGTATGCTTTCGCAGCTGCAACTGCACTTCTATCAGTCAGATAATTCATGATTAATTATTTTATTGTTGCCCATATGCATTCAATATAGTATATACATACATATACATATACACACATCCATATATGCACATATGTATGTATGTATGTGCTGTCAGTTTATACTTCCGTTGATCGGCAGGTTCAACCGTTTATTAATGTCATTTTCCGGCATCGATGCAGTCATTCACATTTGCCTACGTGCCGACACATGTGTGCTATATGTATGTGTGTGTACTTACTATATGTTTGTGTGTGTATTTGTATGATGAGTTAATTTCTCATTGTATCTGCGCTCGATGATGGTATAATTTTATTTTCCGCCACTCAACTATTTACTCAACTATCACCTTCATTTGCATACAGAAGGGCATATGTATGCGTAAGTAATAATACTTGCATATGCGCTTTAGTATGTATACGTATACCTACATACATATATTGTGTCAGTTGAGGCAAAATGCCGCTGCCATCGGCAGCTGTTGCATGCGTTAATGTGTCGTCATTATTTTGTGTATGTAGTTTCGCTCTCAGCCACTTTAAATGTATCCTTGTTGACACTTTGATAATTTAAAATTAATGTTTATGCAGTGAATACATTTTCTTTCTCGCTGCATTCCAAGTTGTTGCTTTTCTTTTGTTTTATGAAAATCATATTTATTTACATTGGGAAAGAGCTCACATCTGGGAAGAACGATTTTTATTAAAAAACTTTCACTTCATATATCATTAACTAATTGGTAATGCTCATTTCTCCGCGTAGCTCAGTACGAATATCGATTCAGATCTATCCAAGCGAATTACCCCCCCCCCCCCCCCTTCTCCCAAAAAAGCGAAAAAGCAAGATAAACGGGGTATATTTGCGAAGAGGGTTTCTACCTTCTCGGAATTAGATTCAGAAGTAAAGCGAATGGGCTTCGTGGTGAATGAGGGCGAAACGAAGTATCTCCTGCCATCAGACAAATAGTCAGATAAATAAGCGTCTCGACATCCACGTCACTGATGACAGTCACACGTTTGAAAAAGAAAGGTAATTCGCTTATTTGGGATCCAGTGTTAACCCACGATATTTATTCCTGCCCTTCGAATCATACGCCTCTCCTGCTAACAAGACTTGTGCTTGTTCAAACAGCCAATAATCTCTCTCTATATACAAAATCCACTTATGGAATATAAGTCACTCATCATGCTCGTGCTGGTTTGGACAATGAAGACATCTGATGAGGCGGCTGATGGTAACAGAGGACGACGAAGGCCTCCTCTGCGTGGAGAAGGACTTGGCTTTACCTGGCATTTGCAATTAGCGTTAGTTGGCACAGAAGAGAAACGACCGGCGTGCTTTGTTGGACTCCCGCCACGGAGAAGAATGTAACTGAATTATGGTAAGTTCTTATGAACTGAGTACTGCCTCAAGAAAGTTTTACACAAGAAAATTTCTTAGCCATTTCTTGTGTGTCATTTTATATGGAATTTTTGCTTTCCTTGAGAGCTGCATTCTGGCCTTAAGAATATAACGATACCATACAGGCACGTTTTTCAAAAATTGCATAACATTAAGCAAAAGGAGATGAAATTTTGTATCGCCATGTAAGCAAAATTTTTGCTAAGCATGCACCATAGGTTTGCAATATACTCTGAAAGTTGACAATATTCTCGTTTGTTCACATCCAGATATGAATGTTAATTTCTTTTTTTTTGTTATTTTGCAACTTTTTATATATTTTTTCTTTGAAAAAACAACAAAAAATTTAATGTGTACTTCTTTCGATGTTTCTAAATAGTATTGAATTCACTTTAACTGGCATATATAGTGATGAGTTTGACCTGGGTATTTACCCACTTTCGTACCCGAGTATCTCCTTACCTTAATTCGGGTAGGTATACACTTGAATAAGGCATAATCTGAACATGTAAATAATATTTGTAGCTTAGTTTTAGTTTTATACTGCTTGTGCGTACATTTCTGAAACAATACGTTTAAAAGGAACTTATTATTCCACAGTGGTTGGCGTATACTTCGTGCCCATAAGGCACAGCACAGTTAAGTCGGCAAATATACGTAAGTAATAAATATTCTGCAAAATACTTTATGCATGTACGTTATCAACTTCCCGCCGCCATATTTAATTAGCTTAGCTTTTTCATAGCCGGATGAAATGTACTAACTCCGTTATCCTTGGCGTATCCATCTCCACTAGTCCCAGTATTTTTGTGGTTTTTCAAGGCGGAGAAGTTTTCCCAAAATAATATTTTTTCCCCGACATTGTAATGAAAGTCGTAAAATAAGACATACTTGTTTCCTGGGCCTGTTATTAATCTAAAATATTTTTTTTACGAAAAAAAAAAAACAGAACAAGGTTTGAGAAATGCAATAAATTTTACTCGGACGCAAGCACTTCAGTTAGAACATAAGTCAACCAAAAATGTAATTTATAATAAGAATTCTAGAAAGTTAGTTCTATGTTTCGGTGCTGAAATTTCGGTATGCAGTCCCTAAAAGTCAAGAATGTTGCAAATTGTTAACCACTGGTTATTTCAAGCGAATTTCATGATACTAATTTTTTTTTTTTACCTCCAATTAAATGCAACAGTAAAATGTTGAAGTTTAAGTATGAACTAGGTAGTTAGATGACGCTTATATTTTTAATGCAGTGCCGCCAAGTCTCGAAAATTGTCTGCCTTTGAAACATTGGTGGCATACTATGCCATATTCATGTTAAAAAGGTTAATTGATTCGAACATATTGATAAAAAAAAAATTGATGACAACAATTACTATCCATCAAGGAATTTTTCAAAATTTTCATTTCGTAAACATTTTAAATTTGTATTTTCCCTCTTTTACTCAAACCCTCAGTATAAAAATTAATATCAGTGGCAAACCTTTTGAAAACTATCTGGATCAAAGTGCTTGTAAATTTTATTTTCAATTTACCCATGGGTACAACCTCGCAATATTTCATTTAATTTTAAATTATTTATCTTTATTTTTTGGATTAGTGATAGCGCAAATGAAAAATGTTTCTAAGCTGAAGCTTTCTTAAATACCGTTCGTTTGATACCAAAACTGTAGTATTTAGGATATCTTTTCAGTTTAATTGAATTACAAATTTCAAACAGGTGGTAACTCTCTTTAAATACATTGTGGCTAATCCTGCGGCAACGCGAACCAAACAAAAAAATTGCAGAATGTCCGAGGAATAACGTAGAATATTCGACAGCGAGAAACGTCAATTGGATGAATACTGCGAACAGCGAGAGAATGAGAGAATAGGCAATACACTTCAGGACATTCTAGAGTTGACATGAGTGCGAGCGCAGGTACACAAGGCCGCTGCTACAGCGAAGTAAGTTAGCTGCAAGTCAGCAAGCTACAAGACAAGTTAGTTGCGAATCAGAAAGTAAGTTTTGTAAAGTGTTTTAATTGCCTTAACAAGTATTGTTAATTGTTGTTATTGCATAAACAAATATTGGTGTACAATAAAGTTAATTTTACTGTAACTTGGTCATATTGAGCATTTATTTAGCAAATAAAAGAACAGAGAAAAGATTTTGGGAAATCCATCAAGTAGTCTAGGATAATGGTAACAATATTTCCTAAACTAAACTTTCTGAAACCACTTTAGCACTCTAGAAAAAAATTGGGAAAATTAAGCTCTCTCAAGTTGCTTGTTAGTTATATTATCAAATAAACCGAACTAAAATTTTCAAACATGTGGCAACTCTCAACAAGATTATTTTCTACGAAGCTCATATCCAAATTGTGAATCGATAACCAAAATGTAACACAAATTTGATAAAGCATCCGGTGCTAATAGCGAAAGAATCAGAATAAGAATTATTTTATTTATTGTTGTTTTTTTTTCTTATATGTGGAGTTTTTATTTGTTGTTGTCTTTTCTCATGTGCGGACCTTATCGTTTTTATTTTTTCTTAAACATCTGTAGAAGATGTATCTCCTGTTAGTTTTTCTTATATGGGACATTATATGGACAAAGTGTAGTGTTCACATTTTTGGCCATAGCTCTGGATCTATTTATCGGATAGCAAATAAACATTGCTCCACATGATCCATATACATTTTAACAAACTTTCAAAATTTCATAAAAATCGGTTCAGTGCTTTTTGAGTAAATGTGTTAGATCACTTTTGCAACTTTACTTTACATATTTATAAGATAACGGGGCAGTGTAAATAGGTCTCCGGACGCATCTGTTGAGGCAGAGGTACCTCTTTTTATCATTCTCATTAAAAATAAAGAGTTACTACTCTCCTTCTTCATGCCGGCCCAAGGCTGCAAACGAATTGAATACTTGAATCCTCACGTGTTTCGCCTTACGTTGCCCAGAGTGCGCGAACGCGAATGCAAGAGTAAGAAATGAATGGACCGCACTGTGGTTCCAGTTGTACAGAAAGCGGAGAAAATTCAATATCATTGTTAATTTTTAATAAATTTCCACAAGACTTTTTTACTCGGGGGTTTTGGAGCCGCATATCAAGAATTTCGAGTTGGATCATAGAAAGTAAAATGGTGGATCTAATATGGTGGACGAAATTTTTCAAATTCACTCTTTACTCCGTGGATTTTAGGATCGCTGATTACGCACCCGATAACAACCTTTGAAAATTCAAAAGGGCGAATCCAAAGTGGCGGAAGAATTTATTAAAACAGATGGAACCCTGCTCAAAATATTTTTATTCTAAAACCATCTTAAACCTCCCTTGCATGACACATATGTATGGTGTGGGACAGATTTCAATTAATTCGAGTTGAGTTTGATTTTTTAAACAGCTGACAACCCTCCTACATGTAGTTTAGAAATACAGCCCTTTCAATGTCATCTTGATGGTTACCCACATTTTAATAATTCCATTAAATTAATTTAAATTGATTTTTTAACAGGTGGCAACCCTTTTCGTGTTCTAACCTAATGAAAGTTACGCACTTTCCGTTCGTTATACTCAAAAAAATTTTTTTTACAGATCAAAAATCCAACCTTGAACATATTATGCGTATATTTAAGTAGATTCTGGAAGAAAAATTAACCCTATTTCAGTAGTAGTTTTACATGTACTTTTTAGAGTGCATTAACTTTTTTATTTAAATATGGCTGCATGTATGAAAAGTCGCTAAAGTAAACAATATCTTGTGCGGACACATTCCCATTCAGTAGGCCTACAGTGGTGACTCATAAGCGATTCTTATCGTTATAAGTTCTGCCAAAACTTTTCAGCGTAGCTATTATGAAAAACTAAAGATAGTGCTAGTACTGAGTACTGTATAGCATAAACTACATTTTTATTCACGCGGTCCATTGTGTATTAAGTATAAATTTCTATTCCCACTGGTAACCAGTTTGCATTACTGCTGCAGTCTAATCAACCACCTGGCACTTGCAATTACCTGCTCCCACAGTAGACGTTAACAACAGCTGCTTTAACCCATTTGGAATGTGCGTATTTGCTTTGAAATATATACGCATTCGTATGCGCCCATTTATTTATTTGCGAATACTTGCACGAATATACACACACGTACATACATTTATGTACAAATATTTATGTGGCGTTTTCACACCGCAATCAAATATGCTGCAAACACGTTCCTCGGCATACACTCATGCAGACACATTCTGACACAAAACTAGAATTTGTATAGCAATAGTCAGGCACTGTAGGGCATGTATGTACGTGTATTAAGCATGGCCGCAGGCGTCATCGGGCAACATAAACTTATTTGCAAGTATTGTCAATGAATGCGCACACTAGAACCTCAACTTGAAACAGCTATCAGCAAGTTGCTGCGCTATGTTTACATATACGATTTCAATTTAGCATTTGTTCGTACTGTATATATCACTGCAATTGTTGTTATTGTTTCCAAACTGCCATCGCGGCTGATTTCAAGCTCGGAAGGATGTGTTATATTCGACGCTGTATTTGTTGCTTACGCAGCTTTTGTTGTTGCTCGCCAAAAGATGCATGCTATGTTGAAACGTGGCCGCATGTTATTCCACATTTATCCGAATTAATATCCCCTCACCCACACAACTTTGCTTTTGCTCCTGCTCTCGGTTATCGGTGGCAAGGGCCCCGCGGCAGAATCTTACCGATTTCTGCATGTCCAATTCGCCTTCGTCCGTGCTTTTTCCTCTTCTTCGCTACATCTGCCTGCTACAATTCCACATCCCTTTTTTGTTTCTTGTTTTGTCGCCGTTCACAAGTTGTTCATTGCGACCAACATCGCCACCGATACCACGACGAACAACAACGAACATTGGCGACCACAAAAACCCCCGCTACCAAATACTCTGCATTCACTGGCTTTATTGTTATAATGTTTTGAGCTGGCAGTGTTGCTCTTGTTGCTGTTGCTGTTGCTGTTGCTGGAACCATTATTGTCGTTTTGCTGTTGTTTTCAATGTATTTGTTGTTGTTATGTTGGCTTGTTTTCGTTGTTTACGAGTGTTTTAGCGCGTTCTCGCGAAGCGTTCCATCGAGCGGATTTTCGGGTTGATTGTGGTTTCAAGTGCACAAAAAAAGTTGGCTGCATTTGACCGTCATATTGTCAGCAATTGTTGGCGCCGTGGCAGCGTCTTTGACATTGTTGTTACTGCTTGCGCTGTTGCAATTGTTGTCATTGCATGTTGATGGCATTTCCATTTAACCATTGCAGATCTGACTGTATTTGCTGCAGTCGTTTTTGCTTTTGCTTTTGTCCTTGTCAGTGCAACCAACAACTCGTACTTTGTTCTTGCTCCTTTATTTCAGCTATTTTGGACGCATTTGTGTCACTCTTGTTCATATTCATACATATGCATAGCGAGTACATGTGCATGCATGCGTATTTATTGTGCGTGCATGCCCTGCAGTGAAAAATCCAACCGGGCAGTAAAAATACCAGTTCATGAACTGGTATGTGCTAAAGCGATGTCGTTCCAGTTCGACAATTTCGAAGAACTTAAGCGTTCAGCCACATCTGCCTTTGCCAAAGCCAAAAATGAAACGAATTTAATTCTTTTTCTTACAAATTTATGCTGTGGCGATTGGAGATGGTTAAGATACTTCAAATTAAATCAGTATAAGTGATTATAATCATTTCAATTTAAATAAAAATTACAAATTTGGAAATCTATTTTCATTATAGAAAAAAAAATAATGCGGAAAGAAGTACCTCTGCCATACAAAAAGAATTTTTGATTCAATATAAAATTTACAATAAAAACCCTAAATAAAAAAATTAATTAACCCAAATTGTCCCAGATTAATTTTGTTAAGATTGTTTTTCTTTCTTCTATATACAGGGTAAAAGTAGTTTTAAGGTAAAGGAAAAAATATGACTAAAGCTTTGGGAGTAGTATATGTAGTTCGTCCGATATCGGCCGTTGCCATATGGCAACACGGTGCCTATACCAATGGATTGTTAGAAGGCAGTATTTGGTTAAAACATAAAATAATAAAAACATTATGTATACGTTTTATTACACTTATTGATAATATTTGCGTATTCTACGTTCAAAGGAGATATAGGAACAAATTTAAAGAAGATATAAGGTCCCTGTTTGGAGGCCCCTGAGGTTCGGTAGCATCCGGTTGTCAATTAAAGACCACACCAAGTATTTGGGAGTAGTCTTGGATAGTAAGCTCCTGTGGAAGCTCAATGTTGAGGAAAGGGTTAAAAAGGCTAGTTACGCTCTTTATTCATGTAAAAAAATGTTGGTAGGCACATGGGGTCTGTCACCTGCCCTGATACATTGGTGTTCCATAGCAATAGTGATACCAATACTGCTCTATGGCGCTTGCTATGGTGGAATGCTGCAAGAAAGTCCTCATACCTCGGAGCAATGGAGAAGTTTCAGCGCCTCGAAGCATTGTGCAAAAGAAAGATTGCAAATTTATTACCGGATTGCTAACGAGGCATATTCTAGTCTACGCTCATGCACAAAAATGGGTGTTACCTACTACCGTCGACACGTGTAGGAAGTGTCGTGAGCGTGGGACCAGATAAGCCTTGAAGTATATTCTCTGGCGATATCCTGCACTATCAAATACGCGATTAAAATGCTAGAAAGCCTACCAATTCGAGAAGCCAGAAAACATTTCAAAATTAGAGTTGAAATTAGCAAAAAGCGTTGACATCCTTTGTGGTGTTAACTTTAACGCGTAAAAATGAGCTCCAACTGGACCTACCGGTCTATATATGGCTCAACGCCGGCCAGATTAACCCAAACTAACGTAACAATTAGATAACGTACATATAAGCATTTTTAAGTAAGCCGGTTTTGTATAAAAAAATAAATTAAAAAAATTTAAACCCCGTCCGCCAGGACTCAGGAATACCATGCCAGTATTTTGCTCTGTCGCCCATTGCGACTGTTGGAGCGCCGCGAGCAAAATGGCAAGCTTATGATTTTCACGGTTGGTGAATTGGCAGACAATTGACAACTTGTAGGACATCACCATGTTAAAAATACCAGTTCGATTGAAACGCAAAGTGGTAGCATTTTAGCTCACAACTAATTGCTTTCCCTGCAGGGTGTATATGCGTGCAGCTGTGTGTGGTTATTTATATGGCTGCCGCTGGTTCAGTTTAAATTGGTTGCTTGCTGTGCGCTACCGCAAATGAATTTCAACATCCTGACGTTAGCCATGTTGAATGGTATTAGGTTGGTGTTACCACTTTTCTACTGCCTAAATACATATATGCGTACAAACATAATTCTCAGACTCCAGCTAAGACGTCATTGTGAATACATTTTTTTTTTTTCCTTTTAACTTCGCATCAATTTATGCATCTTAATAATAATAGATTGGCGCTTACACATATGTTAGTGCTTGGCTCGGCTTCACCTCCAATTTGTCGCGTGCGCCTTGATGTTGTGGCACAAAAAAGGAAGGACCTACAGTTTTACGCCAAATCCGCATGGCGATTGTATTTATATGATAAGCTTTTTCATGGCATAAATACAATCGGAGAATTGCCATTGCCTGCCGAAGGGCGACCGCTATTAGAAAAAAAACTTTTCTGATGTTGGGTTGAACTGGGCTTGAACCGAGGCCATGCGGAATGGAAGCGCGCACTGCCAACCTCTGAACCACAGCGACCGCATCTCAAGCCCTTATTTTACCATGTTACTCAGATCGAATCTATCAAATTTTTCAATTTCTTTATATCATCTAAATATCTCTATCCAATAACGCTTAGCAAGCAGTAATTATCGCCGTAATGATAAGTGGCTCAATGGCGTAAAATCCAAAAACCTCAGATGCAATGCTGAGATGGAAGCTAAAATGCGGAGACTAAGAGATATTTGTGATCCATTTCAGATGAGGGATGAAGTGAAAGAAATGTAACTTTAAAGTGTTAAAGCTTAAAAAATTAATATTATTGGTCAACACTTTTAGATTCAAAAATAAATTCTGACTGAATACGGACGCTTTCAGGTACATACATACTGATAGTTTCTGACAAGTTAATTAATCATTCTAGTTTATTATTTTTTTTAGTAAATAAATTTAAACAAATATCAAACTTTAACAGAAGAAAATTTTTTAAAGTAACAGGTTATGCGCCAAATTTTTGCATTTGTCCTAAAGCCTGTTCTATTATAAAAAAAAAATCAAGTTACTAATGATGGAAATATATATAAAGAAGTATTGAGTGGTAAAATGAAAATACGCAATGACTTTTTGTAAGAACAAGTAAGAAAGTCTAAGTTCGGGCGGAGCCGAACATTAAATACCCGGCGCAAGTATTAAATATATGTTTTTTCACCCTTCCGAAACCTTCCGCTAGATGGTAAGCCGAGGTGTATCAATTTTGAGTAAATTAGTGTCCTTCAATTTCGAAATATTGAAGTTTCAAGCATTTCTTAAATTTACTGTTATATGAGAATCGGCCGTTATTTTAGTCCGATTTCAATAATTTTCAACGTTTTGCTTACACGTGGCAAGTACAATAACCATACCGAGTTTGGTACAAATTGGTAGAACGGTTACCGATATACATATATGTGATCATAAGTGGGCGGTGCCACGCCCATTTTCCAAAATTTTACCATAAACGTATTTCTTGGTAAAGAATTGTTGCAAGCATCAATTTTTGATAAATTAGCTTCAATATTTAATGATTTATCGAAGATTTTGTATTTCTCTAAATTACCGTTATATGGGATGTGGGCGTGGTTATTGTCCGATTTTAAAAAGTTTCGGTGGTTTTCTATGCTGTACCAAGGCCCACAACTGTGCCAAGCTTGGAAGAAATTGGTGCAGCGGTTACCAAGATATACACATGTAACCA
>NW_023458558.1:39294761-39307747 GCF_013731165.1 Rhagoletis pomonella | reverse complement strand
TTTTCGTCTAAAACTTATTATAAATATCAATTTTGAGTGAATAATCTATAGTCGTTACTAAAATATCGCAGTTTTCGTATTTCTGAAAATTACCGTTATATGGGAAGTAGGCGTGGTTATTGAGAGTTTTAAAAATTTTCGGCCATTTGGTATGTTATGCGAAGGCCAACAACTGTGCCAAGTTTGGAAGAAATTGGTGCAGCGGTTACCAAGATATACACATGTAACCATAAGTGGGCGTGGCTACGCCCATTTTCCAAAAAATTATAATATTCTTATTTTTCGTCTAAAAATTATTGTAAATATCAATTTTAAGTGAATTATCTTCAGTAGTTACTAAAATATCGCTGTTTTCGTATTTCTGGAAATTACCGTTATATGGGAAGTGGGCGTGGTTAAAGTCCGATTTCGCCCGTTTGCAATACGAACCTACCTTGGATTAAGGGAAAGCTACATACCAAATTTCGTTGAGATATCTCAATTTTTGCTCGAGTTATCGTGTACACGGACAGACGGACAGACGGACGGACAGACAGACATGGCTTAATAGATTTCTTTTTTCATCCTGATCATTTATGTATACATTTGTCTATATCTATCTCGATTCGTTTTGGCTGTTACAAACAACCGTTATTTGAACAAAATTAATATACCCTTGTGCACAAGTGCGCTCGGGTATAAAAATAAGCAGGAGAAAAAGTTACTCATACGCCGCGTACACCTGAGTAACACGCTTTTGTGCTCATATTTCATACATAAAATCTTTGCGCATTTTCATTTGACCACTCGTTACTTCTTTACATATATATCCCTCGCTTTCCTTCATTAGTAACCAAATTTTTTTGCAACAGAACAGGCTTTAGCACAAATGCAAAAATATGGCACAGAACCTGTTATTTTTTCAAATTTTCTTCTGTTAAAGTATGATTTTTTTTTATTTTTTTTATTTAAAAAATAAAAAAATAAAATATTTGAATAAAATTAGATTTTAAGTTTTTTTATCTCTGTAAAATTAAAAAAACTGGACTTAACAAATTTTAGTTTTAGCGACGTGCTTCAACCAATGAAACCCCCCAGATTTTGAGAGTCACTTGAAAATTCTAAGTGAGTAGCTTACACACACTTCAGCTGATGCATATTCCGTAAGAACCGCGAAAAAAGTGAATTAAATATTTTTTTTTGTCACATAGTGTAATTATTCTTATGTAAACTTATTGATTTTCCCTTGTGAAAACTGATAAGTTCAATCTGCAGCTGTTCAGTTTAGAAGACGAGCGTTAAATATCCGTGTCCTACAGCACTTGCTCTACGGGGCAGAACAAACCGACCTTTTGCTATATTCTTTTATCGGACTTTCGATAATTCCGGGGTCCGTTTGACCTGCTCTTGATCGGTATTGTGGACTTTTGCAATGGAAAATATTGTCTTATTACAAGGCTAGCTTGTTTTTTGAGTCTGTATAAAACGATAATTTCTTAAAAAAAATTTTTTCATATATTTATAATTTTGTCATGGATTTTTTAAAGATTACAACCGCCACGACTCTGCCTGGAAGTTTGGCCCTTGAATTGGTAAATAACAGAGACCGAAAATAAACGGTCCATTTATTGCTGCTTCACAAATTGTCATTTATTTCTTGTTAAAATCACAAATCACTCACAATAACTTTGATGTATTTTACTTTTCAAATGCAACGGTACCCAAGTAGGTATGATAAAAATACTGGGTGAAGTGCTTCGGTAGTTTGCTTCTAGTTGGTATAGTTTCTTTATTATTATATAGTTCTTATTGAAAAGATGGACAGAAAATCAAGCATTGAATTCCAAAAATCATGCTTTGACTTGGATACGAGTAGTGATAAAAAAGTTTCAGTGCGTAAAAAAGTGTATAAATTTGATCATTTGAGTGAACAAAAATAGATTTACTTCGTTAGATAGATAGTTATTTTCGGTATCTGGTAAATAATAACCCTATCATAGCGACTAGTCTTGAACTAGAATACTATCACCTAACTTGTTTTCAATATTTTTCAAGCATAACCGGAAAATAACCGCAGCTATGCAAATAGAATACGACAGCAAGCAAAAACTCAAATGCAGCAATATATTTCGTCGGATGCAAATCTCCTACACTAAATTACAATTAAATCCACCAACATTGTGAATGCAAAGAAATATTTTGAGATTCTAAAACGTTTACTTACGATAACAAACCTTTGAGGATTCAAGGGCGAGAAAAGGAACTATACATAAGACTAAACCAAAATACAAAAGGAAGCATTGCTTTTCATTTTTCATTTTATTGTTTGCTGAAAGTGGCTGACGGTATGAAGATGAAAGGCAAAGGCATGAAAAATAAATCGACCGGAAGTAAAATAACAAACGCAAAAGCAAAAGTACGTCTAACATTCAATCGAAACAAATAGACTTTTTAGAGTTTTGGCACTACCCGGCTGAATGTAGATGTGTAGTTATAACAACTGTCAGGAGTTGAGAAATGAAAATTGTAGCAAAGCTCTAGACTTTGACTTACAGGTACATATGTACGTATGTATATTATGGTGGTTCAATATATTATTTTCCAGTCACCCCCATGTATTAAGAGAGGGCAAACGAAGATAAAGCGTTTAATCTTCCAAAACACGCTCAGGCTACATGCCGGTTATTTTTCCGTCTCGATGTTCCTTTTAATTGGGTTTAAATCTACTTGATTTACGAATAATTCTAAGCAGATTGTTGGGAAACATCCACCCGGCTTCAAAGGCGGGATAACTATAACCCATTTCAGACCGAGGAATACCTTGTCTAAGCTCTGCCAGGGCCAGTTACTTCCGAGTGACCTAGCACCCAGACTAAGACAAGTTTATTACGTTCTCCAACGTAATTTACATAGTCAAGACCTGCATTTACCAATCAGTTTGAAAGTAGTTGGAGGGCTCGCCAATGCCTCCACTGCAACTTGGTTGTCACTTAGACAATAATTACTTTACTTAAGTACCAGAAATGCGCCCACACCAATGCGTAATTTTCCTTGTTTTGGTCCTTCCTGATTAACTGCCTCTTTAGATCTTTTAGATTTTTAAGCCCATCGCGGAGAAATGAAGGGGTTATTTTCTTTTGATGTCAGTATTCGTAATAGTGGAAGATCCGAATAGGAAATGAAAATGACCTTCACCGATCTGTTTAAGAGACAAAATCTGGGTTGGCTGGCTGAAAAAATCCTGGTCAGGATACTTTTAATTAAATATTCAAAAAATATTATTTTTTGTTTTAATTTTTTCCTTATTTGTTTATGAACAAATTATACCCCAATCGAAAGTATAAAGCCTTTAGAATTTGAATTCCTGGGGCTTTCTATTTTTTTCTGGTCTACTTATTGGGATTGCAGGTATGAACAGTTTAATAATTAAATCATATACCAAAATAAAGAAATTTGTATTTCTTACCCGAGGATAAGATAGTGAAGGAAAAAAATAGACAGCCCATGCCTGCATCTTCTATAGGCTCTATGCTTTCGATTGCTATATAATTTGTTCATAAACAAGTAAGTCCATATTTAAAAAAATAATAGTTTTTGAATGTTTAATTAAAAATATCCTGGTGAGGATTTTTCAGCCAACCCACTGGCGAAATATTTACTAACAAGCTAAATTTCATGCAAAATAGATTTCGTCCATTAAACAGATGGGTGAAGGTCGTTTACTATTCGGATCTTAGACTTTCAGCAAGAGCAAACCTTTCTAACCTAACTAAATTGTGGTGTTCGTTAAATTGTATTCTTTCAAACTTTATTGAAATTGAAATGCATAGCAAACATTATGAAAATGCATTAAACAAATTTACTTTAAATTTGTATGAAAAAATACCAACTACTTTGAGCATTCGCAACAACACTTACTCAGGCAACTCATAACGAAGAAAAAAAAAACTTACTACACAAATAAGGATATAAACAGCAACATTGCAATATTTAAAATAGTAGTACTGCATTGCTACTACCAGCTGCGGGTGGTAGTAAAAATGTTGCATACTTGCATAGTAAAAAATGTATCAAAATTGAGGAGTTAACAAAAAATGCAAAGCCATAGCAAAATCTGTGAGCAAGGTGAAGAGTTGCTCAAATAAGCAACCAAAAATCCGACACAACACCACCGCAAATATCGCTGAGGAATGGTTGGCGATAAAATTGCAATTTTATGCTGATGTCTGAATTTTTGCTAATGCAAAATAGTTTACCCAACGACTTTTTACGTGGATATGATTTTGAATTGCATACTCAGCACACTATCTTAGTTGAGTTGGTAAGCTACCGCACCAGTTGGGTGGGTGGCAAGAGCATGCAGGCAAGTTGGTCATGCACCTTGTATGTACATATGAATGTGCTTCGAAAATTACCCCAACCCCTTTACTTCACTTTTCACATACTAATATTTATGTGGTACTGGCTTCAAAATATAGCGCGTACGTTACGTAAAATTCTCACACATTAACGCTCATACATACATTCATGTATAATAGCATACACAGGTACATACAAATATATATGTACATGCCAATCTAAGCTTTCTTGTGATGTGAGCTAATATGATTGCCGATGCTTACTGCGCGATGTATGCATGTTAGGGATGTTAATTTTTTGGCTTTTTCCGCTCCCTAGGGTTTTCGGGATGTCGTTATCACAATCCCCGGATCCCGGGATTAGTCTCCGGATTTAGATATTAATTACTTTTTAACAACTTAAATCGAAAAAATTGCTTCAAAATTGTTTGAGAAGCACTCCATAAAATAAATAATAACAAATGAAATTTAAAAAAAACTTTTTAATATACCACGCTTTTATAAATGGACTAAAAATTAAAAAAAATAATATATCTCAGTCCCATATAATTTGTTTTGATAACTTTTGATTTTGAAATTTTAGCAAAAGTCATTATAAAAAATTTATGAGATTGAAAACGAAAAACGTGATGGTAAGTATATTAAACAGTTTTTTTACTTTATTTACTTTCTACTTTTTAGTCTTGTCTGTATAAAATTTTGCAATAGATATTAAAATAATTCAACTTGCAGTGAAAAGAGACTATGCAAGCAAAATGTTTTCTCACCTTTAGTATATGCATACATATAAAAACATACATACGTCGTCCATTTCCGCTGTAGCGTATGCAGTGCATACTTTTAGGCGCAATATTTAACTTCTTCTGGCGGGGCGACATCTACCTATAAATTTTTTCTAATTGTATGTCTTTGATATGGTACCTACGAAGAGGTTAATATCTAGACTAAGTTTGCCATTAATACCTTTGCTATATTTATAGTGTACATGGTGGTCTGGACACACAAAATTGCAAGCTGTTAAAAGCGTTGTAATATAATAAATGGGTTTGAAACCTACTTTTTATTTAAAAAGGCATTTTTATTTTTTCTCTTTGACGCCAGAATTTATTTTAAAGGACATCGTAGTTTCAAAGATATGATTAATTTCAAAAGTTATTTAAAAAATGCAATGCATTTTGGAATAAAAATATGGGTACCAAAAAGAAGGAAGGAAAAAAGGAAGAAAATTACTTCAAAATTAAAAAAAAAAAATTTTTTTTTGGATTCACAAGGGCGAATAGGTAATTTTTTAAGCTGATAAAGTTAGAAGGCCGAAATTCGAGGATGTTATCGAGTTTATATTAGTCCTTAACATATAATTTTTTCAAAAACTGATAATGCTACATTTCTAGGAAAAAAATTTAAAAGGACATTTTCAATATTTACCAGTCCATATGTACAAAAAAAAATTAATATTATTAAATTCTATTCCTCTTTAGCTTGATACCCATACTTCTTCTCTAAGGCATTTCACCGAAAAGGTTTAAAATTTTGGAATTGGAATTACGTCAGGGTGAAAAACCAAAAAAGCAATTTTACAATATTCGGCCCATGGTTTCACTAATATATTGATTTTGTGTGTAAAATTTACTATCGCACTGTGTTATATATATAATGAGCTAGACACTTATGAAAAGATATTAATTATTAAATAAAAAAATAAATATAGCCAACACTGGTCAAGAAAAGGACTTTCCTTATTGTCATCAGTGCAAATTACAAACCTCGAAAATCCCGGGATTATTTGCCAAGAATCACGGGATTTTCGTGATCTAAAAAATGCCGCGATCCCGAGATTAACATTTCTAATGTATGCGTTTTGAAAACTTTTGAACTAAAAGGCTGTCTTAAGTTCTCACGGAAAATCAAAAGAAACATTTTTTATTAATTCTGTTGCTTGAAAAAGTACTTTGCCTTTACTGTAAATTTTCTTGAAGAAATAAATACATACTAATTTAGGAAAATTTGATAGAAGTAAACTTTTTTCATTTATTGTGCGTAATTTTATTACAATTTTTCCTTTTTCTTGAGAGCTGCAGACAGCCCTTAAGCAAAGTCGTTTGGAAAACAGCAACGATTTTGGCATGATTAAAAAAATTCGGTGGCCATTAAAACATATAATGTGCTTTTAATATAAATATTTTTACAATAAGAAGTTAAGCTCAAAATTTAGCTGGAAGTGCTATCACCGAAAAATATACTAAATTTTTGCTAAACTTCTTAAATAACCAATTTTCAGGCGGTCTAAGCCCCTGGTGGTTCTCATTAAATCTAACTATCAAATTGGTGCAAAGTACCAGAGAGCACGTTTGAGGCGCGTTTGTGATATCAACGCCGGGGCTGACCACGTCTTATAGTGTTTTTGATGCTGATTTGAAGTACATTTAAAAAAATTTTCTAGCACGTCCAGTTTTTTAGAAAAAAAAACTATTGAAACTTCGAAAAATGGCAAGTTTCAAACAAAAAATCAAAAGAACTTGGACGTAGTTTTACCAAAAAAAAAACAACGAAATATTGAAAATCCAATTCGTCTGACGGATTCTACTTCATATCGATGGAATGAGTGGAAAGGGGTGGAAAATTAAAAAAAAAAAAAATTTTAAAAAACACTAGCAGAGAACATGGCGAACAATTTCACCTGGACATAACTACTATAGAGGATCGGTATGTTAGGAAATCAAACCTCCACATGCTTGTTGATTATTTCGGGGCCTTGAAAAACGATGATAATACGATTCACAAAAAAAATGTCGAAGAATTTCCTTCCAGAACGCGGAAAGTTTTAAGAGAAAAAGGACTGGCTAGTGATGAATCTGGGATGTTGATTTTTTAATGTTGATTTGTTAATGAACTTACTTTGTTTTTAAAGTAAATTAACGGATTGAGATTTTCTTATTTATGGAAAAACAAGTGCATGCTATTTAAGAACAGAGTTTTTTTTTAATTTTTCGCTCATTTCTTATCAACTCATCGATTCTATTTAAAAAAATTTGGAAATTTTCCATTTTTGCCATTTTTCGACACTGGACGTGCTAGAAAATTTTTGTAAATGCACTTCAAGTCCGGATAAAAAACTCTATAAGATAAGGTCGTCCCCGTTTTTGAGATAAAATACGACCAAATTTTGTTGTGAAATGACATTGAATCACAAATTTTAATATTATTTTTGTAATGAAAATGAAAATGGATTTTTTGTATGAAATATGAGCAGAAAAGAGTGTTACTGATAAGCCAAGTACACCGGAGTAGGTACAGTGTTTGCATCGAAAGCAAGAGGTGTCAGAAATCATTAATTCATTTCTCAGAAACTATCAGAGCTGTCGAAAAATTATGTATATACAGTTAGTTGAGAATTTCATTAGCTTAGTAGGCCTACGTCGTGCAATATTAAATTTTTAGCAGGAAGAAAATTTTCAAAAATTGGGATAAGTAAACATTTGAATAGGGGTACGAAATTTTGCGAATGTTGGAAAAAAAAATATTCTCGTTTGCTGCTTTTTATTTCTGAATTCAGCCGCTTCCTTTTCTGTCAAAGCAATTCTTGGAAAGAGTAAAAATTGGCTGACCTCTCGTTTTTAGGTACAGCCGAATTGCGCTTTGGCGTAGGTACCTCAGCACGTAAGCAATTTTTTTATTCTTCCCATAGCCAGCTAGCTGTGGGCTTTTCCTCATTCAAGTACCAAAATAAATATTAAAATCACCGGCGATAATAATACATATTTGCTTAGCCATGTGGATAAAATCAATTAAGTCTATACTTCGGGGTAGGACATAACTGTAGCTAAACATATAACCAATTGCCACCTGAACAGAAGCATTAGACGAGATTTGGGATTTGATGTAGGGGTTATTCTGAATGCCGCTCCATATTTCTGTTTTCGACCACTTTTAATATGGATAATTTGTATGGGTGTCACGTTTTGTAGTGATGTAGATTAACTGCTTTCTTGTATGCTGGGCATCTGAGACTACCAGTGAAATGAGATGTCTGTGGGGATAAAAATACTTTGCGTTGTTGGTATAGTATTTTGCTGTGGGGTCAGCACCTTCTATAGAGTTGGTTGGAATCCCTTCTGTCCAAATCTTGAACATCCAAAGCACCACTGAGGCCAACGGTGTTCTCTGATACTGCGGACCACCCACCATACTATAAGTGTCCCATTTCCAAGTAGCTTACGGGCCATGTCAAAAGGGAGCTTCATCAATTTCATTTTGGTAACCCTGTAGGACTTTCGAAAGTTCTTGTTAGGAGAGATTGTTAAGCCATTGACACCTACCTCTACCTAGTTATTTCGTCAATATCTTTGCACTCCCACATATGAATGCGGCAAAGAGCATGCTTATGGACATACTTATATAAGAATATAGTAGATCTTTAACCCGTACGTATACGTCATAAGTAAACTTCGCACAAACCACCCATTCTCTCGATTATGCTAAATTCATTCAATTGCGTATTCACAAGTTGACAATTTTCTGGGCGGTTGTTGTAGCGGTTTTCCTTGTTATATTCAACAGTTTTTACTTTCGTGTGCTTTGCTGTTGCCGTAGTTTAGTTTGTTGCTAAAGTGTAAATGTCAGTGGGTATTACCAGAACAGATGCCGTCACCAGCGTTGCCTCCGTTGGCGTCGCCATAGCAACTTCACTCGTCACACCATTTGTTGCTACTTTTGTTGTTGTTTATGTTGGTGTCGGCGTTTGTAACAGAGGAAACATTATATTTTATTTATCCACTTTATTTATTCAACAACAGCAAACTAAGCAAGCAATCTAGCTACGAGTAAACAGCATCAAGCAAACAGCTACAATTTGGTGAGTTGGTTCTCTTGCTGCAATGACAGCTAACAGACATTTTCTTGTTGCAACTGCCCCAACAAAGCCAAAAAAAAAAAAAAAAAAAAAATACCAAATGCTCATGGCATTATCGCTGCTTGGTATTCATTTCATTCTAAGCGCCATATTTAGCAGCAGTAACGGATGTACGTGCAAAATTGCAACACGACAGCGGTAAAAGTGCGAAATGGAGATATGAAATTTATGAAAACTTGCGTGTAATACATTCAAATATACATTAAAGCATATTTGCATTAGTTAGGAGAAATGGGTAAATATTGACGTCATTTTTGTTGACAATTTCTTTTGCACTGTGAAAATTATGTGAAAGTACATAGCTAAACACTAAATTAATTTGGACAAATAAGCAGCTATTTATTAAACTCCTTTTAACTGCACGTAAATTATATATTTGATGTAGACTTGATTGCGGTATTTGCAATGCATGGGTGGTTCAAAAATGCATGTGGAAAAAGTAAGGTCGGAATTTGCATGCTCTCATCACCTAGGATTTTTCTATACCGAAAAGTATGTATATATCTCTAACTTTTTTATTTTGAGATCAAAAAATATTTAGAGGTCGCTCAAAGCGCCCAAAGTTTTATATGAATTTTATATGGGGAAAAAACACTTTCCGTAAAAATGGTATAGAATTCTTAAAAATCAATCATTTCTATCGAAAGACTCAGCTTATCTGCGGACATTCCCAATAATAATACCTAATTGCTTATTTAACCATTTTTTCGTCGCAACTATAATCTATAGGTCCGCCAAAAACACACAAAAACCCCGAAAAATGCAATGAGGCGAATAATAAAAAATCGTTAGTATTAAAAAATTTTTAAATAAACAATTGGGTACTATTATTGAAAGTCTCCTGAAGAGAACAAGGATTTTCCGATCGAAAAATATTGGTTTTGAAGAATTCTACCCTTTTTCAACGAAAAGTTGTTATTTTCCCATATAAAAATACGTGAAAAACTTTGAGCGCATTGAGCGACCTTTAAATACTTTTTGACTTCAAAATAAAAAAATAGCAGTATACTTTTTTCGATAAAGAACAATCCTAGGGGCATTAAAATTTTATATTTTTTTTATAGAGGAACCATATCGAGTTTGTCAGTATGCGCAGATTGGTCACCGTTGGATAGTCGTTCAACAAATAGTATACTGGGCTTTCAAAGTGACAAGTGGGACATTTTAACTCGTTTTTGCTCAAACTTCAAGTAAGACCTTTGTTCGCAGCAGAACTAATAACTCGGGTCGAATATTCTTTTGCAATGAGGGTTATTGATGTTTCGGGTATAAATGCATGACATTTGTGCGTTCCTGGAATGTATTTTGTCTTTGCGAATCTGTCTGGAAGCTTTTGCTTAACTTCATTGTAGTCACTCTTCTACGCATACAGCCCCTTCTTTTTCTCTAAATTATTCTTACCCCATTGGTAGAGGCCGTCGGGTGTATGAATTTTTGGTAACGTCAGGAGTTTAAGACTTGCTCTAGCTGCTAGTCTCTTAAAATTACCGCCAATCCCGGCGCTTACCTGGTTACGAGGCATTTACGCGTTTAGACGAATTGCCCTAATATTAGTCGGATTTATTTAAAACTATTCTTTCAAACAGTCATAAAACAAAGTCGTATCAATAAAAACACAACAATTACCTGCTTTATAGAAATCCATAACACTACTTTTCAACAAGTGATTGATCACAAAAATATTCACTAAAACCCGTAACCATCTCTCTAAAGAACGAAAATTAATGTATGCGCAGCATTAGAATACTCAGTGGTGTTGTCTAGAAATTTTTTGCGAAAATGAGTTCAGCCCATCCCAAAAACACGACTCTATGCCGGTGGAAATGGACAAATCTGTACAAATGTACAAATTTTGCGATCCCTACTTAACTCCGGTGAACGGTGAGCGTTCGTTGTGCAAGTTTTTTTCAAAATTTGGAAAATTTATGTGTATCCGCCTAGATCGTTCAAATATGTGCGTCGGCACAGTTAAATACAAACCGATTTCAAAATAATAAAAAAATCGGGTGTTTCTATTTTCCATTTTCTGTAATTCTGGGAGTTGGCAGCATGCAAATTCCAAAATTTTTACCCTCTGTGTATTTTTTGCCACCCTAATGTATATGTATTTATACAAATACATGTATGTACGTATGTACATTAGCGTAGTTCAAAAACATTAAGGTCGGAATAGTAATGCTCTCACCTCCTAGGATTGTTCTGTATCGAAAAAAGTTCACCCCTATTTCTTTATTTTGAAATAAAAAAAATATTTAGAAGTCGCCCAAAGCGCTCAAAGTTGTCCATGTATTTTTATATGGGAAAAATACATAAATTTTTGCATATAAATGGTATAGAATTCTTGAAAATAAATACTTTTCGATCAGAAAACTCTTGTTCTCTTCAGGATAATACCCAATTGTTTATTTAATCATTTTTTAATACTAACGATTTTTTATTGGCCCGTATATTCTATTTTTCGGAGTTTTTGTGGGTTTTTGGTGAACTTATAAATTATAGTTGGGATAAAAAAACGGTTAAATAAACAATTGGGTATTACTATTCGGAATCTCCTGCAGATAGAAAATTATTGATTTTTAAGAATTGTATACCATTTTTTAATATTTTTAAAAAAGCTCGAAATTTGTTTGTTGATTTTTTTTTTTAATATTGCACAAAGTTGGAAACTTGGATTTACATAGTTTTTGTTAAAAAATGAACTATATTTTTATAAAAAAATAATCAAAATTAAATAACAACAAAGATAATACGTTGAAACTTGGCAAAAATTGGTTAGGCTATAATTCTTTGACCACTGTATGTATTTTTTTATATATACATGCACATTGCACATTTTAAAGCTCAGTTTGCCTTTTTTTCAAGTTTTTGGTGCCTTATATCCTAACCCTGGCTATGAACATCTTATTGTCGGAGACGCTACATTTCGGGGGGATTACTGTAATCGTAATCAAAAAAGTACGATTACGATTAACGTGGCCGTGATCGTTAAATTTTTAGTGTTACAATCGAAGCATTCACAATCAAGCATGTTATTATTACGATTACTGTTATCGTTATGCTGAAAATTTTCGAGATTACAATTACAGTAATCGTAATCTTAAGTAACCCAAATGTAATCGTAATCATAAAGTGCCCACCTCTGCATAAAACCTTAGGTAACTCCGTTTGGGAAGCACCCCACAAATTTGGGGAGAAGCCTGGCCAAACAGTTGGTAAAATTTAGGCACCAAAATATTATTATTAGCCACTTTTAGAAAATAAAAATAAAAATAAAAATCTGCGCCTGATGCGATTTGAACCCGGTTATCAGCTAAGCGAATACTCTCTCTACATGCAAATGCCCCAAATTAAATTTCGTTAGCAAGTGAATAGATATCATTCAATCATTAATTTTACCTGCAAGGTATTACTCGAATCTAATTGATCTCTTAATTAATGCGTCGCACATTTTTTTGCAGGGCTCATATATCTTTCATCAATACATACATACATTAATTTTTTCCTATGTTTGTATGTACATATCTTTCTGAATTTAAGTACCACTACCTGTTCTTGATAGCTGCGTCTTTAATTCATTGCGCTTTTCAACGCCTTTCATATAAATTCGTGTGGAAGCCTTATAAAAAATTCTGTATGGCTGTAACAGTACGCGTATATGTATGTACATACGTGTTTGTAAAGAGGAGCAATAACATAAATAATATTATAGTTAAAAAAACTAAAAACACGCTTTTATTACA
>NW_023458558.1:39271926-39284761 GCF_013731165.1 Rhagoletis pomonella | reverse complement strand
CGAATTTACAAAGATTTTTGCAATGTTCGAAACAGTTTTCCTCTGTCATGCAAGCTGAGGAAATATTTTGATTTACATATTTTTCATTTACTTTTACGAGCACGTATGTATATGATGATACAAAATTCTAGACCATAGTTAAGTTTTATGATTGTATGTTTGCACATACTTGGGTATGCATTTAAATTCTCTTGCCGCATTGCATTCCGAATACAATGAATGACTTGTGTTGTGGCTTATAATACGAGCATGTACTCGTCGGAATTTCTTTTTTAATATGACACAACTTTATTAAAAATTTCGCATTTCATATTCGCATATGTGAGTACGTATGAATGTATCCATTTGACCCAAATCTTTAGCTCACAAATTTGAAAGTTGAAGAATGCAAAAGTTAGTGCACCACACGTTAACGTTTTGATTTGGGTCATAAGGTTTAGCAAAAGGTTATAGCTTTGATTGTAATACTGATAGACTGTGCACATAAATACATACGTGCATACCGTTCGTCTTTTTATTTGGCCCTGTAACCGCCTAACCGATTTTGTCCGAGTTCGACAAAGCACGGCAGTCGTTTCTCTTCCGTGCCAACTGACGCCAATTCTACTATTATCTTATAAATATTATATATTATAAACACTTTATCATTCACTCAAATGAACGATAAAGAGATCCTTGATTAACATTGAAGTAACCGCGTGACCTATTTCTTTTTTACATGGACTTTAATTGACATATGCGTATACAGTACACACTCAGAAAGGCTTAAAGGTAAAATACACGTGGTCGAAAGAAGTAGTTAAACATATATTTCCTAAATAATTTAATTTCAGATAAATATAAAAAAAAATTATGTAATTCATAAAACTTTGATTGCGAATTCCCACAAAATTTAAATGTTGAAATACTTCGTTATAAATGGAAAAATCATTGCTAAAACAGCGCGCGTCTAATGGCTTTAAAAGATCATATTATGCTTAGGGCATTTTGGATTTGGAATCCGAAGCACGAAAGGCGAACAAAGACTACTTACGGAAAAATAAGATACACGTCTCTCTGAAAAATATCACTAAACGCAAGTCCATGCAGCTAAATACCAAATAAACACACCACTGCAATAGAATAGGTACATAATTTTTCTTCAAGAATTTGTCGAATGCCTTTATTTATAGACATCAAATAAGCTCCATTTCAATCTCATTGCGAATAATGATCAATCGAAAAATAGGACAACAAAAGGCCAAGAAAGGCACACTTTCAAAAGAAGAAAATGCCAAACCTTAAGACATAACAGGTCCAACAGTTTGCAGGCGACATGTTTGGAATAAAAATAATGTAATGGACATCGTCTCGGCCGCGGGTTGAGCATTTTAAGTTTTCAATAAATTGTTTGAGGACGCGTACAGAATTAAAGCTCTTCTGCTCATCACTGATAAAATAATGGTGAATATTATAGACAGCTGAAGCCGATGCTCAGCGAACTAATTGGTACTTATCTTATTTGAAAATACCTGCTAGTAGAGGAAGGACACACATCATCTGTACGTAAGTAAATGCCCCTTTCAAGGCAGATTTACATTCAGCGATTTACCATTTCCTGCCGAAGGACGGCCGCTGCTAGGAAAAAACATTTCTATCAATATTATTGTGGCGTATTAATATTTGGTTCAATATTCTTATTGTTTTTCGGAAAAATTGAAAAGACAACAAAGTGTAAGCGGCAAAAGTTATAGCTGCTATTTCGGAGATCACCACATCTCCTCATCAGGCTTCGTTTCGTAGACTTCATCAGAAATCGAACGCGCAACATCGATGTGCAAAGCAAGAAGTCCTCTAGAAACACAATCGTGGTACAAAGCTCAATAACTATATTGAAAAAAAAAAAACATTTTTCTAATTTAGATGTTGCTCGGACCAGGGATGAAACCCAGGACCTGCGAAGTGACAGCACGCACCTCTAACCACTCAGCCAAAGCGGCCCAATTTTACAGGAGAGAAAAGTAACTTACCAAAATTACTTTCTTAGCCTAAGTATAATGCTCCGCGTGTTCAAAAGTACAACAAACTCCATTCAAATATGCAAAATACGAAATAAATAAAAATTGTTTGCATTATCTGAGGCTTATAGACAATTGTTTTAGCCTTTTATGGACTTAAGAAATTTGAAAATCAAACAAGTACATAGTTCTAAATGTTTGCAAATGAAACATTTTAAATTTTCCTTGCTTCCTAAACAAGTGTAGCTTTGCATAAATTTTCTGAATTATAAATTTCAAATAAATATATTCTCCTTCTAATCTGCTACACTCTGAATTAAATCTTGCGCATTCTTCGAAAAAAGTTTGAAATGTAGATTAGAACCGCATAACGAAAGTCCATGCAAAAATCCAGCTTCCACCTAATTATTTATTCCGATTTCGAAGTGAAATTTCTTTATTCCACGTACTATGGTATTTTCAGAAACTAAATAAATAAAAAAGACCAAAGTAGTTTAACATTAGCATTACTTTTTGATAACCTTTTCTAACGGTCTTGCGCACTTTTACTTTTAGGCTGCATAAAACTTAAAAGCATTAATTTCTCACAGAGCAGCTGAAATGCTTATGCCAATATACTTTCCTCATATGAATGTGTATAAGAGCATTTGATTATAAATATTACTGCAGCCCTCAACTTGAAGCGAGATTGCAAATGTTGCAATAACAAATGTTGCTTTGACCAACATGACAGCAATTGAAAAATGCAAGTTAATGGAAAGCTTCGCTAGTTATACTTAGAAATGCAATAACTACTTCACACAGTTACGGCCGCAGATTGATTGTGTTGTCTGACCCCCGCAAAGAGTACATAGCACTCGTAATATAAGGAGCTATTTGTCATTAAATATGTACATATGTATATGTAACTAATTCCTATCTTTTACTTTCGTATGGTTTTTATACAAATTGCTCTCCATTATAAATTAATTTATTTTTTAAGTAATAGACGACGAGAGGAAAAGCAAATAGGATGCGACCATTTTTAATACCCGTATTAGGGGTACACTTGCATACTATTAGAAGTTACTTAGCGTAATTTACCTTTATAATTCAACTAAACTACTGTGAAACTGGGTCGTTTTCTTTAAAGAGGCATAATAAGCCTTCATTGGGGAGGCTATTAGAGATAATCAACTTAGGTATTTAAGCGGCGCCTAGTAAGTACATCTGGTAGCATAAGTAGTTTTTAAATGTTTAAAAAACACCACCGCACAGTGGTCGGAGAAACCATGTTTTACACGAAAAAGTCATATTTTAAAACTGTGATGAATTAACCAAAATATTCAGAAATGTCCAACGTACTCAAAACTGATTCGTATTTTCAATAATATCTGCTGAGTATTTAGTTCAACGAATTCTACCGTGACACGTTCTAACAACTATTAGTTGATAAATTTCTTAGCGATTTTTTTATGGAAACTTTCAATTATAATAGTAATTGCTTGTTTTTTGTCTTACTTTTTAAACATGGAAAATAATAAATAATAAATCTTAGTTGCTAAATTATCAAAACACCTCAATAACACGGCTTATTTTTCAAGAACTGTTTTCTCCAAAAAGGTATAACTAATTTGTACGGCCGAGAAGGAACTTCACTCCTTTACCAAAAACTAATGCAAAGTTCCCTTTAACAATCAGCGAAATGAAAAGCCGCGCATACTCGCGCCAAAAAGAGTGGCGGCCATTTTTATTTCACTAGACCAACTTTAGCGGTTTTTCCAAATAACATAAAGTGTATGAAAATATTAAAAATTTATGTAATTTTTTCTATATTTAGCATCATATCATTTATAAGATGTGTCTTAACGAAGCTGAAGTAAATTTTCAAAAATTCAATAACGAATCCAATATGGCATCCACGAATTAAAAAAATTACCAAATTTTCATGAAATTTTGTATTTAGAGATTCTTAAGTTCGCTCATTACAAATTTCAAACAAGGTTTTGAAAATTCAAAGTCCAAAATCCAATATGGCGTCCGAAATTTCCAAAAATTCATACCCGAAGAACTTTATTTAAAAATGAGAATGAATTTTTGGAAATAACGATTTTTGTATAAAATAAATAAATCTTAAAAAAAACTGGGACCTAGATCAAATTGTTTGGGCTGAGCATATAGCCGACGGCCCCAACTATCTCTAGTTTATAGATATAATTACTGTTATTATTTCATAATTTGATCATAAATTCATTTTAGATATGTTTCCGCGTATATAGGAAATAAAATTTAGCTAAAAAACATTTTGTATTACTAAACTGAAAATGACAGTTGATTTGACAGTTGTCAACAGAAAAAGTTTTAATGTGATACATAGCTCGAGATCAGTGAGCCCTAAAACATAGTAGTTCGTGGGAAATTTTCCTCTTTTTTCAGAGAAATTGATAGCCCCTTCGACAGTCATAAACTCTTACGGTTTTAATTGGACACGCAATTCGTGATTAGCATGTCAGTGGCATTTTGAACAAGATTGTTTTATTAAAAAAAATCAGAGTTCATTTGACCGCTGTCAACTGTCAGGGTTGACACAAAATTCGTGATCAGCATGTCAAAAAATGTAGTCAGTGGCATTTCTAGGATAACTTTATATTTTTTTAGCAAAACTCGTAGTTCATTTGACAGCTACCAACTGTCAGGGTTTTAATTTGACATAAAATTCGTGATCAGCATGTCAAAGAAAATTTTCTAAATTTTAGATAAATAGGCAGTTGATCTGACAGCTCTCAACCGTCAAACTATAAATTTTATGGCATATTCGTATTCAGCATTACAACAATACTATAATCCAGTAGTTTTATCATAATCGTTACAACCCTTCTAATTTTTCGCGTAAAACACGGCTTCTACGACCACTGTGCACCGCCAGGAAATATTTGCTTACTCATGCCTAGCATATCGCCTGCTCTATGTCTTCGTCAATGATGATGGCTAATAGAATATGACTTTGAAGATGTTTGCGCGATGTGATTTAACTATGATGAGTTAATAAAACAAAAACAAAAAGGACAGCCTTATTAAAAACGATAAAAACAGTTACAACTAAATTACATAAATAGAACATTGGGCGGACCAATCCGGCGCGAATGATAACCCAGTCGGTTAAGACCAAGCACCCCGATGGCAGCACGATGGACTAAGGCTAGGGTAATCTTCATGCTAAAGAGAGGTCTTTCATGTCAAATTCTTATTCCAAGGGCAAATCCATGAAAAATGTGCTTCACGAAATGTTGTCCAAAATTGAAAAAGGACGTGGCTTTAAGGAATCTACCTTAAGAACTTTCCTTGAGATTGAGAGCGCCTTTAACAGTATTCTCCAGATGCCGTCGTGTCGTCACTGGAGCTTATAAATTTCGTTCTTGAGAGAAGTACTATCTCCTCAGAGCTTGCAGGCACGCAAAGAGAAGTGTTACTCAAGGAGGAATTCTTTTCCTCCCCCACTTTGCAACCGTACAGTAGATTAAATTCGCCTACTTGATTATACTTTTGGTTTGTAGATGAATTTCTTTCTTTCTAGTAAATGGATATCCAACACATTGTTACGTTGTTCCTCGCTGTTGAAGGTTAAAGGTATAAAAGCACTCCTTGACTGCAGATAACTAAAAAAGTCCCTTCTCTATCCAAAATGTGGGAGCCAGCTTTCAGTTTCACTAGAATTCTTAGTGCCGGGTACATAAAAGTCCTCACCTCACTTTGCCTTCCATCTTTAAGCCATCTGAATACCAATCTATACATGGGGATCGAGAGGAGGGAACCCATTTGTCCAGACTTCTCGTTCTGGGATTTGTACATTCAATTTCCAGCCAAAGTAGATTTAGTCAGAAACTATTATCATTCGAGCCTTGGAATTTTTCCCAAAACACCTCTCTAATGCTCATTCTTATGAAGACTATGTATTTGACTTAAAGAGCACTTAAAGCTTGTGGAGAGCAATGGTCTACGGATAATAACTGTCTCCTAAGCTCTAGTAAGTCATATGCAGTGACACAAACTAGTGACCACGTGTTGATATTTTTTTTTTAATATTCGTTATGATTTTCGAGCTAAATTTATTTTCTTAACCACACTTTATACAAAATCTAGGAAAATTTATTAAATTTTCATTAAAGCTTCAACTTTTTAAACTGAATCTTTAGAACATTTTTGGGTATGCAGTTTTATAACCCATACAATTTTAGTGTGATGAAGTGCAATTTTCAACCGGCTAAAAATCGCGTTGATTTTTGAGAATTATTTTTTTGGAGACTGCTTTGCGGTTTTTCTTTATATAAAAATTTTTCTCTCGCATTTAATTTCATAAGAAATTCACGCTTTTATGGAAAAAAGTGCAAAAATCCATCACCAAAAAAAATTCTCAAAAATCAACGATGCAATGTTCTAACGATTCAGATTTAAATGTTGATATATTGATGGAAATTTTTGGAATTTTTCTCAAATTGTTTACAAAGTTTAAAACTGTGATTTATGTGGTTTTCGTTAAAGCTCTGACAATATTTTTATAGAAAAATAACAAAAAAAAATAGCTCAAAAAATATTATGAATGTTAAAACATTCTGCACGTGGTCATTTATTTGAGTCACTGTATATTACCTATTGCAAAGAAGAAACCTTATGCTACTGCCATATCTCAATTAGGTTATTGGTATTCGCAATAAACCAGTATAATTCACCATCTACGTAAAGCACGATAACATTTAAAACATTTTATGCAAAAAAAGTTCTTATATCATTGGACAGCGCACCGGTAAGAACCAAATAAGCACTTTCTTGAGAAATTTCTTCAACATCTTCGGACCATTTTTAAAATGCGTTACACTCGAAACACTTAGCACAAACCTAAAGCGGCTTCCCTGAAAACCTATCTAAATGCGCACCTTTGACATTGGCCGTACTAATGAGCGAGTTCGAGATAACTACAAACATACAGATAGATTTACTTTCTAAAGAATATGCAAAGTCTGTGCTTGCAGTTCTTTGTTACTTGTTGTTGTAGATTGTTGCACACCACATTTGTTTGTTGCCTGTTGCTTGTCATAATGAGCTTGTTAACACTTTTGTTATATTTATGTTTGTATGTATGCACTTAAAAACATTTGTAAAATGAGTGCCTATGGGCGAGAAGTTACATGGTACGCCAGTATGCTTGCAATTATTTATGCGCGTTAGCAATAGTTGCAAGCCAAACTAACAACAATGCAGACAGCATACGCATAGAAAGCACGAGCCATAAGGATGAAGGCACATTCTCCGATTACCATTTTCCACTACTCTCTACACGTTTGCTTGATAATACCGTTGATAGCACGAGCGGCGAACCATGTGCAGCAAGTGTTGAAATATACAGCAAACAAGAACAAGTTTCAGTTTTGACGTTGCCGGTTTTTATTCGGTTCCACTGCCTTGGCATGATGTTGCCATGACATATAAACAGATATTTAGTTGCACCTCTGCATAAATGTAAATATGTATGTACATACATATGTACGTATGCTGGGGTACCTTATAACTCGATCGCAAGAAGGCGCAGAGAAACAGCAACAACAATCGGCATTTAAATAAATGCTCTCATATGACAAAGTATACAATTTTACGGCAACATATTTCGCATATTGTGTTGCATATGCATATACAGAAGTATATATGTATGCATGTGTGTACGAGTATGTCGCCGCATGTGTAGATACGTTTTAGTATCATGGTTGGGTGTAGCTTTTTAACCAAAGCTATTACTAGCAACAACAATCAGAAAAACAGGAAAAAATAACGAAATTAAGCGCAACTCAAATTTTCGTAGTACGAAGTCGACAAAAAAAAAACTTAAACTAAACATGCATAGCACAGCTGTACCAAGAAGTGCGACGCACTTGCTACACGTTGCACGTCAACTTTGGGGCAAAACAAAAATTATAAAAGGGTTTCCCAAATGGGCCACGTCACTTCAAATTGAAACATTTTATGATTATGCGTAAGCATAAAAAAAAAATTATTGTCACCGATACAGGGATATAAAGCTCTTCACCCACGTAAGTACTACAGATCGGATATTATCAGAGTGGCTTTTGTGAACCAGCAGAGTCATGGAAGATGACAAATTCAGATGAAGCGCCTATTGCTATATTTGAAAGATTCTGTGGATGATATAGGAATCTTTGCGCTTTGGCAACGGCGAGTGCCATCAGACGCTTGCACGATGAGATTTATAAGCCTCATGAACCTTTCAGTGGTATAGACATAGTGTTGCGAATTAAATACAGCGGATCTGCTGAATATTTACAAACTCTGAAGCACTGAAACTATTCAAGGTGGTATCCCGTCAAAGACTTTTTGTATCTCCCCCTCAATAACTTTAAAAGCAACACTGGCCACATCACCTCTTTCGTGAATATTTGGATATGAAATACCCACCTACCCGATGGGTGCCGCGATTGCTCACACTCGATGATAAAAGCAGCCGTGCGACCACTTCAAAGGAGCGTTTGACGACGTTCAGCCGCAGCACTAATGGGTTTTTCTGCCATTTTTTACCGTAGACGAGATATGGATCAATGGCACTAAAGATCAAGGAACAATTAAGGTTCCTCTTGGTATACATGCAGGAAAGAAGGCCACCATTTTTTGTGATAAGCGCAGTGTCATTTATTGATTTCCTGGAAAAGGGTAAAACTATCACCGACGAATACTAATGAGCGCTTTTGGACATTTTTGGATATTTTTATTTTTGATATTGTGGGAACTTTTAAATCGCCCTAATAGCATAAAGTAGCAGAACCATTTATTTTATGAAGTAAATAATGTAATTAGCCTTCCGAAAACTTCTCATACTATTTGATATCGACTAAATACCAAGTAATTTTTAAGCAAAAAACAAAACCGACTTCAAATCTCATATAAAAATTTAGGAGTACCGTTAATTATTTTCATGATCCAATGATCGGATCGAAGCCAGATTAGTGTGGGACCACCTCTGAGATACTACCTTTCCGATGCAAAAAGAATCTTCGAAATCGGTTCACGTGGTCCTAAGTTAAGCGGTAACTCCTCCTTTTTTTGAAATCGGTTAAAAAGCCATTCTATTGGAGCTCCCTTTATATACATATATCATATAGATATATACATAGTCTATATGCAAGTACATACATGCACACATGCGTGTGTTGACATGTGCAACTAAATGTGACAAAAGCCGCATTAACAAACATAATCATCACTGTTGCACTTGCTACATAAGTATATCGTGCAACATAGCACGCGTATACAAACTTCTGAAATGTGTGTGCCTCGTGCGCTTGCTATTATTATTATTATTTATATTGGCTATTTTAGTTGCAGTGTCCGTATGTTGCGAAGCTAGTTCTTGTTGTGGCTGATGCTGTTGGTGTTGATGTTGCTAATGCTTGTTTGCTGTTACAAAGCCACAAATTGACCACAGCGAGGAAGGCGCAGGCGCAAGAGTCTCTAAGTACCTACTAACAAGACAGCCAACTATGCTTCCGCGCTTGCTAACAAAAAGTGATTCAATTTTTTTAAGTTTTTTTTTTACCGGTTACTGTTATTTTCTTGCTTGTTGCACGCATCAAATACATTTGAGTCAACAACAAGTGTCCAACGCGACTAAGCGTTAACTGAGTAGGATACATGTTAAAAACTTGCCGGCGCGCCTCAGCCACTACATATTTTTTTTTTATAGGAATTATGTGCATATATGTACATTAGACTGTATCGCCAAAAAAAGTAGCGGTTTTCCGCGAGCTGGACCGATTTAAAAATACCTCCAAAAATGGAGTTTTTTGTGAATAAAAATAGTTTCGTAAAGAACTTTTTGAAAAAAGTCCCCTCAGGTGATAAAACAGATTAAGCTTAAAAAATCTGCATAAAAATATTTAAAAAAAACTTTCAGCAGAATCTAACAATGAGATTTTTGATGCTGTTTTTTTTTACTTTTTTCAATTTCAATTTTATTTTTATTTTATTTTTTTCAAATACCAACACATCCTAATTCAACTTTGAATGATGTTCCTTCATCCTAGCTTTTTCTTTCATTTTTTTAATGAGCTTATTAGCGCAAAAATAAAAATACCTTTCCAATGATACCTATAAGTCTGAATCGGTATAGTTAAGTCTGCCAATCTTTGAAAAAAGTTTAAAAAACAGCATCAAAAATCTCATTATCACGATTCCGCGCAAACTTTTTTTAATTTTTTTTTCATATTTTTAAGTTAGCTTTTTAAGTTTAAGCTTAAACTATTTTGTCATTTGAGGGATTTTACCAAAAAACATCTTTAAGAAACTATTTTTATTCATAAAAACTCCATTTTTGGAGGTATTTTCAAATCGGTCCAGCTCGCTTAAATCTTAATATTTTTCCAAAATATTTTGTTACACGTTTTAAAATATAATAGATTTTATAGTTCCAATGGAAAAACAGTAACAGTACATATATAATATTCAGGAAACGGATTTTTGGGACCTAAAAACCTATAAATCAAATAACGTAATAGGCTGGAAAAGGCAAAACGAAATAGCGAAATAGGGACTAAAAATAGCAAAAACGGCAAAGGAAGGCTTTAGAAAAAGACAAAAACTGAAAAATATCGAAATCGAGTTAATTTTTTATTCTAAGGATAGGTTATCAAGATATTTTGAGGTGTACATGGCGTATGCGTAACATTTTTTCGTGCTAATTTTTTAAACAAAAAATCTATGCGCATTTTCATATCACCACCTATTACTTCTTTTTTTATCCATCGATTTTCTTTATTATCAACTTGATTTTTTTGTTACAGAACAGGCTTTAACAGAGCCTTGAATGTACTAAACGTGCGCTCGACGTTAGTTGATACAAGTGGCGCACAATTTAAATATGGAACATTTGAAACTTTTACAATATCAGGAATAAAGACTTTTTCTTCGCTATAATCACTTTTTTAAAGGTTATTGGCAAAAAAAGGCAAATATGGAATCAGGGAAAGCTAAATCGTGGAGATTCTCAATAGAATATACTTTATCTCTTTAGCAGCAAAAAAAGGCAATTTCCAAAAATCCGTTCCCTTGTAATATATATTATGTATGTATGTATATATATGTACATATGTACGTTCACTAATCTAGATGCATGTTTACAGCATCTCAACTATCAGAATATGCCAGCTCATATTTTGTATCATTATTCATACCGCTTTCGTTTTGCTGTTAAAAAAAACTAAACTTGAAATTAATTGCTGTATATATATATATATATATATATATAAATATATATATATATTTGGTTTATCTTTTTCGATATGGATACAGCCATGTAGATTGATGTATCTTTTAATGCTGGAACCTTGTAATATATGTATATTACCATGTTTCGGGCCCCGGCGAAGTCGATCAGCTTCAGTTCGTCATCGGGCGATTCGTCGTGGAGGCTAGATTTCACTATAGTGGCGGCAAAGATCCCTTCCTTGCCCACCTTGGCTTTAAAATTGCAGAGCATGATTTTGATATCATGGCTGGAGCAGCGCTCGTATGTGCGCTCCAAGCGCTCATAGAAGAGATCCTTGGGCGCCTCGTCCTTCTCTTCCGTCGGGAAATGGGCGCAGATGAGCGAGATGTTGAAGAATCTCGCTTTGATGCGAATTGTGGCTAGACGTCCGTCCCCTACCACAAATCCAACACCGAATTTGCGCTCCTTTACGTGGCAACTGTATTAGATGTCGCAAGGCTTCACGCTTACCTTGCCTCTCCCCGTCCATCGCATTTCTTGGATGGCGGTGGTGTCAGCCTTTGTCTTCCAGAGGACGTCAACTAGCTGGGCGGAGGCACCTTCCCCGTTAAGGGTTCGGATAAGTTTGCCTCGTCATCAGAAAAAGGGGGTCTCTCCCAGGGGGGGCACTCCCAGGTGAGTGGCAGCCAAAAGTTATTCCCACTTACGTAGACTTCTGCATACGGAGCCATCCTTCATACATATATATATATGACGATGGAATCGATGTCCCACCGCCTAACTATGACGAGGTATTAATAGCGATTACTCGGCTGAAAAAAAACAAAGCGGCCGGTGCATGCATCAACTCTTATGTAGAATATGGTCAGATGAATGCCTGCCTGACGACTGGAATTTAAGTTTGCTATGACTACCGCGGGATCAGCCTTCTAAGCATAGGTTACAAGGTCTTATCGCGTGGATTGTGTGAAATACTGAAGCCCATTGTCAACAATTTGATTGGGCTTTATTAGTTAGGCTTTAGGACTGGAAAATGCAGGTATTCACAATACGCCAAGTCATGGAAAACCCCGCGAGAGTAGGAACGACGCACAACGCCTATTTGATTTCAAAGCTGCATTCGACATCACGAAAAGAAGTTGTCTTTATGTCGGGATTTGGTATCCCTGCGAAACTAATAGGGATGTGTGAAATGACGTTGAGTTATACTTGCTGAAATCTAAAATAGCGCATCCCGGTAAAAGTATGCACTTTTAAATGTTGAGTGTCGTTTTTCTAAACCCAATATTAAGAACCCAATATGGCGTAAAAGGTTTTAAAGATGTGGTTAAGCGCTCGAAATTCGTTAATCGGCTTGTTTTGGGGTCGTTCATTACACTGTGCAACAAATTTAAAAAGGTTGGAGGTGATGGCAATCGAACCAGCGGCGTTTTATTAAGCTGGTCGAAAGGATTTGAAAAAGTTGGTTACTATTCCTCTTGTTTTTATTTCAATTTGAAACTGGCGTAATAAAATGCCAATGAGAACGTATAATTTAAAAACACTTCTTCCAAAGTTAAGGTAGCGGGAGGGGAGGGTATGGGAGGAGTTTTTT
>NW_023458558.1:39251756-39266926 GCF_013731165.1 Rhagoletis pomonella | reverse complement strand
TTTTTTGCACAGCTCAATGTTCAACTGAAAAAAGTTTGATGTATGTACGTATGAAATTTGTGAGCGAACTAAAAAAAAACTTAACAACTTAAAATCGATGTAAACAGGAAATGAGAACCAACCTTTACAAATGCTTTGGTATTTATTCATAATTTGAACTCATTTAATTAGTCTCATTCCCATTACTTTTTGAGTGTAAGGATTGAGGATTTTTTTTTTTTAATTCAAAATGGCGGATCCAAGACGGCGGAAAGTTTTATTGAATTCGCAATATTGGATCCATTATTTTAAATGAAATCAACCACCGAGTAACAAATTTCAACTGAATCAAACAATTGATATTTTGCATTTGTGTTCGCCAAGTTGGTTCCGACATATTGCATTTCAAGTTTAGAGGGAATAGGGCTTCAGTTGACGAAGAATTCCGCATATGTATATATGTGTCTGTAAAGACAATCAATTTAGGTAAATGTATGTTTAATGCCAAAACTATAGTTGTTTGCATTTTCACCGCAATATTTGCAATAAGCATACATGTCTGTATGTATATACATATAAAATGTGTCTAAATATATTTGTGTTAACATATTTAAATACATACATACATACATGCATACGCGAATTCATATGTATTGCCTGCATTTGCGCCTATGCGATTATTTATGAATAAACAAATGCAATAAATAACAAAAATGATGGCACGAGTTAGAACACACGCAGCCAAAGGCAATCAGCAAATAAACAAGCTTTCAAAATTTATAGTTTAAACTGAAATTTCCCTGCAGTTATGTATGTACTTATACATGCATACATATACAATATATAGTACATAAATAAAGTTTAGTTATTTTAATGCAATGTTTATCTACTTATGTACATATTTACATACTACACATGTAACAATAAATTGCATAAAACTAGAAAATCTACTATGAAATTGCAACTAAATATGTTAATTATTGACTTGCCAAGTTTTGTAAATAAATATTTTGATAGTCTATATCGGAAATTTTCAGCAATAAATTTCGGAGCAATGAGTGATCGACACTTATTGTTGTGTGAATTCATTGTTTCTCGAATTCTATTAGCAGGCATGGGTGCACTCATGGTGCAATAACGTGGGGGAAAAACGAAACGGTTTTCCCACCAACATTTTTGGCTGCATAGTACCGACCTTAGATGCTTGGTCGATATACTTATTTTAGTAAATATTTGAATTTGTCATTTGTTTTGTGAATGTGTATAATTGTCCTCGAATTTCGCAATCAATATTTAACAAACTTAGCTCAGAACCTCAATGGCAATGCAATATGAAATATCAGTTAATCCGCTAGGTGGCGCAGGAGTCGACATACTTGCAAAATCCTTTATTTATAGCCTGATTTGGTTCATATTTGAAATGTATATTCCTTACGTGAACAGAAATAACTCCACAAAAAATTTTTTATTTTTTTTTATTCACATTTAAATAGAACGTATATTAAAAATTAAAAATGCTCTTTTACTATATTTGTCCCCGAGTCTCGGGAGTATACAAATTTTTGTATGGGTTAAATTGTTTGTCGCACACTGTTAGATATATAGCGTCTAAATTTGTAGAATACCAGGCAGGAAATTGTCATTTTTAAAAGAAGGTTTTGAAGGTCTCGGAAATAATTGTTTTGTACGCTTAGTAGCCAAAACTGCTTAGAATTGATTTTCAGTTAGGTACTTACAACCTCGGAAACAGTTGTAGTGGAATTATTTTGTTGGGCGCGTTTCTAAGACGCAACTGTTTACCTCAACTGTTGCTGAAATGCTGTCAAATGTTGAGCTCAACAGTTACGTCTTAGAAACGGTATGATAAATAATAAAATGCCAAAACATTTGTAAACAAGCAAAATTAAATATAACAGCACAAAAATAAAAAATATGTTAAGCCAAAAAAATGAAGAGCACAGGATTTATAATGGAGTTTTTCTTATTTTATTTTCAATGTATGTATTTGTACGTGTACTTTATTTCACTAACAGCCAGTTTCGCCAGCAATTTACAGAAAAATTATTTTTTTATTTGAATTTTCTATGAAAAAGGACATCATTTTTGACTTTATAATTGTTGATTTCATGTAGCGAAATAGTTTTATGATGGAAAAAATGGCGTAAAGTTGCCAACCGTTGAGCTGAGCGGAACTACTCAACTATGCGTTTCTGAAACAAACACTCAACAGTTTAGCAACAACTGCGTCTTAGAAACGCGCCCGTTTATTACAAATTATTGCCGAAAATGCTACACATGTAGACTACCGAACGCATTAAGATTAAATAAATGTTTACAAAAGTATTGTGCAATACACAAATTGGAAATTTTCTCATTCTCTTCTCTTCACTTTTCGATTACAACAAATAAAGAATTTTCGATTTTTTTTTTTAACTACTTTTTGTTAAAATAGTTTTTATATGTACATTTGGAAATTTCAAGACCCTACCTATAGTACTAGATATTATGAAATTGTTGAAATTGCCGATGGTCGAAATTTAAAAAATTAACAGAAATATGGGTTTATTTTTTATTTTATTCTATAAAAGATCTCAACAAGCCAAGTCCGGCAATGGATTATTATATACCGTTTTTAAGGCCTATATATCCTCTTCACAGATCATATTCGACCTTTGGAATCGAATTAAAAATTGTCCTTCAAAACCTCATAGGTCTACAAAGTCCTATTTTCTGAGCTAAATCGACAGGTCGCGACCTCTAAATGACCTTTAAAAATCCTATAAAAATAGGCAATCATATTTCTCATAAAAATTTATAAAATTAGGGAATAGAATGCTGAAATTTCCAAAAAATTGTATTTCAAATACTTTTCTGTGACATAATGTTTGCATTTTGTATTCAAATATTACATATTTTAAAAGCATTGTTAACATCTCACCATTTCTTAGTTTTGCCAACTTCCAAACGCGAAAGGCCAACATACATACATATGTGATCGCCACCCAACACCCTCAAATGAAGCCCTCAGCGACGAGACCCTATAGGAATATAGGGAAATAAGCCTCTCGCAAACGCAAAAGATGGTTGTCGAAGCATGTGTCAACAGTTGTCGGCCAGTGAAATAGTTAAATAACTGCACTACAGAAATCGAACCTGTGCTTCACTGGATGGAAGAACATACTTCTACATGGCTACTCGATTACGGTAAGATCTAAGGTACATTAAACTCTAATTTTAAAGAAAAAGTATAATTTATTTGCCTAAAAATGCTAGTTCCTGAATTTATTTAAACTTTTCTCAAACCAGTAGCTCGTTTCTGTAACAATTCTCTACCAAAGCGAATTGAGATATGAATTCGCCGCCTTGTTCTCTACTGCTAATGACTATTAGAGAATGACGTATATTCTCTACCAGTAGAGAAATAATCGGTAGAGAAGAGTTACAGAAACTGGCTACTGAACCACAAATTAATGAAAAGCATAAATTGTTCTGAATTTATTCATGTTGGTTTGTAAAGATTTTCTTCTTTTCTGATGAATAACAAACATGAGAGCGCCAGTTACTGTCGAAAGTTAATTCGACAGTTTTTCTATTTTTTAGGAGCCTTGGAGGGGTTTTCTAACTTAACACGTAGCAAAACTTATAAGGTACAAAGTAACTTAGCGGGAAAATCTGCTTTTGAACTAAATCGTGACTGCAATTTATTATATCTTTGAAGGTCTTTGGAGGTCTTCAACAGGACTTGGAATTCACCCCGTACATTCCATTTTATCGATAAATTTCAATGATTGAATACATATCGATAATTCGATTAATCTCAAAAACACTAAAATCCGATAACTCAACAAAACTTGATAACTCGACTAGTTTCGATAACTCCAAAATGTATATATCTTTGTATACTTTTATAAATTAATAATTTTGACGGCTCCACATTTTTCGAAAGCTATAGCTAAGTTTCGATAACTCGTTACACTCTCTTAACACGATAAAATTCAATATGCTGTGATAAATCGATAAACTTATATAACCTTTAAATTTCGATAAATCGATATGTTTTAAAAATTTCATAGACTTCGATCCGATGAATCGACCAACTTGAGTAGATCAATAATTATCGATAACTCTGTAAGTTGAAAGAACACGATGTAATACGACGACTTGCTAAATTTCGTTACGTCTGTAAATAATGTGTAAATATTAATAATTCAATAAATATCGATAACTTGATACCTTTCTTGAACGTGAGTAATTTCCATAATCCCATAAATTTTTATAGCTCGATACTATCCGTAAATTTCGACAACTAAGTTTCTGTGTCTATAAATTTCGACAAATCAATTAACTTTGATCATTTTCAGTAATTCGATACGTTGCGATAACTTAATAAGCATGGATAAATATCGATTACTATAAACTTTGATGAATTCGATAAATTTCGGTAAATTTTATAGCTGAATTTATTTCGATTCCTATCGAAAAATTTCAATTCAGTGACCCTAATTCTTATGTATTTCTCATTGCTTTCATTTTCGTGCCTATCTTTAATTTTGTCTTCACTTTTTTGTCTTAATCGTTATCATTTATTTCTTCATCATCACATGAATCTTTATTGCAAAGTTTAATTTTAAATACGATGTAAATCAATGCGAGAACAATTCTAATTGAACAGGTTGCAACAACAACTAAGTATACACAAATACGGAAATTTTAAACGACGATTTTGGCCGTAATTTTCCACCAATTTTGAAACTATTAAAACTCTTCTCATCTACAGAAAAATACGTTTCCAACACTGGCCTTGGTTTTGATGGAGACAAAATTTATATTAGCGTATTAATATATAGATTCGGTGAATACTATTTCGCCCAGCAAATGAATTCACCACTAAAAAGTATTCGCCTCTAACATGTGCACTTATTAAACGAAACGTGCTGCATACACCACAAATAATTGACTATGCGTAGGAATTCAACAAGGCACCTGCGACCACTTAACCACCCAATCGCTCGAATTATCGTAGAAATACATAATAAACAACCAATACAGCTTTTGGACAGCCATGTTGCTTGGTCAGTTGCTCGCTTGTTTTGTGGCTGCCGTTTTGCAAGCGGCTTTTGTACGACAAAAGGCATACCGTTGTATATAATCCAGACAAATGCACTTCCACAATGCGCGCCTGAATTGCAGCATTTATTGAAATTGAAAAAGCGAAATGTGGTGCATTTGGGCCTACAATACATAATTATCAGCCGCTTTTCCATGTAAGCATACATTTAGGCACTCGTTAACTTTGTTCAAAAAAAGTGTATATTTTCACGCATTTATATGTGCATGTGTGAGAGAGTTGGTGGATGCGTTTTTACTGCATAAGTGTTAATTTACATATGTACATATGTACATATGTGTGTACGCATGTTAAAATTCGAGCCGATCAGAATGTGCGTCTGCATTGGGTGGAACAAAAAGTCGTATTGCGTATTTTTTTTTTTGTGTGGTTTCTAAAAGACATTACGACACGACGCATTTTCGCATTTCTATGAACAGCCATATTAAAGGTTTCTCAAGTTTTGAAGCGACACGTAAACTTAATTTTGAATCGTAGATTACGAATCTGTATTCTGTTCTCCTAAATCAAGTTATTTTCGAAAGATATTTTCATTTTAATAAAAGAAAATTCAATCTTTAACAAGGAATAATTAAAAAATAACCACTTTTTGTAATTTTTTCTTATTTGTGTTAAAGCCTGTTCTGTTGCCAAAAAAACTAAATTACTACCGATGAAAATCAGTGCATAAATAAACAACTTGTCGAAAAAACTGAATTCGATAAAAAAAAAAACGTTTTAAGCGTTTGGATGTTCGCCTACAACTTTTTGAATAGCCCAGCTGGCGAGATCAGGATTTCACATACACATGGAATAGTAGGTGCATATATTACTCAATTCTCAATTCCCAAAGTCTACTTAGGCGGTTTTCGCTTATGACCACAGATATTTAGTATGAAAGAGAAGCAGGAAATAATGTTACTCATACGTCTTCTCGACATAGCCATACATGGCGTATGAGTAACATTATCCAAATTAAAATTTGAATTCTTGTTCACTAACAAAGCGAACTTCAAATGAAAGTATCTTGGGAAAATGACCTTATCTAGAAAAATCTGTTTTTAGACCATCGATGCATAGTTTGCATCCCTGGCTGTAACCGCCCTTGCGATTTTCGCCTTGTTCAATAAAGCATGGCAGCCATTTCAAACTTGTACCAACTGACGCCAATTGGAAATGTCAAGTGAAGCGTACTCATTCTGCACTTGGTATTTCCAGCGCAGAGGACGCCTTGCTCTTCTGCTCTTCCTATACTACTACCAGCGATTTCTAATTTGAATACTTTCATGCCTGGAGCGTCTGTGTCCATTTGAACGAGATGGCCAAGCTAGCTTAGCGTTCCATTGTCTGTGTAACTCGCTGTCGCCAATGCGTAGAGGCCCGTAAATCTGCCGCAGAAGCAAATTTTTTTTGCTAGCATTTTGCGCTATTTTTTTTTAATAAAACGAATGCTTTTTGTATGGGAGAATTCAGAACTCATTTAAAAACAAGTAAGAAAGTCTAAGTTCGGGCGGAGCCGAACATTAAATACCCGGCGCAAATATTAAATATATGATTTTCACCTTTCCGAAAGCTACCGCTACATGGTAAGCCGGGGTGTATCAATTTTGAGTAAATTAGCGTCCTTAAATTTCAAAATATTGACGTTTCAAGCATTTCTGAAATTTACCGTTATATGAAAAGCCATAATTTTAGTCCGATTTCAATAATTTTCAACATTTTGCTTTTATGTGGCAAGCACAATAAAAATACCGAGTTTGGTACAAATTGGTAGAACGGTTACCGAGATACATATATGTGATCATAAGTGGGCGGTGCCACGCCCATTTTTCAAAATTTTATTATAGACGTATTTCCTGGTAAGGAATTGTTGCAAGCATCAATTTTGGATAAATTGGCTTTAATATTTACTGATTTATCGAAGATTTCGTATTTCTCCAAATTACCGTTATGTGAGATGTGGGCGTGGTTATTTTCCGATTTTAAAAATTTTCGGCCATTTGGTATCCTGTACCAAGGCCAATAACTGTGCCAAGTTTGGAAGAAATCTGTGCAGCGGTTGCCAAGATATACACATGTAACCATAAGTGGGCGTGGCTACGCCCATTTTTCAAAAATTTATAACATTCTTATTTTTCGTCTAAAAATATCAATTTTGAGTTAATAATCTTCAGTAGTTACTAAAATATCGCAGTTTTCGTATTTCTGAAAATTACCGTTATATGGGAGGTAGGCGTGGTTATTGTCCGATTTTGCCCATTTTCAATACCATCCGTCCTACGCCCGAAAGAAGTACACGTACCAAGTTTCGTTAAGATATCTTAATTTTTACTCGAGTTATCGTGTGCACAGACGGACGGACGGACGGACGGGCGGACAGACAGTCACCGCTTAATCGATTTCGCTTTTCATCCTGATCATTTATGTATACATTTGTCTATATCTATCTCGATTCGTTTTGCCTGTTACAAACAACCGTTATGTGAACAAAGTTATAATACCCTTGTGCACAAGTGCGCTCGGGTATAAAAAGTGATGGTAAGTTATGCGTGATGCCTCTGTACACATTTACATGTCGTCGCTTGGCACGCAATACCTAGTATATACATATTTATCGCACATATATATCCAGTCCGAAAATTTCACAAATAAACAAAAAAAAACTTATTTTCTTCAAATCTTTTGAGTGGATTGCTAAATTATCTTACCAACTATGGGCTTTTACTATACTGTATTCATCATTAACCCTTAATTAGGCGCATGAAGTCACGGTCATATCCAATTTTGAAATAAAAGTCTTGGTGTACTTGGAGCGCGTTTGTGCTTCCTGACTCCTCGCGGTGTACGTAATTAACTCACCGCCAGAACATTAGGGTTTTATTTAATTCTTACACCCCTTTTCCAAGAATTGTTTTTGTTTTTTTTTTGGGTTACGCGAGACCCCATGCGACTAATTGTGTAATTTTCTTCATGCGCATAATTAAGGTTTAATTTCTGGTCTCGGCAACTACTAAGATGGGGTAACCAAAATATATATATATTTTTTGCGGCCACCTCATATTAGGTATTGCATTTGGCGTATACGTACGAGGTATTGCGCGCCAATCGATGATATAAGTACATACATATGTGCGAGTGACTCCATTTTTTCCCAAACTGTTTTAGCAGCTGTTATTGCAAACACATACAATATCTTTTTTCTCCACCCAATATTTGCACATTGCTACTTGCTACGCAACTCGAAACCGAATAGTCAACCGCCGCGCCGGCAACAACAAGAACAATATGCCAAATATCAATCCTTTCATCCCTTTCACCAACAGTTGCCTGAATTGTATTGTTCAGTAATATTTTTGCAAATCCCGTTGAGCAACGAGGGCGTTACAGCTTAACGCAATAAAATACTTACGCAAAATAGTGAAATCAATGGGGTGTCCATCTTCGAATTAGTAAAGCAACTATTACGTATCCACATCAGGGAGTCCCAGAACATAAGGGGATACTTTTTTTTCTGGAAAATTCGATAAGCAACGCCCTTAAACTTTTGCTTTTGTCTTAACCAACATATATTTATATAGATAGGTTGCCGACTTGAAGTTGAGTTTTTGGTTCAGACTACTAAGATAATCACATGGTGTGACAACATTTCATTTCACTTAAACAATCCGAATGTTTATTATTAAATTATATTAAATATATTTTTTTAGTTGTTCGGGGACATTTTTAGTTTGACTAACTGGTGTTTAATTTGTAGACTGATCTTGCAGAAGCGCAGTTGTGCTTTTGTTTTAGGAAAACGAGACTTCCTACTTTGTTCATTATTTCGCGCTACAACAACTTTAGGGAAAAGTGTTCTACCGATCGCAGATTTGTACAGCTCCAATATCTATAACCGGAACAGGCAACAGGCAGGGTTATTTCACTTCAATTGGAAATTTGCGAATGCGGCTTGTTTAACTCCTGTCGGGGAATGTAGATCCTGCCTTATTCATAACTGACGATAAATATGTATTTTTCACGTTTACACATTTTCGTGTGTAAAAATCCTCTTTTTTAGCGACTTTACACAATTCTACGGGTGAAATTAACCAACATATTTTCGTGTGTAAAAATCCTTTTTGTTAGCGACTTTGCACAATTTTACGGGTGAAATTAAACCACTGATGTGCATTTTTTTAGCTTTCGTAGTAAATTTACGCACACCACAGCAGCTGAATTAGGAACAACGGTTCTTTGCTCAACAAAACTATCGAAATGAGGTTAGCGAAGGTATGCTTTCAATTTCAAAGTTAATGATCTAATCGATAAAACACTTGTACGTTCCAAGTTAAAATAGTTTATATATTTTATATTATGGTTATAAATATTGTGTTTAAATATTACACATTTGGGATTAAATTTCGCGTACTTTTAATACACATTTTTAAACACTTTCTGCTTAGAGTTAAATACGCATGTGTTTAAATAGTACACAGTTTTAAACATTATTGCTGAAATTTAAACCTATTTTGTATTATATTAAACACTCTTGGATTAAATATTGCACATTTGGCATTTAATTTCGCGTTATTTTTGACGAAAATTTTTGAAATTTAAACAAACTATTCGCTGAATGATCGAGCATGTATTTTTGCGAATAATAAAGTAGGAAATCAGTAACCTAAGGTAGCACGTAAAATTACACTATTTTTTTAGAGTGGACAAACGTAAAGTTTGGTACGAAATTAATTTTGCATGGCAAAATTTGTTAATTTACGATGTTTACGTGGTTACGAGGCATTTACGCGTTGCCTTCAATACCCATAATATTTTTTCGTTTTCGAATAAAAATATTTTGACTCATCCAAGATGTCCAAAACGAGCTAAAGTTCGAAGGTCATTTGGAGGTTGAAAAAGGCACTTCCGAGAAAAAAGTTTCAAACAAAAGGAGGGAGGTTCTGTAACCAGTTGGCGACAATTTTCGAATCGCTATCGCATATTTTGTGTCGAAACCATTCATATCATGCATAAGAAAGTGCGATAGCGATCCGAAAATTGTCGCTAACTGGTTACAGAATCTCCCCACAGGGTTGGACCAATTGTACTAAATCGAAATTTTTTCTAGCACTAGAGCTTTAGTGGTAGTGCATTTCAAATTTCACTACCACTATATGGTTAGTGATAGATCATTTTTTTTTTTTAATGAAATATAATTTTCTATCCACTGAGTGCTAGTGAATTTCAAATTTTACTACCACTACACGAATAGTGCATTAAAAATTTAGTGCAGCGTGCCCAACCCTGTTTAGGATTTACGTAGGGTTGCCAGACGTGCTGATTTTATCAGTACAGTACTGATTTTTCAACTCTCATACTGATTTTTCAAAATTAACACTGATTTCTACTGAATTTTAAATTCTGAACATACAAATATGTAATATGGGTCTTCCTACCGAGCTTGGTACTCGGTAAGTCGGTATTCGATAATTTTTTTTGTTTGTGATATCCCAACAAAAAGCGGTACTCGCTTTTAGTGGTAACGTGTTTTAGAAGGCATAGCATTGTAATGCCTTCGAATTTTTTCGCTTCCTTTAGGCATTGCCGAAAATGCAAAGTAGAATGTCCTATAATATTTCTATTTTTAATTCGCTTCTTTGCTTCATTTCGGGGAATGCAAAGCAGAATGCTGCATCCTAGTCAGCTGAAAAAATTAATTATTTTTCTACCGTTACTTTCTTACAATTTTAAACTTAATTAAATATGCACGTATGTACATACCGATTTTTAAGTAAAATATAAATACCTAAATACATACATATGTATGTATAAAAACTGATTTATAAAGATTTTATTCTTTTAAGACAATCTGTATTTTCTGTTTTCAATTTAATATAAATAAGTATGTACTTTTCTAGGCATTCTACATTAGTTTCTCTGTAAGGAATTCTTTGTTCGCTTCTCTGGATGCGTTCTCTTTTCGTTTGAAGGTAATGCTGCGGATAAGGGCTTACGGCCATTGATATGCCCATGTTAAAATAATGCCTACTTGAAGCGAAAGGGTAAGCGATTCCTATCGCCTAGCTCTTTTTTACTTACACTTCTGTGGTAATCGTGTTTTTTGTTGGGATATACTTTGAAATTTTTTTAAAGTTTCTACACAACGTTGGATCTTCTTTAAATTGTATCGTAAAAAGTAAGAAGAAAATAATTTAATTATAGTAGACATGCTTCAGATAATGTTTGATATGCGCAAGAAATTAGTACAACAACAGGAGCAATCGTTTTATGGGCATATCGTCGAGTTGTTACGCACCAGTTGCGATTATACGATGGAGTAAATTTATTTAATTATAAGGCTGACGGGTTTTTGTCGCAATTACTAAACGTAGTGGCCGTGGCAGCGGCAGTTTTGCAAAATCAGCTATTTTTTTAAAATTGTGGTAGTACTGCTCAGTTTAGCTCAAATTTTAAATTCAGTGCCACTGCCTTCAATGCAGTATACTTCGCATGTTTAATTTGACATAAATGAAATGCAGCCAACTTCTGTTGATGTCACTGAAGCCGAAAAGGCAACAAGAAAAATTACAACGCCGTAGCAGTAACAGCTGATTTTAAAAATTCCCACTGGCACTGCCACTGCGCTATCAATGTATTTTGGGCTTTAGTTATCTTGAAAATAACTTTCAGTTGAAGAACAAAAAACTTGAATGGCTTTTGCCTACAACCAAGGCGAATTTATACAAGGTGGTGTTACTAGCTCAGCTGATTTTGTGTATGTGTTTCGCCGCACGGCTTCTGATATCAAATTGAAAAATTTTGTTTGAATTTCTACACACACTCTTACAGATTTTGACAGTTTATGCCGCCAAAGCAAAAACAAAATTCATGTAATTTTTTGTTTTTGTACTGCTATCACCTTATATTAATTGGCCTTGGCCTACAACATACAATTATTTTTTCTCAATTTACTGGCATTATAAAAGCGTTTTGCATACAAGACATCTCGATGCCTTAGATATGCTTTTTAGCGAATTCTTAGCCTTTCAGTTGAAAAAGTAATTTAATTTAATTTTTGAATAGTGGTATGTTTCCACAGTTTAGAAAAAAAATATTAATTTTTTTTTTTTTTTTTTCAAGCGAAACAACTGACGCAAAGAGAGAATTATTTCTGATTAAAATTTTTGTAACTCCAAATTAAAAGTAATTATAAAATGAATTGCACAGAATTTTTTGACTATTTATACACTGAAAGTAGAAATGTTTTCATCAAAAATTTAATAAATTATTAAATAATTTATTGGTTCCTGTATGCAATGATATTATAAAAGTATTTTATACCACATACATGGTAATGTGTACGCTCATGTTAAAATGAACAACATTTTTAGATTTTATGTACTAAATTTTACACCAAAATATTGTTAAAAACAAGTACTCTGGCGTTACTTTCTGTTACTTACATCCATATTTTCCCCCTTGAATAAAAGTGTACTGGAAATTATTGAGTTTTATAGCATGAAAAAGTCTAAGGTACTGATTTCGCGCAAAAGAAATCTGGCAACCCTAGATCTTCGTCAAGAGAATACTTTTTTCAACACGATTTTTTATTTTTTAAACGAGCATACCTAAAAAAGTTAAACATTCTAAAAATAGAATTATTAACAAAACCAACAACAACATGATCAAGACTAAATAGCACTGGAATAGCTGCGCTTGATTGTAATTGGTTTAACAAATGAAAAAAGTGTAGAAAGCAACAAGAATTTATAAGGCGAATTTAGCACAGTGCGTAGGCAACCGGCTGTGTCAGCTGGGGTCGTTCGATCGAATCCCACTGAAAGAAGTGTGGTGATTTCCGAAATAGCTATCACTTCTACCATTTTTATAAATTATTGTTGCTGTTCTACAATAGTTTTTCATTTAAAATTTTTAATATTTTTTTAAACATTCAAACCAATCAGAATTGCTACCGTTGGCATCGCACAATTTCAAAATGCCCCGGTAATCTTGAGAGGATTAAGTACTGAAGTTTTAAAAGGTGCAACGTTTCTGAACCAAACAACTTTTTCACGATTTAATGTTTTCCTCATAGGGTACGAATTGTGCGTATTTGTGCTGAGCTGCATAAAGCTTGCACTGGAACATACCCACTTTCGCCAGCCCAGCGTCATATGTTTTGTTGGACACTCGTTCTCATTCGCAAATAGGAAATATTCGACGCAAACGTTTTTTTGTACATTTTCTGACGCATTCACCCACGAACAATGTGAAATGCAATAAAAAGCCACTTTTTGCACGGCTGTTTAAAGCGAAAACAAAGCAGAGTCAGTACACAAATTTTCCGACCAAATACTAGTTACAATGGGATGCTGCATGTAACTGAATAGATATTAATGCATTTTTCTTAATTTCTACGTTTTTTTTTTCAATTATTGCGATTTTTTAATTAATCAAACTTCTTTTGGCTGTTTATTTTATGTTTATTAGATATATTTTTTTGAAAAGGTATATCTCACTGTCTATCAAAAACCACGAAACCAAAAATTTCAAACTTTGTACCAGATTTATAAAACTTCGACGAATTTGCAAAAATTTTCATCAAACTTTCAAACTTTTTATCCAGAATCTTTAAACAAATTCTATGTATGCAGTTTTGTTTCCCATCAAATTTCAATACAATGATGTGCAATTTTTAAGTAGCTAGGACTCAGTTGTTTGTTTTTATGCTGCCGCTAGCACCTTGTATGAATTCGCCTTGTAAGTTATGATAGTTAGAAAGATGAAAGTTCGCATATTTATTTAAAGATAAATATTTACAGTTTATCACACAAAAGCACAATGTCAAAATTGTACACTTAAATAATTGTTTTTGCTGCGATAAAGGGGAAGCTATGCAGTGATGTGCGTCAATCGATTATATTTAATAACAACAAACATTTGCTCTTATCATTAGTTCCGAAAGATAACGGAAATTTTTCAAAATATGTATGTATGTATATTTTGATGTTTTCATTATATTTAATTTGTTTCTACCCACTGTGCTATCATGCATGTATTTTGCAGCTCGGTTTGCCTTTTAAATCCTTACAGCTTTAGTAATGAAAGTGCCATCAACGATTATATTTATTTGTTCAGTTTTGTTACTGCAGACTTATGAAGTTATTTCTTTTAGAGTGCGTTTGTGTATTTTTTAATTTTTATTTCATTTTTTTTTTGATTTATTGATTTATTCCTTACCTGCGAAAAGCGGCTTACACAAAAAAAATCGTTGCAATTCCCTAGCTTTAGCTCTGCGAATTTCGAAAGTCAAAATCAAACAAAACGGCTAATTGGTGCCATCTGTCACGAATTTCAAAATGAACGGGAAGACCGGTTATGATTGTTGTCAGTGCCGAGGTACATATAAACAATGTTGCGCCTTAAGCTCGGAACACTTTGACGACAGCAAGCGACAAGCAGCATCTGTCAAATTTTAAATACACACGTTCTTACGGACACAATTATTTTGACGACAGCACGACATCTTGGCTGCAGGACTGCAATTGTCGACGTCGCCAAATTAAATCTATTTCTAATTTTGCCGGCGACAATGGGTAGATGTAGTGCAGCAAAATTAAATTGTCGCAAAATTAATCACATATTCTTGATTGTTCATGTTTTTCTTATTTACTTAAATAAAAATACACAATTTGTGAAATAAATATACCAAAATGTCAAACTTTAAAATCAGCTGTTTGCTATGTCGCTGAGGTCTTCAAAATGTTTAAGAAGCTGGCTTCAAGTCGACATTTGTCGACAAAATGATGTCGCTGTCGTTACGTCGTGAAGTTGCAGTCGTCAAAGTGTTCCGAGCTTGACAGCTAGCACTGGATTTAGTCGAGTTTCATTCAACTTTTACTGAGGTATACATACCTTATCATAGTATATGGACGGTCCCAATTCTGATTTCCAAAATTTGATAAAAATCCAATTTCTTGCATTAGGACCAAGTATCTACTTGGAGCAATTTGGTTTAAATATTATTATCGCAGCATTGAAATTTTTAAATTATTTTTAAGCATATGTATGTATGTACATTAGCGTGGTCCAAAAAAAAAAGTAATGT
>NW_023458558.1:39236324-39251656 GCF_013731165.1 Rhagoletis pomonella | reverse complement strand
TTCCAAAGTTAAGGTAGCGGGAGGGGAGGGTATGGGAGGAGTTTTTTGCACAGCTCAATGTTCAACTGAGAAAAGTTGTATGTATGTACGTATGAAATTTGTGAGCGAAACTACAAAAAAAATCATTGTGCTGGTTTATTTTTTGGACCTTAAATTCGCAACTTAAAATCGATGTAAACAGGAAATGAGAACCAACCTTTGCAAATGCTTTGGTATTTATTCATAATTTAAACTCATTTAATGAGTCTCATTCCCATCACTCTTTGAGTGTTGCACAGGATTTTTTTAAATTCAAAATGGCGGATCCAAGACGGCGGAAAGTTTTATTGAATTCGCAATATTGGATCCATTATTTTAAATCAAATCAACCACCGAGTAACAAATTTCAACTGAATCAAACAATTGATATTTTGCATTTGTGTTTGCCAAGTTGGTTCCGACATATTGCATTTCAATTTTGAAGGGAATAGGGCTTCAGTTGACGAATAATGCCGCATATGTATATATGTGTCTGTAAAGACAATCAATTTAGGTAAATGTACGTTTAATGCTAAAACTATAGTTGTTTGCTTTTTCACCGCAATATTTGCAATAAGCATACATGTCTGTATGTATATACATATAAAATGTGTCTAAATATATTTGTGTTAACATATTTAAATACATACATACATACATACATGCATACATGCATTGATATGTATGTATTGCCTGCATTTGCGCCTATGCGATTATTTATGAATAAACAAATGCAATAAATAACAAAAATGATGGCACGAGTTAGAACACACGCAGCCAAAGGCAATCAACAAATAAACAAGCTTTCAAAATTTATAGTTTAAACTGAAATTTCCCTGCAGTTATGTATGTACTTATACATGCATACATATACAATTTAGAGTACATAAATAAAGTTTAGTTATTTTAATGCAATGTTTATCTACTTATGTACATATTTACATACAACGCATGTAACAATAAATTGCACAAAACTAGAAAATCTACTATGAAATTGCAACTAAATATGTTAATTATCGACTTGCCAAGTTTTGTAAATAAATATTTTGATAGTCTATATCGGAAATTTTCAGCAATAAATTTCGGAGCAATGAGTGATCGACAATTATTGTTGTGTGAATTCATTGTTTCTCGAATTCTATTAGCAGGCATGGGTGCACTCATGGTGCAAGCAAGCAAATAACGTAGGGGAAAAACGAAACGGTTTTCCCACCAACATTTTTGGCTGCATAGTACCGACCTTAGATGCTGGGTCGATATACTTATTTTAGTAAATATTTGAATTTGTCATTTGTTTTGTGAATATGTATATTTGTCCCGGAATTTCGCAATCAATATTTAACAAACTTCCCGATGAGCTACAGACTTGAAACATCAAACTTAGCTCAGAACCTAAGAACAGAAATAACCCCACAAAAATTTTTTTTATTTTTTTTTATTCACATTTAGGACGTATATTAAAAATTAGTATATTAAATTATTTGGCACCGAGTGTCGCGAGTATACAAATTTTTGTATGGGTTAAAGTGATTGTCGCACACTGTTAGATATATAGCGTCAACATTTGTAGACTACCGGCCATTTGTCATTTTTAAAGGAAGGGTTTTGAAGGTCTTGGAAATAATTTTTTTGTACGCTTAAGAGCCAAAACTGCTTAGAATTGATTTTCAGTAAGGTACTGACAACCTCGGAAACGATTGTAGTGGAATTATTTTGTTTACTAAAAATTTTCGGCGAAAATGCTACACATGCAAGCTACCGAACACATTAAGTTTAAATAAATGTTTTCAAAATTATTGAGTGTTGTATCTTAGATACTAAGCGGTATTTTTATTTTGTATTTCTAAATATTTTTTCCATTCCTCATTATTCGTCATATCATAAAGTTTTATTTTCATACGAAGCGCAATACACAAATTGCAAAATTTCTCATTCCCTTCTCTTCCCTTTTTGATTACAACAAATAAAGAATTTTAGATTTTTTTTTCAAAAATATTTTGCAATATAAATATTTTTATTTTGCATTAAAATACTTTTTATTAAAATAGTTTGTATATGTACATTAGGGTGCCCATCGAAAATGCTTTTTTCGGAAATTCCAAGATAGTACCTACAGTACTACATATTTTGAAATTGCTGAAATTATTTAGTTTTGCCAACTTCCAAACGCGAAAGGATAACATACATATGTGATCGCCACCCAACACCCTCAAATGAAGCCATCAGCGACGAGAGTCTATAGGAATATATGCATAAATATAGGTACATATATGTTGACAATACGAGCCGCCACAAGTAAGAAAGTCAGCCTCTTGAGGCAGCACAAAGTTATCAAAATCCATTGGAAAAATTGTCGCCCAATAGACTACGGAATGCACTGAGCAGCATATTCCTGCAGATGACGAGGCAATGTTCAATTTTTTTATCAGGATGTCTACTTCATCTTTGCAACGTTCTCTGCGTTCGCAATTTCCCACCTTCCAGAGAGCAAATAAAACAAATACGGGAGTGTATTCATTTTGCATTAATCCTATCGAAAGACGATTTTATTATATTAAATCGATATAGTTAGAAGGTACAAAAAAGTTTGTTTTTCTGGTATTGATCAGTGGAATTGGTCATCATATTTTTCAAACTTCTTTCCGACAATTGTCGATAAAAATGATAAGCGAATATTACAAAATAAGCTTCTCGCACACGCCAGAGATGGTTGTCGAAGCATGTCGTCGCCTCAGAAAACTGATGACGAATGTGCAAAATCACGATTTTGGGATTTTGATGCAGATTTACTAAGCTGGACATGCTTTTTCGATTTCTGCAACCCATTTTTTTATATCTCCATTAGTTTTTGAGATATTTCGTGCGCATTTCGTCGTATGTTACATAATATTAATGATTGGGTATGCCTTTTGTTGTATGTGCTGAAAATGCGTCACATACGACAAATTCCCATACAGACGTACCTTTTTTTTAATCGTAAAACATTTGTCGTATGTGGCACATACGACAAATTCCCATACAAATGTAATCTTTTTTTAATCATAAAACATTTGTCGTATGTATCGCAAAACTTTGAACTTACGACAATTCGATGGTCCTCTACTATAACGATACAATTAAAATTGAAAATTAAACTAAGTAACTAATTTTAAAATTTTAAATTTTTAAATTTTTAAATTTTTGCTTGCACTGAGTCTCCAATGAAATGAAAGAAATAAAAATGTGCAAAAGACTGAATTTAAGTATTGTTTTTTGTTTTTATATAAAGAAAACGTATGTTCGTAACATATTTACAGCATAAGAGATGTACAGATTTTTTTTATTAAATACATGATTATGTTTTTGTTATGTTTTTTCTAATAAGTAATCATTATTTAATAAATATGTCTGGTTTTTTCATCAAATTATACCATCGTCGTTGAAATAGATACTTTACTATTGTCGTAAGTTCTGTGGACAAAACAAAGTGGTGAGTAAACGCTACTTACGACAAATGTATACGGAATGAAAAGTAAATTTTCTCATTAACGTTAAGAGATATTAAATGTAAAAATGTGGAAAATCAAAACTAATAACACCAACTACGTCTCCTTCAAAAGTTACAAAAATCTACCGTACAGTTTCGGATTAATTCGACCTTAAACTTCAAAGTCAATTTTCTCAAAACCGTATTTTGTAACATTCGACATCCGTTTTCTGAGGCGACGATGTGTCAACAGTTGTCGGACAGTAAAATAGTTAAATAACGGCACAACGGAATCGAACCTGGGCTTTACTGGATGGAAGAACATACTTCTACATGGCTACTCGAATATGGTAAAATCTAGGGTACATTAAACTCGAATTTTAAAGAAAAAGTATAATTTATTTGCCTAAAAATGCTAGTTCCTAAATTTATTTAAACTTTTCAGAAACCTGAACCACAATTAATCAAAAGTATAAATTGTTCTGAATTTATTCATGTTGGTTTGTAAAGAATTTTTTCTTTTCTGATGAAAAACAAACATTAGAGTGCCAGTTACTGTCGAAATTCGACAGTTTTTCTATTTTTTAGGAGCCTTGGAGAGGTTTTCTAACTTAACACGTAGCAAAACTTATAAGGTACAAAGTAAATTAGCAGAAAATCTGCTTTTGAACTAAAACGTGACTGCAATTTATTATATCTTTGAAGGACTTTGGAGGTCTTCGGCAGGACTTGGAATTGACCCGATACATCCAATTTTATCGATAATTTTCAATGATTGAATACCTATCGATAATTCGATTAATCTCAAAAACGCTAAGATCCGATAATTCAACAAAATTCTAAAACTCGACTAATTTCGATAACTCCAAAATGTATATATCTTTGTATACCTTTATAAATTGGTAATTTTAACACGATAAAATTCGATATGCTGTGATAACTCGATAAACTTACATAACCTTGAAATTTCCATAAATCGATATATGTGACCTGGTCTACGAAAAGGGAGCTTACGTGCGAAAACTAGTTTTCTGTGAAAAAGCTGTTAAAAGTAAGCAACTCGTTTCGTTTACTCGTTTTTACTCTTCTTTCTCTACATTTTTAGTACACTTCTAAGCAAGTTAGGATTTTCTGCTTTTCACCACGTGAAAAAGCATCTCATCTTCCATCGGAATCAACCAAAAAGTGAAAATTGATTTTTTGACACCTAAGCCCCCTTTCCGTAGACCAGGTCACATATTTTGAAAACTCCATAAACTTCGATCCAATGAATCGACCAATTTCAGTAGATCAAAAATTATCGATAACTCTTAAGTTGAAAGAACTCGATGTAATACGATGACTTACTAAATTTCGCTAAGTCTGCAAATAACGATAACTCAATAAATATCGATAACTTGATACATTTCTTGAACGTGGTTAATTTCCATAATCCTATACATTTTGATAGCTCGATAACTATCAGTAAATTTCGACAACTAAGTTTCTGTGTCTACAAATTTCGACAAATCAATAAACTTTGATCAATTTCAATAATTCGATAAGTTTCGGTAACTTAATAAGCATGAATAAATTTCGATAACCTTAAACTTCGATGATTCGATAGATTTCGGTAAATTTTATAGCTGAATTTATTTCGATTCCTATCGAAAAATTTCAATTCAGTGACCCTAATTCTTATGTATTTCTTAGGGCTGTGCGACTATTCGATTTCTCGAGCAAGTTGGTTAATCAATTATTCGGTTAATGAATTACTCGAGTAATCAAGATTTTGATTACTCAAAACGATGATTAATCGAGTTACTTGAAATATGATTACTCAAAACAAAAATAATTTTGCTCGTTCAAAGAGTTTGCTTTGGAAAATTTTTATTTTCTTTTTTACATTCTGTATGTGAAAAAACATTTTTCGTTTTAATTTTTGAAAACAGAAACGTTGTTTCCAAAGTATCAAAGAACACTACTTTATACATATGTAAAGAGTTGAAATGTTGATTACTCATTTTACTCGAAATGTTGATTAATCATAAAGCAAATTACTCAAATATTTTTTTTTTTGGTTAATCAAAAGTCTTGATAGCTCGAGTAACTGAACTTTTGAGTAATCATAATTTCTAATTAATCGAATAACTGAGTTATTTACTTTACGATTAATTAAAATTTTGAGTAATCAATTAATCGCACAGCCCCAGTATTCCTCATTGCTTTCATTTTCGTGCCTATCTTTAATTTTGTCTTCACTTTTTGTCTTAATCGTTATCATTTATTTCTTCATCATCACATTAATCTTTATTGCAAAGTTTTATTTTAAATACGATGTAAATCAAATGCGATCACAATTCTAATTGAACAGGTTGCAACAACAACTATACACAAATACGGAAATTTTAAACGACGATTCTGCAGACGATCTACAGAAAAATACGTTTCCAATACTGTTCTTGGTTTTGATGCAGACAAAATTTATGTAAGCGTATTAATATATAGATTCGGTGCAAACTTTTTCGCCCAGCAAATGAATTCACCACTAAAAAGTATTCGCCTCTAACATGTGCACTTATTAAACGAAACGTGCTGCATACACCACAAATAATTGACTATGCGTAGGAATTCAACAAGGCACCTGCGACCACTTAACCATCCAATCGCTCGAATTATCGTAGAAATACATAATAAACAACCAATACAGCTTTTGGACAGCCATGTTGCTTGGTCTGTTGCTTGGTCAGTTGCTCGCTTGTTTTGTGGCTGCCGTTTTGCAAGCGGCTTTTGTACGACAAAAGGCATACCGTTGTATATAATCCAGACAAATGCACTTCCACAATGCGCGCCTGAATTGCAGCATTTATTGAAATTGAAAAAGCGAAATGTGGTGCATTTGAGCCTACAATACATAATTATCAGCCGCTTTTCCATGTAAGCATACATTTAGGCATTCGTGAACTTTGTAGAAAAAAAGTGTTTATTTTCACGCATTTATATGAGAGAGAGTTGGTGGATGCGTTTTTACTGCATAAGTGTTAATTTACATATGTGCATATGTATGTGCGTACGCATGTTAAAATTCGAGCCGATCAGAATGTGCGTCTGCATTGGGTGGAACAAAAAGTCGTGTTGCGTATTTTTTTTTTGTGTGGTTTCTAAAAGACATTACGACACGACGCATTTTCGCATTTCTATGAACAGCCATGTTATAAGTTTCTCAAGTTTTGAAGCGACACGTAAACTTAATTTTGAATCGTAGATTACGAATCTGTGTTCTTTTTTTCCTAAATCAAGTTATTTTCGAAAGATATTTTCATTTTAATAAAAGAAAATTCAATCTTTAACAAGGAATAATTAAAAAATAACCACTTTTTGTAATTTTTTCTTATTTGTGTTAAAGCCTGTTCTGTTGCCAAACAAACTAAATTACCACCGAAGAAACTCAGTGCATAAATAAACAACTTGTCGAAAAAACTGAATTCGATTAAAAAAAACACGTTTTAAGCGTTTGAATGTTCGCCTACAACTTTTTGAATAGCCCAGCTGGCGAGATGAGGATTTCACATACACATGGAATAGTAGGTGCATATATTACTCAATTCTCAATTCCCAAAGTCTACTTAGGCGGTTTTCGCTTATGACCACAGATATTTAGTATGAAAGAGAAGCAGGAAATAATGTTACTCATACGCCTTATCGACATAGCCATACATGGCGTATGAGTAACATTTTCCAAATAAAAATTGAATTCTTGTTCACTAGCAAAACGAACTTCAAATGAAAGTATCTTGGGAAAATGACCTTATCTAGAAAAATCGGTTTTGAGACCATCGATGCATAGTTTGCATCCCTGGCTGTAACCGCCCTTGCGATTTTCGCCTTGTTCAATAAAGCACGGCAGCCATTTCAAATTTGTACCAACTGACGCCAATTGGAAATGTCAAGTGAAGCGTAGTCATTCTGCACTTGGTATTTCCACCGCAGAGGACGTCTTGCTCTTCTGCTCTTCCTATACTACTACCAGCGATTTCTAATTTGAATACTTTCATGCCTGGAGCGTATGTGTCCATTTGAACGAAATAGCCAAGCTAGCTTAGCGTTCCATTGTCTGTGGTACTCGCTGTCGCCAACGCGTAAAGGCCTGTAAATCTGCCGTAGAAGCAAAGTTTTTCTGCTAGCATTCTTGCGCCGTTTTTTTTTTCAATAAAACGCATGCTTTTTGTATGGGGAAATTCACAACTCATTTAAAAAAAGTGATGATAAGTTATGCGTGATGTCTCTGTACACATTTACATGTCGTCGCTTGGCGCGCAATACCTACAGTACATACATGTATGTTAAATACCAGGGACGTGAACCGGATGAAAAATTTGGTCGGTTCGGTTCAGCGGTTCGAACCGTTGTTGCACTTTTGGATTGTTTCGTCAAAGCGGTTTTTTTGGTCTTTGAACCGGGGTTTCGGTTCGGTTCAACGGTTCGAAAAACAAAAAAATAACGGGCAAATTTAAGTGTCAAGTCTCAAGTGCAACAACGCGCAAGGTTAAGGGTCAATTGAGATGGGCCATGTTTAACAAAAAGGAAAAAAAGTGGGTACATTTATCTATTGAAAATTGGTTGAAACGAACCTTTAAACCTTTAAAGGAAGTGGTTCGGTTTTCGGTTCGGATCAAACATTTGTGTGAAAATTCGGTTCGGTTAATGGTTCAGTTAATTAATAGATAAAACGGGTTTTCCGGTTCAAAACCGGTTCGGTTCAAAACCGGTTCACGTCCCTGTTAAATACAATATCGCACAAAGGGTAGCCCAGTCCGAAAGTTTCACAAATAAACAAAAAAAAACTTATTTTCTTCAAAATTTTTGAATGGATTTCTAAATTATCTTACCAGCTATGATATTTTACTATAAGTATTCATCCTTAACCCTTAATTAGGCGCATGGGGTCACAGCTATTTCAAATTTTGAAAAAAGTCTTGGTATACTTGGAGCGCTTTTGTGCTTCCTAACTCCTCGCGAGGTACGTAATTAACTTACAGCCAGAACATTAGGGCATACACATTGGGCGGGCCGAAAAACACAAAATGTTTGTTACGAAAAGAAATCCTAATTTCTTGTGACAATATCTTCAGCCTGCGGAAAGATCTTGATGAATTGGAAATAAGAGTGGGAATATCAATTATTTCAAATTAGCACAACGACTTGTGTAGATCAAATCCGGAAATTAGTTCGTATCATAAAGTCACAAAAAAATAAATAGGGCATATTAAAAGTACGTAATATCGATATTTTAATCTATTAGTCTTTCTTTTCTACTTAATTTATTATTATTCATTTATTGATTAAAATAATGATGTTATTTTTATAATTTTACCAATTTATTTTTTTTTTGATTTTATTATAAAAAATAAGTTCCGGATTTGATCTGCACAAGTCGTTGCAAAAATTTAAAAAAAAATTGTAAATATTCCTACCCTAATTTCAAATTTTTCAAACTCATTCTGCAGACGGATGATATTGTCACAGAGAACCAAGATTCCTTTTTTAGAATAAGTTATTAAGATAACACTTTTTAAGACCTAATACACATGCGTCGCTTCTCTTTTGAGCAGGGCTTCGGCGCAGGGCGGAGCAAAGGAGCAAAGATTTCGGCTGGAGCGGAGCTGAAGCAAAGAACTAAAAAAATTAAATTGCTCCTTAGCTCCTTACAAAAAAAATTTATTTACTAATTTTTTTTGTCACTGAAATCAACCGTATTAAATAAATTTTCATTATATTTTTAATTGGCAATACTGTTCACTGCACAATGTCGAGCAGTCAGGAATATTGCCACGTCAACTTGAACGGCGATGAATATGAAATGACTTCCCAGCCAGCTGAGAAACGTAAATTTAATTTAAGAAAATAAGTGCTTAAATATTTTTAATTATAAAAAAATCGTTTTATCGATGATATAAGTACATACATATGTGCGAGTGACTCCCTTTTTTCCCAAACTGTATTAGCAGCTGCTATTGCAAACACATACAATGCCTTTTTTCTCCACCCAATATTTGCACATTGCTACTTGCTACGCAACTCGAAACCGAATAGTCAACCGCCGCGCCAACAAAAACAACAACAATATGCGAAATATCAAACCTTTCATCCCTTTTACCAACAGTTGCTTGAATTGTATTGTTGAGTAATATTTTTGCAAATCCCGTCGAGCAACGAGGGCGTTACAGCTTAACGCAATAAAATACTTACGCAAAATAGTGAAATCACTGGGGTGTCCATCTTCGAATTAGTAAAGCAACTATTACGTATCCACATCAGGGAGTCCCTGAACATAAGGGGATACTTTTTTTCTGGGAAATTCGATAAGCAACGCCCTTAAACTTTTGCTTTTGTCTTAACCAACATATATTTATATAGATAAGGTTGCCGACTTGAAGTTGAATTTTTGGTTCAGACTACTAAGATAATCACATGGTGTGACAACATTTCATTTCACTTAAACTATCAGCATGTTTATCGCCCACGTACTGGAACTAAATTATATTAAATATATTTTTTTAGTTTTTCGAGGACTTTTTTAGTTTGACTAACTGGTGTTTCATTTGTAGACTGATCTTACAGAAGCACAGTTGAGCTTTTGTTTTAGGAAAACGAGACTTTGTTCATTATTTCGCGCTACAACTACTTTAGGAAAAAGTGTTCTACCGATCGCAGATTTGTACAGCTCCAATATCTATAACCGGGACAGGCAACTAACTGTAGGCCTACGGGTTATTTCACTTCAATTGGAAATTTGCGAATGCGGCTTGTTTAACTCCCATCGGGGAATGTGGATCCTGCCTTATTCATCACTGTCGTCGGTGACGCCTGCATTTTCTTTATTGTTGTAGTGGAGCTACTAAGTCCTGCCTAAATTTGCTAGTCTTTCAACCAATAGTAGACCCAGGAAACGCGGTGTTTAACGGGGGTTGTTTGCTGAGTGGATTTAATGGAGGCATGTAAGGAGGTGGTCAGTTATGTGTGGGGTGCCTTCATAAGCCGAACATATATATATTGGGTAGGTAAACTGTACATCGTGTGACTTGAAAGGTTGTCTGAATGCAAGTCGATCACCCTCTTCATCAACGTGGACAATAAATTACGCCGTGTGATAATAATTTTCTTAGAACCAGAACTCAGTTGAAAAAAATGCAACAGAATGTAAGCTTTCTTTAAAAGAGCTTCAAATTAAACCCCAGAGTAACTTATATGGATATTTGGGCATCATTTCGGATAAGAAGGCGAAAGAACTATGAAACACTCAAAACAAACCATCATGGCAAACTAAAACCGATGATTTAATGCGATCTAGCTTCACTTTTTTGTGTGCCAATTTTTCATATGAAATTAGAAGTTTAAGGGTAACTTATAGCAATAAAACCTCCTATAGCAAAAAAAACTTGATACGTATGTCATTCAGGCCAAAAGGAAAACACTTAAATGGTATGAATACAGTGATGCCATACATTCCGTGCTAAATTACCCAAGGAAATCGAGAAAAAATTCCTCGATTACCCACTTTTTAAAAATGTATTCTACACGATTCCCAAAACACATATATTTCAGTAGTAAAGGTCAGTAGAACTTTTACCACATTCTCAAATTAGCTTCAGTCTTTATTAAGCCCAATATTTTGAAGAAATTTTTTTCTATATTAAAGTAAATATTGTAGGTATGTAAATATATGCATATATAAGCATATATATACATATATGCATATATATGTACATTAGTGTTTTCTTTTTTTTTTGTGTTGAATGCTTACTGATGTTTCTTAAACCTATTACTGTTACAAATTATTTGCATTGTCTAAGCAAATAGATTTTTGCTGATTTTAAAGTTGATGCACTTGACTTTTTTTGATTCAACAGCAACCGTTATTTTATATACATAAGTGTACTATTTAACATTTCATCAGTTAATTTGTTCTGTTTTTTCATTACACACCAGCTAAAATTGAGAAGATTCTTTCTTACTCAGCACTTGAATTGGTTAACGTCAGAAAAATGTTTGAATTGTCCGTATACTTAGTATTTAATACTTATACGTAATTTTACTCCACATCATTTTTGTGTTAAATGAAAATCCCTTTTTTATTTGAAATGCCCCTTTTTTCCCTTTTGATAATTTTTCCTGCAAAATATCCTTCAAACAGGTAAACTTCCCACAATCTGGCATCACTGTATGAGTAAAGAATATCTAAAAAAAAATTCTTGAAAGCCCTAATGTCCATATGTACTTTAGAATTGTCCAATTTTTGTATGGGGAAAAAATTTCATCCTAGAAAACGGGGTCCCTTAGTTTTTGCTTTTTGATATTTGTAATATCTATACCAACTTTCTATATCAATTTTCTACTGCAACCAAAAATGCGCTGTTGGATCGCTATGAAACTGGCAAAAATTTTGGTGATTTTTATAGAACGCTTCCGTTGCCATGACAACTTAAGCTTGTGATATTTTTTTAGAAAATTTAAATGTGAAACGTTTTTACGTTGCTGCGCCAAATGTTTGATATATGTACGACAATACTTCTTACACGGTTTGGGTTTAATTTTTAAACCGCTCTGGGACTATTGCCTTTTTTAATATTTTATAGTCTACTTTTTAAACCAGTCAATAGTTTTATGCAATTTTTAATATATTCTGGTTTAAATTTTAGTCCAAAAAGTTCGTGGTTTAAAAATCGAACCAAAATATTTTAATTCTAGTTTCAAGGTTTCATATATAGAAAATTTGGTTCAAAATCTAAACCGTAATATAAAATGTTTGCACACAGCGAAATGTGGTGTTGATTCAAACTCAACATATAAAAGTACACTTACATGCGTGGCTGTAGCTGAGTGTGCAAAGATGCTTGATATAATTGGTTGCTACCAAGGCTGTCCGGGTTCAATCCCCATCAGACGGAGCATGAAATTTAAGATTTCTTTTATTATTAATTATGAAAATGCTTAAGTTTCAAATCTAAACCGAACTGTTTAAATTCTAAACCCAACATGTGTGCTCTCTTTTTTTTAAACTTGGAAGGTTTGTATCTGAAACTGAATTTAGTTTGGTCATATATGAAGTCCAAAAAGTTTAAAATTAAATCCGAAATTTCTAACCGTGTACAAGACATTTCGATGCCTTAGATGAGCTTTTTAGCGAATTCTTAGCCTTGCAGCTAAAAAAGTAATATAAGCCATGAGGAAATATGGATGAAGTTTTGAATAGTTGTATGCTTCTACGGTTTAGAAAAAAATTATTAACTTTTTTTTTCAAAACCACACTCAAACGAAACAACTCAGACTATCTTAAGTATAAAGTTTATTTCCTGATGATTAAAATTTTTGAAAGTAACTCCAAATTAAAAGTAATTTTAAAATGAACTGTACAGAATTTTTTGTCTATTTAAACACTGAAAGTGGAAATGTTTTCATTACTGCTATTCAAAAATGTCATAAATTATTAAACAATTTATTGGTTCCTGTGTGCAATGATATTATAAAAGTATTTTATACCACATACGTGGTTGTGTGTACGCCCATGTTAAAATGAACAACATTTTTAGTTTTTATGCACTAAATTTTATACCAAAATATTGTTAAAAACAAGTACTCTGGCGTTACTTTCTGTTACTTACATTTATATTTCCCCTTGAATAAAAGTGTACTCGAAATTATTGAGTTTTATAGCATGAAAAAGTCTAAGGTACTGATTTCGCGCAAAACAAATCTGGCAACCCTAGATCTTCGTCAAGAGAATACCTTTTTCAACACGATTTTTTATTTTTTAAACGAGCAGACCTAAATAAAGTTAAACATTCTAAAAATAGAATTATTAACAAAACCAACAACAACATGATCAAGACTAAATAGCACTGGAATAGCTGCGCTTGATTGTAGTTGGTTTAACAAATGAAAAAAGTGGAGAAAGCAACAAGAATTTTTAAGGCGAACTTAGCACAGTGCGTAGGCAACCGGCTGTGTCAGCTGGGGTCGTTGGATCGAATCCCACTGAAAGAAGTGTGGTGAGGAAATGTGGTGATTTCCGAAACACTTCTAATATCTTTATATTATTGTTGCGTTTCTACAATAGTTTTTCATTAAAAACGGCCTCTAGCTCAATAAAAAAACTATATAATAATATTTTTTTAAACATTCAAAATAATCAACCTGCGCGCTCAGAATTGCAACCGTTGGCATCGCACAATTTCAAAATGCCCCGGTAATCTTGAGAGGATTAAGTACTGACGTTGTAAAAGGTGCAACGTTTCTGAACCAAACAACGATTTCATGTTTTTCTCATGCGTATTTGTGCTGAGCTGCATAAAGCTTGCACTGGAACATACCCCCCCCTTCGCCATATGTTTTGTTGGACACTCGTTCTCATTCGCAAATAAGAAATATTCGATGCAAACGTTTTTTTGTACATTTTCTGACGCATTCACCCGCGAACAATGTGAAATGCAATAAAAAACTACTTTTTGCACGGCTGTTTAAAGCGAAAACAAAGCAGAGTCAGTACACAAATTTTCCGACCAAATACTAGTTACAATGGGATGCTGCATGTAACTGAATAGATATTAATGCATTTTTCTTAATTTCTACGTTTTTTTTTCAATTATTGCGATTTTTTAATTAACCAAACTTCTTTTGGCTGTTTATTTAATGTTTATTAGATATATTTTTTTGAAAAGGTATATCTCACTGTCTATCAAAAACCACGAAACCAAAAATTTCAAACTTTGTACCAGATTTATAAAACTTCGACGAATTTGCAAAAATTTTCATCAAAATTTCAAACTTTTTATCCAGAATCTTCAAACAAATTCTATGTATGCAGTTTTGTTTTCCATTAAATTTCAATACAATGATATGCAATTTTTAAGTAGCTAGGACTCAGTTGTTTGTTTTTATGCTGCCGCTAGCACCTTGTATGAATTCGCCTGTAAGTTATGATAGTTAGAAAGATGAAAGTTCGCATATTTATTTAAAGATAAATATTTACAGTTTATCACACAAAAGCACAACGTCAAAGTTGTACACTTAAATAATTGTTTTTGCTGCGATAAAAGTGAAGCTATGCAGTGATGTGCGTCAATCGATTATATTTAATAACAACAAACATTTGCTCTTATCATTAGTTCCGAAAGATAACGGAAATTTTTCAAAATATGTATGTACGTATATTTTGATGTTTTCATTATATTTAATTTATTTCTACCCACTGTTCTATCATGCATGTATTTTGCAGCTCGGTTTGCCTTTTAAATCCTTACAGCTTTAGTAATGAAAGTGCCATCAACGATTATATTTATTTGTTCAGTTTTATTACTGCAGACTTGTGAAGTTATTTCTTTTAGAGTGCGTTTGCGTATTTTTTAATTTTTATTTTATTTTTTTTTTTGATTTATTGATTTATTCCATACCTGCGAAAAGCGGCTTACACAAAAAAAAAAATCGTTGCAATTCCCTAGCTTTAGCTCTGCGAATTTCGAAAGTCAAAATCAAACAAAACGGCTAATTGGTGCCGTCTGTCACGAATTTCAAAATGAACGGGAAGACCGGTTTTGATTGTTTTCAGTGCCGAGGTACATATAAACAATGTTGCGACTTACAGCTAGCACTGTATTTAGTTGAGTTTCATTCAACTTTTACTTTTACTTATCATAGTATATGGACGATCCCAATGCTGATTTCCAAAATTTGATAAAGATCCAATTTCTTGCAATAGGGCCAAGTATCTACTTGGAGCAATTTGGTTTAAATATTATTATCGCAGCATTGAAATTTGTAAAGTATCTTTAAACATATGTATGTATGTACATTAGCGTGGTCCAAAAAAAAA
>NW_023458558.1:39233059-39236224 GCF_013731165.1 Rhagoletis pomonella | reverse complement strand
GTAAACTAGTATTTTTCCTGACTAGTTTGGGGTTTCACTGCAGGGTCATTTCACCGTTCACAATGTAGCACAATTTAGTTCCCGGGGAGTACGCGCTTTTGGTGTAACAAAAGCGAACTCCGATTGAAAATGCGACATTTTTCTCTTCATGTTGTTTCGCTAACTTTATACACATGAAAATTGCAAACTAGACGCAAGCAACGTAACGATCAGCTGTTGTCGCGTTGCCAGACGAAAACGAATTATAAAGTACCAACTGACGAATGATTCTTGTGGCAGATGAAGCGCACGCTTGTTTCGAGATACATGATGAGGCTGATAATTATTTCTCAAGCGATTTTAAAGTGTAACTTATATTAATGTCAGTTAAGCAAATCAGTAAACATATTGATTAGTTGGAATGATTATAAAGCTTATTACCAAAAGAAATTACAAGTGAAGACTCATGTAATAGTAAACGTTCTATTAACGCGTACCATTTTGTGCACAACAGTCTGTCTCGCTACGCTTTTGGGTGATGGTAATAAAGTTTTATAAGGATTTTGATTTTGCTTTGGCTTTTCATAATTTCTTTTTTTAAACAAACACCATTTTGATGTGCGTGTACATGAAAATAAAAAGAAATGAAATTATGAGAAATCATAAAGTGTATGTATAAAAGCCACCACGTTACGTGGCATAAGCAGAAGCGCGAAAATAAATAAAGAGGACATCAACACCCTGTAGGGAAACCCCGAACTGGTGAACCAAATTTGTAGTTCCGCACTAGATCTTTATCGCCAAAAACGAACCAGTCCGATAGTAACTGGATCACCACCAGTTCAAAAGCAGCGATATGTGGTACTTTTAAAAAACAATTTTAGAAATCTGTATCTAAAATGACGAATTTAGAACTGGTTCAACTCTATAGAAAAAGGGATGCAGAACGAACTAGATCTCATCTGGCGAGTTTTGAACTTGTTCGAAACTACTGAAAAAGGGATGCAGCGGGGGACTTGTTTACTTTAAATAGACTTTTGCTTGGCGGGTTTTTCGTTCCAATACGCTTTCAGCCTGCACGTCGCAGATGCTATTTCATAGTTTGGTAATACAAAACTAAAATTTGTGTTTACATCTTAATATTTTGGGACCTTCTGGAATATAATCAATAACAGTCAGCACCTCTGCAAATTCAGCTAGAGCCAATGGTATGTAAACGTGTTTTCAAATGCACAATTTAATTTACATTCATTCAAACAAATTTGATTTTGGATTGAAAATACATTTCTCTGCGAATAATTAAAAATTGCTTGGTAACCCAAAAAGAAAACATCTTGTTACTTTTTTCGTTTACAACTGGATCGAAACTATAGAAAATGGGGTGCAAAGCGAACTAGACCCCATATGTCGAATTCAGGACTGGTTCTGAACTATAGAAAAGGTAATGCAGCGGGGGACATTTTCCAATTCCTATAACATCGCTGTGTTAAATTCGCAAGTTGTTTGCATGCAAAAGAGATTTATCGCGAGCTAGTAGTGGTTCTAAATGTACTAGAAGCGCACCAGTTCAAAACTAGAGATTTTCCCCACAGGGCAAGGTTGTACCTCAGATATTACAAAGCAGCTAAGATAATACACAACTACAAATAAACAATATCAAAGCAACGGAGAAATGCTCATGCAGATATACATATTGAAGACGCATATATACACATGTAGCTACCCAGTACGGAAGAAACTAGTTAGATATTGATTTCCAACCAGTTTCTTACCCACCATAACTAATTGAAGATCTAATTTTATTCCTTGGATCGAGCTGTTTACTTTAATTGGTGATGTCCTAAGAAGCAATCAATTGTCCGACTCTGCATTTGATTTCAACTACTTTAAAAGGCATTTGGCTTAAAGCACTTCAAAGTTAGTATGTTTCGTTAAAATAAGTTTTCGTTCTGCATTTCACATACACATTTTTATATTTTTCAAGACAAAAAAAAAATTGTTTAATTATTTTCACGTGCTGGCTCTGTTTGGGATCAAACCCGGACCTTCTGAAAGCCAACATGTAACGCTCAGCTACAGCCTGATATGGAAATGTCCTTTCAAATGTTCAGTTTGAATTGTGTGCCCTTTATATGAATAAAAATGTAAAAATATGTGACACATATGTATATTTGCAGATGTCTGTTCAACCAATTTAAAATTATTTAGTATTAAATGCTGAAAAAGTTAATTGTTCAAAGTTAGACGATATTTTATTACTTGTAAAAATATCAAAGGCACTTGGTTTAGCTCAAGGCGGCTGCTGGATTATTATACATCAATTTGAAGTCAGTTGCTACATAAGCATAAATAAATTAAATTGGTTGAGCTATGCCGTACTGGGTACTACATAGTCCAATACATCCATCGCTTTGCGCATTAAAACACAGCAGGATAACATATTAAGTATCTGCCATATGGATGATATGTATGTACATACTTGTACTTTGCTGTAACACTTAGCATATCAACGAAGCGTGCATATACTTAAGTATAATGTATAGGTGTCTGTAGATAAATATAAATGTAAATACATATATGTTTGTATAGCGGCAGGCTTATAAACTTTACGACAAGTGCTTACACTCATCTTCAGCGCCAATTTCAAGTCCTTGTGATAGTGGAAAGATTTCACGCAGCACCTCAAGCAGGCCCACAGACCAGCTAAAAGTGATGCGCAAGATTTCTTGATTTCTTACACTGCCTTTGGCTAGTACCAAAAGTCCAGCTCTTTTACAAGCTTTTATTTAACTTCACTTGTATGTATGTATGTATGTATGTATGTATGTCCTGGAACTTTGCAGTCAATATTTAACATACTTCCCGATGAGCTACAGACTTGAAACTTCAAACTTAGCTCAGAACTCGAGGACAATACAATCTAAAAGATGTTTTAATCCGCTAGGTGGCGCAGGAGTCGAGATATTTGTAAAACCCACATTTATGGTCTGATTTGGTTCGTATTTAGAACATTTATTACGTATATGAAAAGAAATAAATCCGAAAAAAAATTTTGCCGATAGGTGGCGCAGGAGTCGAGATATCTGTAAAACCCGCATTTATAGTCTGATGTAGTTCATATTTAGAACATATATGACTTATATGAAAATAAATAAATCCACAAAAAATCTTGCCGACAGGTGGCGC
>NW_023458558.1:39228131-39232959 GCF_013731165.1 Rhagoletis pomonella | reverse complement strand
GCGCTGAAGATGAGTGTAAGCACTTGTCGTAAAGTTTATAAGCCTGCAGCTATACAAACATATATGTATTTACATTTATATTTATCTACAGACACCTATACATTATACTTAAGTATATGCACGCTTCGTTGATATGCTAAGTGTTCCAGCAAAGTACGAGTATTTACATACATATCATCCATATGGCAGATACTTAATATGTTATCCTGCTGTGTTTTAATGCGCAAAGCGATGGATGTATTGGACTATGTAGTACCCAGTACGGCATAGCTCAACCAATTTAATTTATTTATGCTTATGTAGCAACTGACTTCAAATTGATGTATAATAATCCAGCAGCCGCCTTGAGCTAAACCAAGTGCCTTTGATATTTTTACAAGTAATAAAATATCGTCTAACTTTGAACAATTAACTTTTTCAGCATTTAATACTAAATAATTTTAAATTGGTTGAACTGACATCTGCAAATATACATATGTATCACATATTTTTACATTTTTATTCATATAAAGAGCACACAATTCAAACTGAACATTTGAAAGCACATTTCCATATCAGGCTGTAGCTGAGCGTTTCATGTTGGCTTTCAGAATGTCCGGGTCCGCTTCCAAACAGAGTCAGCACGTGAAAATTATTAAACAATTTTTTTTGTCTAGAAAAATATAAAACTGCGTCTGTGAAGTGCAGAACAAAAACTTATTTAAACGAAACATACTAAATTTAAAGTGCTTTAATCCAAATGCATTTTAAAGTAGTTGAAATCAAATGCAGAGTCGGACAATTGATTGCTTCGTAGGACATCACCAAGTTAAAGTAAACAGCCCGATCCAAGGAATAAAATTAGATCTTTAATTAGTTATGGTGGGTAAGAAACTGGTTGAGAATCAATATCTAACTAGTTTCTTCCGTACTGGGTAGCTACATGTGTATAAATGCGTCTTCAATATGTATATCTACATGAGCATTTGTCCGTTGCTTTGATATTGTTTATTTGTAGTTGTGTACTCTCTTAGCTGCTTTGTAATATCTGATGTACATACAACCTTGTTGATGGCCTCTTTATTTATTTTCGCGCTTCTGCTTATGCCATGTAACGTGGTGGCTTTTACACAGACACTTTATGATTTCTCATAATTTCATTTCTTTTTATTTTCATGTATACGCACATCAAAACGGTGTTCGTTTAAAAAAAAGAAATTATGAAAAGCAAAAGCAAAATCAAAATCCTTATAAAACTTTATTACCATCACCCAAAAGCGTAGCGAGACAGACTGTTGTGCACAAAATGGTAAGCGTTAATAAAACGTTTACTATTACATGAGTCTTCACTTGTAATTTCTTTTGGTAATAAGCTTTATAATCACTCCAACTAATCAATATGTTTACTGATTTGCTTAACTGACATTAATATAAGTTACACTTTAAAATCGCTTGAGAAATAATTATCAGCCTCATCATGTATCTCGAAACAAGCGTGCGCTTCATCTGCCACAAGAATCATTCGTCAGTTGGTACTTTGTAATTCGTTTTCGTCTGGCAACGCGACAACAGCTGATCGTTACGTTGCTTGCGTCTAGTTTGCAATTTTCATGTGTATAAAGTTAGCGAAACAACATGAAGAGAAAAATGTCGCATTTTCAATCAGTGTTCGCTTTTGTTACACCAAAAGCGCGTACTCCCCGGGAACTAATTTGGGCTACATTGTAAACGATTCCAATTCCAACCAAACTTTAGATATTTTGAGCAATACTGAGGAGAATGCATTTCCGCGAGGATGCATTTCCGCCTCAATCAGATATAAAATATAGTGTGTACATTTTGGCACAACGGGCGTTCTAGGGCGGTCATTGTATAAGTACTTAGTAGGTTCCCAGGTCACGACTGGCAGTTATAATATCATGTAATTAGAGAACAACAACGTCTACAATTACCCGTAAAATTCAAGGATGAATAGCTTTTTCCAACAAGTGCTTCTTTTGATGTTGTAACCAATTGAGCAGTGGTGTCCTCTCTAGACGTAGAAATGTCACACTTGTGCTTTGTTGAACTCCCTGAAGTGAGTGGAGAAAAAATATTTTTTCAGGCATTAATTTCACCGCAGGGAGTTTATAATTAATTTCTTATGTTTTCCTTAAATTTCTTTAAATTATCCAAATCATCATGGCAAATCCAACCAGCTCTTCTAATGAAGGCATTGCTCGCACAAATATACCTCCGAATTAACTACACGCATTGTGGCTTCTTAGCAGAAACATTGTTGCCGCAATGTTCAGCCGCTTTATGCTTTTTATTCATTCACCTTTAATATACGAGTACATAGATACACACGTACTTATACACATAGAAAATTTGCATGTTTTTCTCAACTATGTGCATACATATGTACATCCTTACCAGTTCGCTATTATGCTTGCCTCTTCACCACATATCCGTTTTTGGTCTTTTGTTCACTCAAGGATCTTCTCTTTGTCGCTTTGGGACTTTTTAACTCACTTCCTTCCACTTAAGAAGTTGTCGCTTGGCTGCTTTATCATATTAGCACGTTAATAAGAAGGTGGTTATTTGAAAACAAAAAGGGCTCCCATAACCTTAAAGTTTGTTATAAAAGAAAACCAAAACCGAATAAAGGAAGCGTGAAACGCACAGATAAAATGTGTCTTTTTACCATACAGATGTTGGGTGTAGAAAACGGGGAGGGTCGAAAAAAGTGGGCTGGACAGTTTTCTGACCGTTTTATGATATCTTATCAAAGATAACCAGACTTAGAACAAATCTCACCGCAGCTCCTAAGCGACCATTTTATTTAAGAAGAACTTAATGAAGCAACTGAATTAGCAAAAACAGAAGAAACAAACCTCGGAATAATTAGAGCTGAATTACTCGACAGTGCACTATGATCTGGCGACTATCATTTGCTGGCCAAATGTCGAAAAGTAAACAAATTGATTTGAAACTTTGTGTTTGGGGGGTTTTGAGGCCGCTGGTATCGAATCTGATATCAAATTATTTATTTTCAAAATGACCTATCCAATATGGCGACCAAATTTTATAATTTTTTTACTTTTCATCAAAAGCTTATATATATATGGTTTTCGAGTTCGCTGATTTCAAAGCTGATGTCAGATTTTTGAAAATGTAAATGGCGGATCCAATATGACGTTATCGGCAAAACAATTTATTTTAAAATAGCAGACCACAGTTTTTCTATATAAAATCACAGTATACAGTAATCCATATAGATAAAATAAGAAAAATATGCTCATATTGGTTGATATTTTTCACAGTTATCGTTTTCGTTAACCCAAATGAAATGAAAAAGAAAAGTGAAAAATACTTTCAAGTCGCATAAAATAAAATAACGAGAAACACAAATTTCCAAGCAAATCAGGCGTGAAGCGTAACCGATTATTACCGGATGCAGTTCCTACATAAATCATACCGTGTTGCGAACACAACTTTGGGTACAAACATTTGTGGGTACTTTTGGACCAGTCGTTGCCTATGGGTTAATGACAAAAAAAATCCTATACATGCACAATATTTCATGTATTAATTTTCAAATAAGCATATTGTCAATGGCTGGTTTACTGTATACTGTGTATAAAATAAAAACTTTTCCCTAGGCCGTTCGTTATTTCAACTTTTTTTTTTATCCGACTTCATATAAAGGAGAAGGTTATCAGTTCGTCGGAAAATTTTAATTTTTTTTTTATGTATGTTACCGCATAACTTTGGACCACGTTAACCGATTTCTATAATTCTTTTTTTAAAGGGACATTTTTGAAAAAATGTAAAATGCTGTTTTCTCAATTTGATAAAAACGATAACTTCGCAAATTCGTAAAACCGGTTCCACCGTTTTTATTTTTGACCTCATATTCAGATTCTGTGAGTTATTTTACAGAGCAAATGACTATTATATTTACGGTTTGGTTTACTAAATTTTCAAATGCAACGCAATGCATATGCTAATGAAATTTTGCATAGCATATTTTTAAACCAAAATACATCTTTTTACGCCCACAAAAGAATCCTTTTTTTAACGAACGGTCTAATTTCCCCTTTAGATATATGTAAGTATCCCGTATTTTTCGTAATTTTTGTACATACTACGAAAATATATTTTACGAATGCATTTCGATGCATAACGATATTATTTTCGTGAAATTCGCGGTTGTTTTTTTCGTAGAATGTGCGATCTCTTTCATTCGCCAGACTACAAAAAAAAAATAGTACGAATTATAACACGGCACTTTTATTCAGTGTTTATTGTGAATTTTGAGCGTTTTTGCTGAGTGTGCAAAGATGATCGATACAATTGGTTGCCACCAAGGCTGTGTGGGTTAAACCCCCATCAGAGGGAGCATGAAATTTAAGATTCTTGAAGTGAGACTTCTTAATCGAGTTCGGAGATGGTTGCGTTAAATATTTAACACCAAGCCATAAAATCTGTATCGTTCGTTCGATTTTTAAAAATGAGGTGTCACATGAAAGGCCTTGTCCTTCGGGTGTGCAACATATCTTTAGTTCCATGAAAGGAGTTGCCACATGTTAGATAAACGAATTCAAGATTTCTCTGCCGCAGAGGGTTGCGTTAAATATTTAACACCAAGTCATAAAATCTGTATCGTTCGTTCGATTTTCAAAAATGAGGTGTCAAATGAAAGAGCTTGATCTGTAGATGTGCAATATAGTTTTAGGTGTTTAAAGGGTTGCCATATATACGAAAACCAAAACAAATTATTTATTAAGTTAAATGAATTATCCCAATATGGGTATCACAAGAAATGGTTTCGAATAAACTGTATTTTTTAGCTACATGTAGGAGG
>NW_023458558.1:39223436-39228031 GCF_013731165.1 Rhagoletis pomonella | reverse complement strand
CCTCCTACATGTAGCTAAAAAATACAGTTTATTCGAAACCATTTCTTTTGATACCCATATTGGGATAATTCATTTAACTTAATAAATAATTTGTTTTGGTTTTCGTATATATGGCAACCCTTTAAACACCTAAAACTATATTGCACATCTACAGATCAAGCTCTTTCATTTGACACCTCATTTTTAAAAATCGAACGAACGATACAGATTTTATGACTTGGTGTTAAATATTTAACGCAACCCTCTGCGGCAGAGAAATTTTGAATTCGTTTATCTAACATGTGGCAACTCCTTTCATGGAACTAAAGATATGTTGCACACCCGAAGGACAAGGCCTTTCATGTGACACCTCATTTTTAAAAATCGAACGAACGATACAGATTTTATGGCTTGGTGTTAAATATTTAACGCAACCATCTCCGAACTCGATTAAGAAGTTTCACTTCAAGAATCTTAAATTTCATGCTCCCTCTGATGGGGGTTTAACCCACACAGCCTTGGTGGCAACCAATTGTATCGATCATCTTTGCACACTCAGAAAAACGCTCAAAATTCACAATAAACACTGAATAAAAGTGCTGTGTTATAATTCGTACTATTTTTTTTTTGTAGTGTGGCGAATGAAAGAGATCGCACTTTCTACGAAATAAACAACCGCGAATTTCACGAAAATAATATCGTTATGCATCGAAATGCATTCGTAAAATATATTTTCGTAGTATGTACAAAAATTACGAAATATACGGGATACTTACATATATCTAAAGGGGAAATTAGACCGTTCGTTAAAAAAAGGATTCTTTTGTGGGCGAAAAAAGATGTATTTTGGTTTAAAAATATGCTATGCAAAATTTCATTAGCATATGCATTGCGTTGCATTTGAAAATTTAGTAAACCAAACAGTTGAAAATCGTAAATGTAATAGTCATTTGCTCTGTAAAATAACTCACAGAATCTGAATATGAGGTCAAAAATAAAAACGGTGGAACCGGTTTTACGAATTTGCGAAGTTATCGTCTTTATCAAATGGAGAAAACAGCATTTTACATTTTTTCAAAAATGTCCCGTTTTGATTCTTACATCGCAAAACGGACTTTGAAATCCCTGTGAACAATATGCCCTACAATATTTTGCAATCAAATTATCAGTTTAAGAATTATCTGCATATATATGGGTAAGGTAACACCTTTCCTTTAAAAAAAGAATTATAGAAATCGGTTAACGTGGTCCAAAGTTATGCGGTAACATACATAAAAAAAAAATTAAAATTTTCCGACGAACTGATAACCTTCTCCTTTAAATGAAGTCGGATAAAAAAAAGTTGAAATAACGAACGGCCTAGGGAAAAGTTTTTATTTTATACACAGTATACATTAAACCAGCCATTGACAATATGCTTATTTGAAAATTAATACATGAAATATTGTGGATGTATAGGATTTTTTTTGTCATTAACCCATAGGCAACGACTGGTCCAAAATTACCCACAAATGTTTGTACCCAAAGTTGTGTTCGCAACACGGTATGATTTATGTAGGAACTGCATCCGGTAATAATCGGTTACGCTTCACACCTGATTTGCTTGGAAATTTGTGTTTCTCGTTATTTTATTTTATGCGACTTGAAAGTATTTTTCACTTTTCTTTTTCATTTAATTTGGGCTAACGAAAACGACAACTGTGAAAAATATCAACCAATATGAGCATATTTTTTTTTATTTTATCTATCTGGATTACTGTATACTGTGATTTTATATAGAAAAAATGTGGTCTGCTATTTTAAACTAAATTGTTTTGCCGATAACGTCATATTGGATTCGCCATTTACATTTTCAAAAATCTGACATCAGCTTTGAAATCAGCGAACTCGAAAACCATATATATGTAAGCTTTTGATGAAAAGGACAAAAATTATAAAATTTGGTCGCCATATTGGATAGGTCATTTTGAAAATAAATAATTTAATATCAGATTCGATACCAGCGGCCTCAAAACCCCCCAAACACAAAGTTTCAAATCAATTTGTTTACTTTTCGACATTTGGCCAGCAAATGATAGTCGCCAGATCATAGTGCACTGTCGAGTAATTCAGCTCTAATTATTCCGAGGTTTGTTTCTTCTGTTTTTGCTAATTCAGTTGCTTCATTAAGTTCTTCTTAAATAAAATGGTCGCTTAGGAGCTGCGGTGAGATTTGCTCTAAGTCTGGTTACCTTTGATAAGATATCACAAAACGGTCAGAAAACTGTCCAGCCAAACTTTTGTCGACCTTCCCCGTTTTTTACACCCAACATCTGTATGGTGATTGTAAAAAGACACATTTTATCTGTGCGTTTCACGCTTCCTTTATTTGGTTTTGGTTTTCTTTTTTTAACAAACTTTGAGGTTATGGGAGCCCTTTTTGTTTTCAAATAACCACCTTCTTATTAACGTGCTAATATGATAAAGCAGCCAAGCGACAACTTCTTAAGTGGAAGGAAGTGAGTTAAAAAGTCCCAAAGCGACAAAGAGAAGATCCTTGAGTGAACAAAAGACCAAAAACGGATATGTGGTGAAGAGGCAAGCATAATAGCGAACTGGTAAGGATGTACATATGTATGCACATAGTTGAGAAAAACATGCAAATTTTCTATGTGTGTAAGTACATGTGTATCTATGGACTCGTATATTAAAGGTGAATGAATTAAAAGCATAAAGCGGCTGAACATTGCGACAACAATGTTTCTGCTATGAAGCCACTATGCGTGTAGTTAATTTGGAGGTATATTTGTGCGAGCAATGCCTTCATTAGAAGAGCTGGTTGGATTTGCCATGATGATTTGGATAATTTAAAGAAATTTAAGGAAAACATAAGAAATTAATTATAAACTCCCTGCGGTGAAATTAATGCCTGAAAAAATATTTTCTCTCCACTCACTTCCGGGAGTTCAACAAAGCACAAGTGTGACATTTCTACATCTAGAGAGGACACCACTGCTCAATTGGTTACAACATCAAAAGAAGCACTTGTTGGAAAAAGCTATTCACCATTGAATTTTACGGGTAATTGTAGACGTTCCCTGCAGTGAAAGTCAGGAAAAATACTAGTTTACAACTAGAATTTCCTGACTGAAACCGAACTAGTCCGAAAATGAGCAGACTTTAACCAAGTACTCGACAGTTTAATATAATAAAGTACACAAAATATTATAACTTTTACTTGGGTATAATGTAAACCATTAAAGCGAGTACATATTCAATTATATCAGACCTGTTAAATAATGATTATGAATTAAAGCATGTTTTTTTTTGATAACCGTTTAATGATTAAATACAAACATTAGCACCTTTTTATTGGTTAAAAAATAAATACAAGTTGTTACTTAATCCATTAATTTTAATAACATGATTATTTTGTTATTCTTGATCATTATCAATTATTTTTGACGTTTTTTAATTACACGATTGGATAATATAATTATCTGATTAATTTCCAGTATCAATCAACAAGCCAAAGTACATACAGACAAAAATTAAGAATATTTAATAACTGCTTGAATTATTTATTTATTTTATTTTTATCTCAACTTTATTCAAATCTCAATTTTTAACATTTTATAAACTTTTAAAAATTAAATATTGAAATGTGCAAAGTTAATGAACTTAGTTTATTTTAGTGAACACTTTTATTTTTATTTTAGTTCACTCAAAAATGATCGAAAGTGTTCGTTTGATTTTTAACTAAAATGTTTTCTTTTCCATATTCAATATTATTAAAAAAGATAAAAATATAGTATTTATTGTACCTGGAAGCTTTTACTTTAATATCATTTAATGGAAATTGCATTTAAATTTATGTCCGATAGTTTGAAATATTTATGTATTTATTTTTCCTATTAATTAATACTCAAACAATTTAACACTTATTATTGGCAAATCTAAGGCAGCTAAATAAAAATGTGTAATGTATAAAGTATTCTTGATCAAAATTTTTTTTTGTATATTCATGAATTAAATTTATTTTTTGACTTCCAAAGTAGTGGTTTTGGTCCATAATTGGACTAGTATTTTTCTGTCTATTTTGAACTAGTACGAGACTGGTATATTTCTGACCGAAATCTGACAATTGCCATCTCGTAGGACATCCCCACGTTAAAAATACCAGTTGATTGCATGGAAAAAAGACAGTTGTGAGGTAGTTTACAACTAGTTCATTTGACTACAGGGTTGTTGTTCTCTAATTACATGATATTATAACTTGCCAGTCGTGACCTGGGAACCTACTAAGTACTTATACAATGACCAGGGCTTTTCACCTACCTAGAACGCCCGTTGTGCCAAAATTGGCACACTATATTTTATATCTGATTGTGGCGGAAATGCATCCTCGCTTTCAGAATTTTTGTGTCCTTAGGATAAGATTCTGGACCTTCCGAATCATCCTTCTCAGTATTGCTCAAAATATCTAAAGTTTGGTTTGAATTGGAGTAATTCCCCTGTAGTCAAATGTACCAGTTGTAAACTACCTCACAACTACTTTGAACCGCATGCCCAACTAGTCAGCCAACTATCTTTTTTCCATGCAATCAACTGGTATTTTTAACATGGGTATGTCCTAC
>NW_023458558.1:39191438-39223336 GCF_013731165.1 Rhagoletis pomonella | reverse complement strand
TTTTTTGATACCGAGTAAACTGGATTTTTTAAAGGGAATGAATTGGATTTTCATAAATTTTAGAGCTGAATTATTTAAAAATTAAAAGGAAAACCGAACGAAAATCGTTTAATGTTTTTTTTTGTGTTGTAGATGTTGTCTTCATTTTAATCTAAAGGAAGGCTTAGGAAAAGGGCAGATCCGACGGGTCTGGGCAGTAGGTAGAACAATGACGAGCTGATGTGAGTGGGCATGTGAAGTGTCATTTTATTGCTGTACTCGTACATGGCGTATGAGTAATATTTTCAGTGTTCAAGTTTGTATTATTTTTCACTCGCAATGCAAACTTAAAATGGAAATATCTTCGGAAAATGACGTTGTGTTAAAAAAAAACAAGGGTGCAATTTTTGAAATGCAAGACTGCAAGCCCTAATCACGCACCACGATAACTGCCTTTTGTTGCCTGCTCGACGCTTTTACCTCAGAAAGCAACGCGGTCCACTAAATCAGTTTCCATCTGCCTTTCTGGGTTTTGTGAAGGACGAGTTTCATCTAAAAATAATTGAATATACCACTGGTCGGAATATAAGATCAAAGTTACTGTCTCAGATAAAGCCCGCGTAAGATCAATGCCCTTGACTGCCCTTGGCAGTTATAAACGTAGTTGAATTATCCTTGTCTCCACTTAACTAAACTCAAAGCGTGACTCACCCCGAAAGTTTGTCTCCTTAAACTAAGTATTACGAATTCGCATTTGACCCTAAACTAGCGTCAGCGTTGCTTCGTTTGGCTTCTACTATAGCGCACCACAGCATTTTTGGAGGAACTTCTAGCTTGTCGTCGTGCGCAATATACGCAGATATTAACCATACTTTTCCAGGCGCTCCCTTTAGCCTGGACGTCACAATGCTTTCATTACTGCAATTATGTAAAAGAAAGGCTTTTAGTTCACCTCTGATGAGCATGCACGCTCCAGTTCTACCTACATTCTGCTCCGCCATCCGATCATGGCTCCATGCTCTAGTGCCAGAGATACCGTTTCTGCTCATCCACGGCTCCTGTGTCACAACCACTTCAGCTCCTCTTGTTCTCCGTGGGGCAAAAGATTGGCGGATGTCATCGTTGGGTGTTGGACATTAATATGAAGAGTTTTCATTCTGCTCTTACCTCCACGTCGGCCTCACCGAACAGCCTCTCGAGATGAAGATGGACCCTCCGGCTCTCAGTATCCGATGCAGCTAAGTCAAGCTCCATGTTCACGGAGTCAGCGGCCTCCGATGCTACTGAAGACTGAGGGTCATCGACTTTGGCCACCCTAAGCTCCATGGAGTCAGATAGATTCGGAGTTTTGCTAAACGTTGTAGCCGCACCCGTGTGCGGTTTCTTACTAATGGAGGTTTCTCCCTCTAACGACCTTTGCCGATTCATAGCCGTTGGTGTAGCAGTCGCGCCGCCGACTACCTTGTCCTGTACAGCTTTCGCAGACTCCGCATCGCTGAGCACCTCAGTGGTTAGGGTATATGACTTTGCACATCGATGATGCGGGTTCGATCCGTGTTGAAGTCTAGGAGAAGAGTCTGATGAGGAGATTTGTGATCTCCGAAATAGCAGCTATAACTTCCAACGCTTAGACTTTGTTGTTTTTCTATTTTTCCCAACAACCCAATCGTAGTACAATGCTCAATAATACTATTGAAATAAATTTTAATAAGTCAAAATAAAATTTACAATTTCAATTTTGTTTTTATGTACCTATATACTATACTAACCAAAACAGAAAATAAAAAGCTGAAAATTTACGTAAGAATGGTTTTTATATGCCAAATGCCACTTTCGCCTTTAAAAGCGTCAAAAAAGTCCTCGCAAAACATTTTATTCGTCATATGCGATCGACTTAATTTAAAACTTCAAAATAAAATTTCACGAAATGTGCGAATGCACACATATTGCGAACAATATCGAGCATATGACAAGAATTTGAATTTTTTCAATTTTTTGTGATTTGTTAGCGAACACGTGAAAAATAATGTAGCTTTTATACTATGAAGTTCATAGTATGAACACACGGGCTTTTTCTCAATAATTTCTACTTTCGCTGAAAATCATGCGAAAATTGAGTTTTTGTCGTACAAAAACTTACAATGAAAAAATTCCTAAAGAATTATTGCACATATAGCCACTTTATTAAGGTAATAATTATATTTTTCAATCTCGAGGCCTGGGTATCGGAAAAGGTGGTTACTCTACCCCGTGTTCAGTTGGTGAATTTTTTGACTTGGTTTTGCACAGTAATTTTCGAAGTGGAAACTATACGCACATTTGCAGAGAGAAACAAACAGAAAATTAACAATACAGCCAATTAAGAAAACAATACTATGTCATAGTCAATTGCTGAAACTGCGAAACCCAACAAAAGTAAATTACCGTCAATATTCAGGTTATCGTACAATAAAAAGCGCATATATGTACATATATGTATGCATGTAAAAACGTAGCAGTGGGCGTAACGAAAAATTGCGTTTTAAATCTGCGCAGAAATACATATGACTGTGAATGAAGCAAAGCCAATTACCGCAGACGTATGTGTGTATGTATATTAGACCACGTCAAAAATAAAAAAATAAAAAAATCTTGCAATGCGACTGGAATACAACTCAAATTTTAACATTTGATATACTAATAATTAGGGCTCGGAATCTCATGCAAATGCATGTTTTTTATCGGGCATGTTAAAATCGAAATGGTTAAGTTGTCTGTACGAATCATGTACATAATTTCCTTTAAAATTGCATTCAATCGTTGTGCATAGTTTTGCATATTTCGCTGTAAATCCATGTTTTTGCATATTTATTACGCATTTTTCAGAATATTTTACAGTTTTTGTATATTTTAGTTTTATTTGATTTACGACCACTTAAATTTGGTGCGAATCTCTTGCCAAAAATATCTACATAATTTTTACTTCAATACTCTCAAAGCTCTCTATTATGCATGCTCAGATTCCTTAAATTCCAACAAAAAATTTTGGTATATACTAGATTTGACCCAAATAGGACAAGGGACTAAAAGGGCAAAATTTTGGAATTTAAATAACCTCAGCCTGCATAGTAAATAAATGGTATTTAATCAATGTATGCTTACAGTTTCGAGCGTTTTTCATTGATCCTGGAGAAAATAATAATGAAAATAACTCATTTTTTATGTGTAATTCCTTTGGGAGAATTAAAGTCTCGCGGCGGCACCTCTTACAATTGCCTTGGAGAGGTGAGATTTAAGGAGGATCATTACAATACCAAATGCTAAAATTTGAATCTTATTCCGGTCACATTGCTGGATTTTTGTTTATTTTTTGACGTGGTCTAATGTATGTACATATATATAATGAAACTAAGCCACGCAGGCAATTTTGCGAAATTTACAGAATAATTTGCAGCCTATGTAAACACATACATATGCCTTTGCGTAAAAAATATTGAGGAAATAGTTCTCTAACGCAACTCATTATGTTACTGCAAAAAATTTAAAACAGATAGTTATCTTTGAGTTCAAAATTTCGGATACTTTTTTTTGAAATTTTCGAATATCATGATGAAATAAAAAATATATGTCTCCTTTTTTCGATAAAAAATTAAAAAAAAAAACATTTTACACCAAACAAAACATTGAGGTGTAAATTTAGTATGGAATGACCCATATGTACATTTGTTTAATTATTTATATAGGGTTTCATTCTTTTAAAAAATGTGTCTCAATAATAAAAAAAACAACACTCTTTGTTTCGTATCTATATTTCATTGGTATATTTCATTTATCTTTTCTGTAATGACGAAAGATATTCGCTTTTACAAATGTTTTATTTAATTTAATTTTTTAATCAGATGACACCGTCCTCAAAGCTGTTTTCAATATTGTAATATTTCATTCATTGAAGTGACTGATTAAATTTAATTCAAGTTTTCAACAGGTGCCAACCACTTTTAAAATTTGTTTTTTTTTCGAAATAATGTATTTAAAATTATTATCACAATAAAGTTTTCCTTACGCTTAATGTCATACACTATTCAACTTATTAATAAAATTAAATTTGACTTTTTAAAAAGGTGGCAATCCTGTTACAAATATTTTCGTAATAACGCTTTCTTTAATCTCGTTCGTTTGGCAGCCATTTTGAAAAATTTCGATGAACTAGCAGTTTAAAGTAGAATCTAACTTTTTAAGCAGGTGGAAATTCTTTATTATATGAATGCTAAATTGTATACAAGCAAAGCCGTTTCTTTTTTTTAAATATATGTAACGGAGGTACTAAAACTTTAACCTAGCGACAGCCATTTATTTCAAAGGATCTTCTTATACAGAAACTAGGTGCTGCCGCCAGTCATGCTTCGCGCCCTGTCGATATCGATCAACCCCAGTTCTTTATCAGGCATTTCAACAGTGAGTCGGAGAGTTTTCCTATGGTGGGGCCAGATTCGGTAAATACGATTTTTATATCGTGACTGCAGATGCTCTTAGGTGCTCGTAGAAATAATTTGGTCACCTCGTCTTTCTCTTCCGTGATCATGTGGGTTTCTTGCCCATTGTTATGGGCTCCGGATAACAGGCCGCTATTGATCCACACTCCAAGTCGATGGGCAAGGATTGTTTATAGCTATGTCCGGTGGTCACGGCTGTATGTACTGTACTGGCTTTTAATCCCGGAGCTTCAGTTATTTCTAAATTTTGAAACGCAAAAACCTTAATTGGCTCTACTGAAAAACTAAATAAATCAGCTTGTACAGTTTTCTTGCATGTATTCACAGAATGGTTTTACAAATAATTCAGATGTGCAATTTTATTTTTTTTTTATACATCTGGCTTACATGGTGCCTTCGACAAATATAAAGCTCTCAATACCTGAACAAGGTCAAGCCTTCACATAATTTTTCACCAGCATCATTATTCTTGCTGTCAACACGCCAAATGCAATTGCAGCTTGAATTGTCATCCAATATAATAGTGAAGTTAATATCACAAAATATGCACATAAATTCAGGCCCACAACTTCAAAAACTTGCAAAGCGGGTTATGATAAATCATAGAAATTGCGGAAGAATGAAAATAACTTGCATCATATCATCTTCACCTACAACAAACAAAGCCCAAGTTGCGAACTTCGTAGTGCTGAAGTGTGGGTAAATAAAATAGTGGAAAAGAAAATCAAATCACAGAAAAGCCGAAGGTGTCATTTAGGCTGGTCCTCGCCTCGACTCCAAAAACTTTGGCATAGCACTATTCGCCGCCAATTGGTACGTACTTTTGCTGTCATTCTTCATTGAAATTCAATGAAGCAGAATACACAAAAACTTAAGTAAGCTTACCCCGTTTTTGGCACGGCCAGGCGGTGGCGACATTGCTGCCACCACAATACTACCTTTGAAAGAATATACTTCTAAAAATTTGCTTTTACAGGTAAGCAGTAGTTACATATGTATGTACATATGTATATATTGGAACAAACTTCGCAACGCTAGTAGCTTCTTCAGAAGGTCTTCGAGCGCATTCAACTTGTGCTAAATTGAATGCCAAAGCCAGTTTGAAATCATTGATTTCAATGACACAAATGCATTGGTGGTAAATAAATGCAGTCCGTAGAAAAGCGATAGGTATGAGGATGGGTGCTGCAAGTAGAATGCTGTAAGAATAGTGAATTGTACTTCAAAGTTATGCCAAATATATATCAAAGTGCCGAAGAAGATTGTAGACCTATTCAAGTAAGCGTATTTCATTGAATAAGTAGAATTTTCAATCCAGTCAAGGCGCAAGAATTTTGGCACAGTAGAGAAGCATAGAGCCCCGATGACAATTCACCATATTGATTTCTGCAGAAATATTGTGTTCTTGAATCACCCATTCTGTTATTTTTTTAAAAAAAAGTATTGTGTTTATTAAAATAAGAAATTCGCAGTCATTGCCATTCTTCAATTATTTAATGTGCATGAAATTTCTGCGTGTTACATTATGTGTATTTTCAATAAGACTCAACATAGTTAAACTATGCCAAAGACAAAAGATTTTAAATTTTAATTTTGACCATCTTCATAATATTTTCAAACTAAGTCTTTCTTTCACCTCTCTCTTGTGTTACTCCTTATTACCTACATGTAGTTTAGAACGAAGCCCTTTAAAAACCATTTCGATGGATACACTTCTTGTAATAATTCATTAAAATTGTTGAACTTTTTTAAACCTCTTTCGTCTGACAATTCAAGTTAAATTTTAATTTTTAAATATATGGTAACCCTGCTATACATATGTAGCTTAGAAATAAAGTATCTTCAAGATTCTTTCGATTAATATCGTAATAAGTTAATAGTATTATTACTAATAACTAACGTTTAACTTATAATATAATTGTATTTGAATTTTGTTTTAAAACAGCTACCCTCCTCATATACCTCAGAAAATTCTGCTTATTCATGCTGAACATTTCAAAACACTCTTACTTTTGACACATTAACTTGAGAATAATTAATTTAAATTCGATTTTTAAAACAGGTGGCAACCCATTTCAAAATATTTTCCATCGAAAACCTTATTCTGGGTTATCGCTGGGTTACCTATCACTGAATGCGAATATATTCAAAGTGTATACTTCGTTCGTATCTTTTCAGATTTAGTGATAGCAATTTCGTAGATTTCACTCAAGTAACATTTAATTATTTTTAACAGGTGGCCAACTTCCTACATTAGTTTAGAACTAAAACCCTTTTCAAAAATATTTCGATTGGTACCCATATTTTAGTAATTTATTTAAATCAATTGATTTAAACGGGTGGCAACCATTGTAAAACACCTCAATACTTTTGTAAATGTTCAATCTACAGGATTCCAAATAATCTTTCGTATTACGCCCATATTTTAATTTTTCAAATAGCTTGCGAATAATTAATTTAAATTTGACTTTTCAAACAGGTGACAACCTTTTTCGAAATATTTTTAAACAAAAAATTTTTTAAAGCTGTTTGGCATCAATTTTTTAATATAATTTTCAAATTACTAATTCCCTTACTTCAAGTTGAATTTGATTTTTTAAACAGGTGGCAGGTGGTGAATTAATATATCTCCATACCAAGCTCCAGTACTCTATCACAAATATTTCCTGAGATATGCAGTATGAAAAATTACGTTTTTATGGGGAGGTTCCATACCCCTCGTCTAATCGAGATTACATCTATCCAATATTTTAATTTGGGCTAAAAGACACCAGTGTACAAAATTTCATGATGATCGGTTGAGTAGTTAAAGCGTGAAAGCGTAACAAACAAACAAGAATTGTGAATGATTAGGTATGTTGGTTTGTGTTGTTTCCGAGGAAAACAGACTGATCATTAAATAACCACGCCCACCTATCGTATGCGATAAATGAGCAACTACTAAAACTAGGGCTGTGCGATTAATTGATTATTCAAAATTTTAATTAATCATAAAGTAAATAACTCAATTATTCGATTAATTGGAAATTATGATTACTCAAAAGTTCAGTTACTCGAGTAATCAAGATTTTGATTAACCAAAAACAAAAATATTTGAGTAATTTGCTTTATGATTAATCAACATTATGAATAAAATGAGTAATGAACATTTCAAAGTACTCTTTACATACATACATATAAAGCAGTTGAAGTTCCTTGATACTTTGAAAAAAACGTTTCTGTTTTCAAAAATTAAAATGAAATACATACTTACATACATATTTTTTTCATATACAGAATATAAAAAAGAAAATAAGCATTTTCCAAAGCAAACTCTTTTAACGAGCAAAATTAATTTTTTTGAGTAATCATATTTCAAGTAACTCGATTAATCATCGTTTTGAGTAATCAAAATCTTGATTACTCGAGTAATTGATTAACCGAATAACTGATTAACCAACTTGCTCGAATAATCGAATAATCGCACAGCCCTAACTAAAACTAATTAACTCAATATCTTATTTCTATAATTTCTTAGCAGTCAATGACATTTTTATACGTTTTTGGAAAATGGGCGTGGCACCGCCAACTTACGACCACACGATGATCCAATAATACAAGGTTGGATAACCTGGCAGTTGTCTCGCTCTCGCATTCTGCCTTAGCCTGTGTTGCTTTATTTTTTGATTTATAGAAACTACTACTAAAATACAAAGAGAAATATTGTCTTCGTATAAAAATTTCACCAGGCAATATTGCCGATATTTTCATAGATCGTGGAAATTTACTTACTTATTGCGTAAATTCAAGTAAGTATGCCCAAGAAAATAAAAAAATAATATAAATATTTTGAATTAAAACAATAACTTACATATTTCTTTGCAGATTATTGGAGTTATTCAAACACTAGCGTTTTACAGCAAGTGCAGCCGTTGCAAGTCAATTTTGCGTGCTAATATCTCTGTGTGTACGTCCACGTTTGACTGGTGCAGTCTACTCATATCTACAGCTGCAACAATTTATTTAGTCAGATGCCAACCGCAAAGATTTTTTCTTATGCAGGTCTGAATCACATTGTGTGTCCATCCACGTTCGCTGGTGCAGGTATTTTCAAGTACAAAACATACCAAAAATTTACAATAAAAAAAAATAAATATATCTAAATTACAACATTGAAGATATAACTTTTAAATGTAACCCATATAATGATTAACAAGACTGATTGGAGAAAATAGTAGAAAACATTACCAAAAATTAACATTTTTAAAAAACCAAATGTAAGTGATTTTAAAATATTGAGCATGTAATTTTTAAATACAACAAATATAATTCTGAAAGGATTAATTTACATACATTATATCAATTGCATCTTTATTATTGTATATTTCTTCATATAGTTCCTTTGAATAAAGGATTTGTTTGAACTTTGTTTAATATGTACTGGAATCTTAGTGAAACCATGCTTTATTTTGAATATTTGGGAATATCTGTCGATAAGATTTTTCTTTGGTCAGAATTTTATGTGAATAAAAGTCTCTCATTCTTCATTTATTTCATTTTTAAAATACCATAAAAAGTTAATTCATTGTCTATGGTGTAGATCAGTGGAATCTGCTTTATATATTTAATTCAATTTGTATATAAAAAACGCATTTCAGCACTACCAGAATACTATTACCACTACCTTTTCAAAATAGGAGATGAAATTGTTACCATCTTCTCTTTCTTTCTCAAATGCAGCCTTACAATGCAGGTATATCCAACCTTATTTTATTGAATCACATGTGTATCTCGGTAAGCGATTTACCAATTTCCACTATACTCGGTACACAAGCAATACGTTGAAAATTTTTGCCCACTGCCCATACAATGGCGTCATTTAAAGACAATGAGGAGGACTTTAATATTGTCAGTGTAGATTCCATCCATGAGGCATTTATGTGGTCCGGACTTGGGTAGTGCCTCTGCTAGGGCTTACCACACCGGGAGGAGTGCTACCACCGTTATTATAGCTCATGGTCTTGAACAAACTGCTGGTAAAGCTAAACTCTCAGAGAATCCAAGCGATGGGTTACACCGACGATGTAGCGATACTGGTATCGGGTCAGTTTCCTTCGGTCATCAGTGTAATTATGGAAGGAGCTCTAAAGACGGTATATTCCAGGGCCACAAACTATTCTCTTAGCGTAAGCGTGGAGAAACCTGACCTTATGCTTTTCACAAATAAAACAAAAAAAAAACCTAATTTTACTAAACCAAGGTTCCGAAGAACGGCACTGGATCTGTGAAACAAAGTAAAATACCTAGGAGTTATTCTGGATCCCAAACTTAACTCAGCTGCTAACAGCGCCGTCATACAGCGTGCCCTGGGGTTCTGGAAGGAAAAACCGTTCGGGCACCGGCAATACCGTCTGAAGTTAAAGCACTACCCACTGACTATATATCCTGTCGAAGACTTGGGTTCACCATAAATCCCGCACGAAATTCCCAAGCCGCAGTAACTGGGATCAGGAAAATTTTGGGTTCTTGCAGGGTTTAAATGTCTTTAAAGATGGGTCAAACATAGAATGCGAAGTTGGTTTTCTCGTTGAGCAACATACCTGAAGTTATCCTTCTGCCTACCAGAATATGCAAACATTTTCCAGGTCCAAACATTTTCTATTAAGGAAGCAGTAAGTTTCATCAAAGATAACGTACCCGCGAGAACGCAGAGCAAAATCCTCTCTGATAGCCAAGCAGCCATTCAGGCACTCTCTTCTACCTCTGCTAGATCTCAACGAGTGGATGAATGTAGGAGAGAGCTAGCCTATATTTCTGATCAATACGAAATTCTAGTGAGTCAAGTCTATTGTAGTTGAGTGCAGAGTACTTCAAGTTCGGTATCAGTAATCGGATGTAATCGCGTACGCCTGACGTTAACCGGGATACCTAGCGCACAAAACACCTTACCTATTAACATATATATATGACAACACTTGTCAAATTCGAGTTGATTACAATATCTATCTAGCTATGTCTTCTTCTTCTGGTATTTATAAACATCGAACCAAAGTTATAAAACTATTCCAGGTCCATGAAAGTTATAAAAAAATAGTTTAAAGCATTAAAGAATATAAATTGTAACTTTGTTTATTCTCTCCATGAGATTGTAACACGTAAAATGCCCAAACTAATGCTCTGATATTACCTCCACTATGGTATGGAGAGTGAAGGTCCATTTCAACTCTTCTACTTACAGCACAATTTTTCCCCGCTCTCTTTTCTGATTGCATAGCAACATCACCTTTCCTCTTTTGGTTGCTCTCTTTTCCATTTTCGGTATTCTATTTTATTCTGCTTCACAGTCATCGAACCGCTGAAAGTTAGTTGTTACCACTTCACTGATTTTGCTTCTTTGGCACTTGCAGAATAAATAAATTATAGTATAATTCCACAGCGCCTACTTCACAATCGGTCTACTTGCTAAATAGTTCACTGCATTTTCGAGGTTCTTAAGTTTTTTCTCCACATTCTTACAGGTGAATGACTTTGAAAGGTGCTGCACATACGTACATAGCCCATTTCTGAGTATGTACTATATAAAAGTGTGCCAAAAATGCTTTGGGCTAGAAAACGTGCAATTGTTATTTTGGCTTCTGAATCACACACATTCATACATACATATGTATGTATACATGAATACATGTGTATGTACACTAGGGATTTTAATTTTTCGGCTTTTTCCGATCCCGGGATTTTCGGGATGGCGTTGTCACATTTCCGGGATACCGGGATTAGTCCCGGGATTTAGATATTCATTACTTTTCAACAACTTGAATCGAAACAAGTAAGAAAGCCTAACTTTGGTCGGAGCCGAACATTAAATACCCGGCGCAAGTATTAAATATATGATATTCACCTTTCCGAAAGCTACCGCTACATGTGTCCGGGGTGTATCAATTTTGAGTAAATTAGCGTCCTTAAATTCCGAAATATTGAAGTTTCAAGTATTTCTGAAATTTACTGTTATATGAAAAGTGGCCTCAATTTTAATACGATTTCAATAATTTTCAACGTTTTGCTTTCATGTGGCAAGCACAATAACCGTACCGAGTTTGGTACAAATTGGTACAACGGTTACCGAGGTACATATATGTGATCATAAGTAGGCGGTTTTCAATTTCAATTTCAATTTCAATTTATTTTTTTTTTTTTGCTTATTTAAGTAGATTAGCGCATTAAGAATTAAACTTTTATTGCGCAATACAAATAACGGATCACAAAAATATGTATTAAAATAAAATAAAAATTACAATTATATAAATATAGCTATGTATGCATATGTAAATATTAACTTAGAAAAGCCAAATAGAAAAAAAAAAAATAAAAAATTTATAAAAAAAAAAAAAAAAAAAAAATTAAAATAAAAAATTTATAAAATAAAAAATTTATGACCACCTTATTATGCGACTTAACTGGAAAAATATTCAAAGATACATTGTTTTACATTACTTTCACGCAGTGAGTTCTTTAGAGACAGTGGAAGGGAGTTCCAAAGTCTAACACCATTAACAAAAAAAAGCCTTGAAGAGCTTAAGTAGTTAAATTTCGGCAATATCAAATTAAAGGAGCGTGAGCTTTTGGAAAACTTAAGCTTTTCATATAGATATTCCGGCTTTTTGTAAACAAGCAATTTATATAGTTTGTTAGGTCACAGCCAAGTATTGAGTTCCTAAAAGTAGATATATGGTCAAATTTCTTCAAGCCATATACATACCTAGTGGCATGGTTTAATGCAACATCGAGTTTGTGCAGGGAGTGAAAGTCCAATTTGCTGTACACTACTTCGGAGTAAGTAATAAGAGGAACAATTGTGCTCAGAACCAGCTTCTTTTTCGTGCCTGAAGGTACGAAAGGCGAGGATACTCTCAGGCATCGCAGGGTGTAGTATATTTTACTCACAACTTCATTGACGTGGTCCTCACAAGTCATCTTAGAATTAATAATAAAACCCAAGTTTCTCACTTTGCTGACTAATTGAAGCTTTGTAGAACCAATATAAAGGTGAGGAATATCAGAAACTTGTATTTTATCTTTGCAAATAGGGAGTACATAAGATTTTAGAGCGTTGAGGCTGAGAAGGTTTCCAACAGACCACTCAAGAATCGCGCGCAGGTCCTCATTAAGCCTAAGTGTTGTGTCTTGGACCATGCTGATATGGTTAGATATATATAGTTGAACGTCATCGGCGTAGGCGTGTAGGCGAACGTGTGAGCATGATTTGAAAATGTCATTGATAAAAATGCTGAAAAGAAAGGGACCTAGCACAGAGCCTTGAGGTACTCCAGAGCATGTGAGCGCCATTTCAGAGAAGTTGTTGTCGATTTTAACTTTCTGTTTTCTGTTACACAGATAACTGTTCAGAAGCTTTACTGCACTTTCACCAAATCCAAAAAAGGTAGTTAATTTTCTACACAGGAGGCTGTGGTTGACAGAGTCAAACGCTTTGGAAAAATCTAAAAGACATAGAAACGTTAAGTGACCTTGATCAAACTCCTGCCGGATATCGTCCAGTACTTTAGTGACTGCAGTCGAGCAAGAATGGCCAGCTCTAAAACCTGATTGAAGCGGGCTGAGTAGATTATTTACCTCGATAAAGTCATTTATTTGTTTTGCCATAAGCGACTCAAATATCTTTGATAACCCTGTTAAAATACTTATGGGTCTGAAATCCGCAGGCTCGGAAGCACCTGGTTTTTTGGCCAGAGGGGTAATAATTGCAACTTTCCAAGCAGAGGGGAAGGAGGAAGTGGTGAAACAATGGTTTACCAGATGTGTAAGACAGCTTAGTATGTTCGGCAAAATTAATTTTATAAATTTGATTGGTATGCCGTCGAAGCCAATGGCGTCAGATTTTATGCGGTAAACACTTTTGGCAACATCCATTTCCCCAACCGATATGAACTGAAATTTCGTTGAAGGCGGCAAATTGGGGGAGGTGGTCATGGGTAGTGAGCTATTGTATACTGTGGAGGAGTTGGACGAAACGAAAAATGAGTCAAGTAGATTAGGATCGAGAGGACAAGAAGCTTCAGATCGTGGCCGTACGCCCAACCTTTTCAAGTTAGACCATAGTTGTTTAGCGGGCAAATCGGTATTGAGTTTGCTACAATAATATTTCTTTTTAGCAAATTTCACAGAGGAAGAAGCTTTATTCCGAGCTCGTTTATAAGCGGTCCAATTTTCATTCGTGGGCTTTCTTTTCCAGACATTGTAAGAGATGTTGCGGCTTTTTATGGCTAATTTGACATCCCTGGTAAACCAAGGACAAGAACGTGAAGTAGGCGGTGCCACGCCCATTTTCCAAAATTTTATCATAAACCTATTTCTTGGTGAAGAATTGTTGCAAGCATCAATTTTGAATAAACTAGCTTTAATATTTACTGATTTATCGAAGATTTCGTATTTCTCCAAATTACCGTTATATGGGAGGTAGGCGTGGTTATTATCCGATTTTGCCCGTTTTTAACACCATCCGTCCTACGCAGAAAAGAAGTGCACGTACAAAGTTTCGTTAAGATATCTCAATTTTTACTCGAGTTATCATGTGCACAGATGGACGGACGGATGGACGTACAGACAGTCACCGCTTAATCGACTTCTCTTTTCATTCTTATAATTTGTGTACACATCTGTCTATATCTATCTTGATCCGTTTGGCTGTTACAAACAACCGTTATGCGAACACGGTTAATATACCCTTGTGCACAAGTGCGATCAGGTATAAAAATGTGTGACATTCGGTAGAGAACATTTCAAATAATATTTCCTAGTCCCTGTCACTTTTCTAATAGGCGGCATACACGGTGCGTCTGACTCGCGAGTTTCGATTTGGGTACGTTAGTAAAAATAAATATGTGTTAGTTACACCGACATGACTCTGAATGACTCAACTGTGTGTAGTCGAAAGGCGAGTCAACGCGTACACAGTTTACTCGCGAGTCAGACGCTGAATCCGCATGCAGAAGGTACTAATGCATTTAAGTGTTGAATATTTGTAATCATTTTATTAAGCCAAAGATTAATTTAAATGTAACGAAAAGCGGTTTTCAACGAGTATTTTTTTTTTTTTTTAATTTTTGTTGAATATTAAGGAATTTGTTGTATGCTCTGGATAGCTCGCGTTATTATTCTTTGTTCAATTGAAAGCTTAGAAATTTAGCTAATTAGTAAGGAAAGATTGCCCGCAGGAAATATATTTCATTACTTAGAAAATGTATTAGAGAAAACTCTAAAAACGTAACTAGTATACTATATAGCAACACTAATTTAAGCTATTTCACCTCATTTAAAATTTGGATAAGTTTGAGGTCGCTGAGCCAAAATATGCATCCGTTTAATTTTTCAAAGATAGAAGCAAAAGTTATGTTTAAGTTAAGACTTAGTGTTGGGTATACAAGCGGTTAAACTTCCAATCGCTCAAAAGCGATGCTTTGAATAACTACTTAGCAGATTATTATAAATTTTGACGATGAGCGTGGCGTCGCGACGCTCAGTTATGACCACATATGTGTATATCGGTAACCGATTTATCAATTTCTACCAATCTCGGCGCACTTAATTACCTTGGTATGGAAAAGCAATACATCCGCTTCACTTAGTTGAATTTAATTTTTTAACAGGTGAAACTCTTTAAATGTTCTTACCTAGACACAAACCTTCTTCTCGCCTAAGCGAACACGCAAGTATGCGTGTTTCTACAATCACACCACGGCAACGTAGAGTTTATCAATGTCAAACGTCATCCCCTTCCATTGACTTGATTTTGAAAATTTACAACTCTAAATGTCAAAACACGTCTTTTCTAAACTTTTCGAATTTAAATATTCATAAAAACACTTTTGGCCGCCTAAATCGGCCAGATACCGCTATGTGCACTGTCTAAAGTATGCTTAATTTGAAAAAAGAAAATAGCCTGATCGAAAAGACACCTATCACACATTTCAGGCAATGCGGAATACTTATGGAAATAGTCCTGAAAAGCTAATTCAGTGTTTCGTAAAGGCTAATGTCACATTCAGTATTCAAACACCCAATCAGCCATTGATATTGCTCACATAGCAGATACGAATGACTACTTAAAAGTACATGCATATGTATATATACACCATTGCCGTATTCCCAAATCTCCGCTCTGGCTTAAGACTGCTTCCAATTATTTACTCACTGCACCTTCTTGTACTATGTCCCTTCAGTTTTTTAGTTTTCCTCAGAGCACAAAATGATTGCACGTTATTGCCAAAAAGCAATTAAGAAAATACACGTTGTCATTGTGTGATTGCATGTCCGACTACCACATTAGGGGTATTCTCTGAGTCTTGCAAAGCCCTTTGCACGGTGCACAGATTGCACGGATTGTACGATAAAAACTGGTATTCGTATGGGATAGCTTTGCAAACCGTGCACTGTGCTAGGGCTTTGCAAGACGGCGAGAATACTCCTATAGTGTGCGAATGTGTAAATACATCAGGGGTATTCACGATGCGGTGCATATTGTCTAGCATGATGATATGCAAATAGCATAAACAGCATGATTCGCTATTTTTTTTTTGTTTTTTGAACACATGAAACAACAGCAATCATGCTATCTTTGCACAATGCTAGACAGTATGCATCGGATCGTGAATACCTCTATCATGTTAGTGTACTACTGCATACATATGAACATGAACATATGTTGGTTAAATGATGAAGGCGTACGGTATTTCTCTATACTACACAGGCGGTCATGTATGTACATACATACATACACATATGAGTGTGTAAGGGCATGCAGAGCACATCCAGGGTTATAGCCATACTTTGCACTGCTATACAATTTTACGTAAAAATCAAAACCCAACACACTTCTACATGTAAAGTGCTATGCGTTGAGTAACCGCTTATACGCAAAACTCGTTTAACGGATTCTTTATGTGACAACTCTCATGCAACGCCAAGTACGGCTAACTGAGGTATTATGTGCAGGAAGGAGTTTGTTTGTCTACGTTGTAAGGAATACAAACACATGAAACAACGTGGCACTTTCATTTGACACATTGACATACTCAAGCTATCGAACACATGTAGTGTTACCGAATGTCATTTTAAAATGGTTGTTCAATTTTGTGGTGCCACAAGTGGTATATCGGTTCAAAAAAAGAGCCTCTATACATTTGTTGTAAATATTACATACATACACACATATGTACATATCGCATGCCAACATCGAAGAAGTGAAAGCAAGTGAAGCTCGGAACACTTTGACGACAGCAAGCGACAAGCAGCATCTGTCAAATTTTAAATACACACGTTCTTACGGACACAATTATTTTGGCGACAGCACGACATCTTGGCTGCAGGACTGCAATTGTCGACGTCGCCAAATTAAATCTATTTCTAATTTTGCCGACGACAATGAGTAGATGTAGTGCATATTCTTGATTGTTCATGTTTTTCTTATTTATTTAAATAAAAATACACAATTTGTGAAATAAATATACCAAAATGTCAAACTTTAAAATCAGCGGTTTGCTATGTCGCTGAGGTCTTCAAAATGTTTAAGAAGCTAGCTTCAAGGCGACATTTGTCGACAAAATGATGTCGCTGTCGTTACGTCGTGAAGTTGCAGTCGTCAAAGTGTTCCGAGCTTGAATGTACCCTGCAGCAAAATTTAGGGACAGTCTGGCAAAGTGCTAGTTCCGCCCTATAACTTTCAGAACTGTCTCTGAACTACTGCAAAAGAAATGCAGAGGTGGACGGTTGAAACTCATATGTTGCTAGTTGCGCTGTCATTAATATTACTCATCCTGGTCATGTGAAAGCTGACAAAAGATGCCCAAATGTAATATACAATATTTTTTTTTCATTTTCTTAGACTCTAAAACTAATAACAAACTGTTTTCGTTTATTTAATATGTAATTCTCTACATAGTGAATGGGGCAACTGCTAAAATATTTCCAAAAAAGTCGTTATAGGTAATATTAATGCCATTTTTATACATATCTACGTACGCCGGCCGCTCTGGTGTAGTGGGAAGCAGTGCGCGCTTCCACTCCGCAGCGTCTGGGTTCAATTCCTGGTCAAAGCAACATCGCAAAAAAAAATATAGCAAAAAGGTTTTTTCTTAACAGCGGTCGTCCCTCGGCAGGCAATGGCAAACCTCCGAGTGTATTTCTGCCTTGAAAAACAGTTTCTCATAAAAATACAATCGCCGTTCGGAGTCGGCGTAAAACTGTATGTCACTCCGCTTTGTGTGACAACATCAAGACGCACGCCACAAATCGGAGGAGAAGCTCGGCCAAACACTAACGTATGTGTAAGCGCCAATCTATTATTAATATTACAACGTACGTATAAAATTGAATGCAAAATATAACATTTAGTTAAGCTACACTTGACAGCAAAGGTCTGCGTACACCATTACTTTTTTAAATATTCACAATATATTGAGAGTTAAAATTTGTTATTATTTAAATGATCTAGCTTAAAATAAAATCATATAAACTGTGCTTTAAAACTTTATACAATACAAAGTCAAATTTAACGATTTTTCATCAAAATGTTTGATCTTTTAATCAGATTTAACAAAAAAAAAAATAAAAAATAACAAAAGTGGTAAACAATGTCACTTTGAAATGGGAGTGCTATTGATATGAACGATACTGTACATACCTAAATATATTACTAAGCACCCAAAATGTGTGGTTATGCAGTGATTTTTTTTTTTAATTTCCAATGTTTTTCATTTTAAATATTTTTCGTTAAGTTTTTATTTAAATACTATGTCTCATACTCCATAAACCATTTAAATCAAATTCCTAACTGTGCTGCAAACTTGATAGCACTCTAAAAACTGTCTTCAAGTTTCAAAATTTTCAATCAGAGATATTTTTTATAAATATTTCGAGTATACTGTTTTGTAGCCCATAAAATTTTAGTGTAGTAAAGTGTAATCTGGCATCTTAAACGAAACTATTTAAATAGGAGAATACCTTCAAGGGCGTGCGTAAAAAGAGTTATAAAAAATCACCACGATTAATTATACTAAAATTTAATGGGCTGTAGAACTGCATATTTACTTATAAATTCTGATTTAAAATATTGAAGTTTTTATAACAGTTTCTGGAATTCCACTAAATTTCCAATACAGTTAGAAACGTGAATTTGTTTGTTTATTTTATAATACTTATGAGCAATCCTTAAATAAAAAATTTGCGAAAAATATTTAGCATGAAAACCATTGTGAATATTCAAAATTCTATATTTCTTATTAGATGCCGGAGAGTCCATGTATTAAATTTCTATACATTTAATACAATTTAACGTTGAGTTATAACAAATAAGCATTCAATATATCACCGTTTTTCTCATTTTTTGACATGACTTAGTTCAGATTTTTAATTAACGGGTGATTTTTTTGAGGTTAGGATTTTCATGCATTAGTATTTGACAGATCACGTGGGATTTCAGACATGGTGTCAAAGAGAAAGATGCTCAGTATGCTTTGACATTTCATCATGAATAGACTTACTAACGAGCAACGCTTGCAAATCATTGAATTTTATTACCAAAATCAGTGTTCGGTTCGAAATGTGTTTCGCGCTTTACGTCCGATTTATGGTCTACATAATCGACCAAGTGAGCAAACAATTAATGCGATTGTGACCAAGTTTCGCACTCAGTTTACTTTATTGGACATTAAACCAACCACACGAATGCGTACAGTGCGTACAGAAGAGAATATTGCGTCTGTTTCTGAGAGTGTTGCTGAAGACCGTGAAATGTCGATTCGTCGCCGTTCGCAGCAATTGGGTTTGTGTTATTCGACCACATGGAAGATTTTACGCAAAGATCTTGGTGTAAAACCGTATAAAATACAGCTCGTGCAAGAACTGAAGCCGAACGATCTGCCACAACGTCGAATTTTCAGTGAATGGGCCCTAGAAAAGTTGGCAGAAAATCCGCTTTTTTATCGACAAATTTTGTTCAGCGATGAGGCTCATTTCTGGTTGAATGGCTTCGTAAATAAGCAAAATTGCCGCATTTGGAGTGAAGAGCAACCAGAAGCCGTTCAAGAACTGCCCATGCATCCCGAAAAATGCACTGTTTGGTGTGGTTTGTACGCTGGTGGAATCATTGGACCGTATTTTTTCAAAGATGCTGTTGGACGCAACGTTACGGTGAATGGCGATCGCTATCGTTCGATGCTAACAAACTTTTTGTTGCCAAAAATGGAAGAACTGAACTTGGTTGACATGTGGTTTCAACAAGATGGCGCTACATGCCACACAGCTCGCGATTCTATGGCCATTTTGAGGGAAAACTTCGGAGAACAATTCATCTCAAGAAATGGACCGGTAAGTTGGCCACCAAGATCATGCGATTTGACGCCTTTAGACTATTTTTTGTGGGGCTACGTCAAGTCTAAAGTCTACAGAAATAAGCCAGCAACTATTCCAGCTTTGGAAGACAACATTTCCGAAGAAATTCGGGCTATTCCGGCCGAAATGCTCGAAAAAGTTGCCCAAAATTGGACTTTCCGAATGGACCACCTAAGACGCAGCCGCGGTCAACATTTAAATGAAATTATCTTCAAAAAGTAAATGTCATGGACCAATCTAACGTTTCAAATAAAGAACCGATGAGATTTTGCAAATTTTATGCGTTTTTTTTTTTTAAAAAGTTATCAAGCTCTTAAAAAATCACCCGTTATAAGTATCCGGGAAATACCCATTGTATGCTACAAATATAAATTATTTTTAAGAATAACGGTTTTAGAATATGAAGGAATAATTGACACTTTATGTTCCTAATTTTAAAGCTCCGTTTGGCTCAAAAAGTAAATTAGTGCAAAACAAATAGCTCTTTAAACATAAAATTAAGTATTTTTATTTACAAAATTGTGTGCGTGCTTATTTAAAAAAAAAAAAACAAAGCTCTCTTAGAACCCGCGCAAAACTAACGACTTTTTTTTCTAGCCGGAGGTGTCCCTTTTTGAACTATCTAAAAACTGTTGTATATGAACTGTCTCAGAACCATCTAAGCCAGAGTCAGCTCAGAACAAGTTCAAAAGTTCTGCAGAGGGCGACAATTGTCACTTCGTAGGACATCGCCATGTTAAAAAAGACAGTTGAAAGCATTGAGTTGGGATAGATGAAGAACCAGTACCGTCCCTTTTGCTGCAGGGTACGTTCAGTGCAAATACAAATTTATTCAATATGCTGATATAAATATTTAAAAAGTGAACGTGGTTAATTCATCTATATATAAATGCTCAGTCATACAACTTATTTAGGACGATCAGCTACTACAAAATTCAGCAGTTAAAAAGTTAAGTTATACATCAAATTAAAGTGCAAGCTGCAGTTGCACAAAAGTAAAACGTGGCAGAAAAGTCGGCAATGAGCAGTGTAATCTTTTGAAAAATATTACCAATTTCCGTGGAATTCTGATTTGTTGTTATTCATAGTTTTGAAATATATTTCGCAAAAGCAAAAAATAAAAATAGCTGAGATCATTTTCTTTTTTAAACACCTAGGAAATTTAAAGGAGCCGGGATGACGGTAAAACTCAATACTTTAAAAATCGTTAGATATGATTTTTAAAATGAACGATCCAAATTAGGCTGTATACATACTGATGTATTTTAAAATTTTTAGAATCAGTGGTTGAATTTTTTGAAAGGGTTAAGAAAGCTTGAGTTTACTCGAGCGTGATACTAAATGCCTTTCACCATGAAACGGTACCAATTTTAAGTGATTATTGCATTTCATACTACAACTAATAACGCCCTTGGACGGATATTGTGAAAGGTTGGGCTATACCTTAAAAATTTATGTTTTCTCACATCCCACTGTACGAAGTTACACGGTCAAAAATTTGGGTTCCTCAAAGTCATCTAGAGGTCATGCCAAGGTCACTCCAAGGTCAAATTCAGAAGAACTATATTAAATTTTCAGGTTTATTCAATGAATTTTCTCCTACTTGACTTGAAAATTATTATTTTTGACAAAATCTTAAAAATTGTAAAAATGCTATGAAAATTAAAAAAAAATACTTGTTAATTTATTTTTCAAGCAGAAAACATACTTTATTCTGAAGTCAATTCTCGATATACCACCGGACTGCCTGCTTGATTTGAAATGGATCTAGTCATCCATATATACACACATCAGCCTGTTACAATTTTATTATATATATGCAGAGATTTCGGGAGATTTTATTTGAAATGCGTGAAAATTTAAGCACTAAATGCCAATTAGCCGAGAGTAACATTTAACAAATATCAAATGACAGCGATAGTTTGATGACCTTGTATAATAGAGAAGTTACTTGCGTTGAGCTGCAAAGCAAATATTTCACTGGAAAGACTCAGCCAATGTAAACAGTAGAAAAATATAAAAAAAAATTTAGAAACCCTTAAATACATACCACGGAATTAATCGGTGCTTCGCGTAGAAAAAACGGAAGATTATAGGCGCAGAGTTCCTTTGATAAAGTTTATTTTTGGAACTTGTTTATATTAATTCAACCAATAACTAAATTCATTAATTTTGCACAACCGTTATTTACTGACACTTCAATTTTCAAATCATAAAAATACATCAACATAATGAATGTGAATTTACATACTACGTAATTTTCTCTCCACAATGTACTCCATAATGCGGCGAGTAGCTACACCTTTTCAACTTTTCATCACTGTACTGTAAATAAACGAACTCCTCCAGGCATCTCCTTCGACAAACTTTTGCATATCTTAATACTTGTGTAGCGTGAGTTTATGCATAAACTGCTCGTTTCCTGTTAGTAATATATGTATGTAACTTCATAAAAAGCAAATAGCTGTCAGCGTTTTTGATCGATTTACAACATCGTTGACGTTATTTTATTAAAAGATGTGTATGTGCATACAAACTTATATGTATGTATATTAGGGTGATACACAAACAGTAAAGTCGGAATATTTTTCGATCGGAACTCTGGTTCTCTTCAGGAGACTTTCAATAGTAATACCCAATTGTTTCTTCAACAATTTTTTAATACTAGCGATTTTTTATTGGTCACGCCATTGCATTTTTCTGAGTTTTTGTGGGTTTTTGTCGGACATATAAATTATTTTAGGGATTATTATTTTGAATCTCTGGTTTTCTGGTAGAAAGATATTGATATTTAACTATTCTATACCATTTCTACGAAAAGTTCTTTTTCCCCATATAAAATACATGCAAATATTTTGGGCGCTTTGGAGCGACCCCTAAATATTTTTTGATTTCAAAATAAAAAAATATGGCTATACTTTTGACTTGACTTTTTCACATGCATGTTTGAACCACCCTAATGTATATATATAATATGCATATGAATATTTAAAAGTGTCAAGCTAATACATTGCAGTTGATAAGTTATTTATATGCTAATTTTTCTTAGCGTTGAAGAAAATCACATTTTCTCCTTTCTCACTATTCGCCATTTTACAGAAGTGACACTTAACTGGTTTAGAGTGTGACATTGAATGATGCCGTCGACAAATGCCAGCACAAGTGTTCTCAAATGTACACTAGGCTGGGTCACGAAAAATGGCCCCAATCCTTCTTCTAATTAAAAAGCTTCCATCGAAGGGATTTTGGCGTCCTAAAATTTTTTGTCGTAGCCTCGTCCTAAAAATACCCTAAATCTATTTTTTTTTTCAACTTATATACGAGTGGCTGCTGATAAGTTTGACTCATTATCTGCTTACTAATAACACTTATTTTGTAACTCATTACTTCACGCTGGGTAACCAGACCACTCGAAAATCAGTGGCCATTGGAGAGTTGTAAAGAGTTATTGGAATTGTGTCAGAGGGATTTGGACAAACTTTACCACCGACCGCATTTTGACGTTGATGGAAACTTAACTTTTCAGTATGATCCGGAATCCAAGCAGGACTCAATAGAGTGAATGGTACCAATTCAAAAAAAATTAAATTAGGAAACCTAGGCCACGATCTTATTAGCTGCCTGGACGCAAACACCCCATAGATTACGCTTTCAAAAAAGGGGTGGGCCTAATGTTTATTGCCGGTTAGGATTAATTACAAAGTATTTTCTTTCATATGGGGAAACGGCAAACGACCCGATCTAAACCACACTCAAATGCATTCGCCAGCAACTCGAGCAGGGGACGAGGTAGAGTTTAAGCGCCATAAAGTTGGTTTTACAAGCATCGAAATTTCATGGTTTAGTTGAAAATAATGCCAAATGAAAAGTCTTGCACGTGAAAGGATATGCTAGTGAGTGAGTGCTGTGTTTTAAGCAACCAATTGCACAACCATTGCAATCCAATCGAATGCATTGCAATGCTATTCACCGCACACAAACATTTTGGTTGCGCTTCAATGACTTTACGAAGGTACAAACTTGTGTGCGCTTCCAAGCAGGTACATTAGACTGCATCACCAAAAAAGTTGCGGTTTTTCCGCCGGGATTATAAAACCTATTATATTTTAAGACGTCCAACAAAATATTTCGGAAAAAATATAAAGTTTTAAGTGATTTGGACCGATTTGAAAATACTTCTAAAAATGGAGTTTTTTATGAATAAAAATAGTTTCTTAAAGAACTTTTTAAAAAAATTACCCTCAGATGACAAAACTGATTAAGCTTAAAAAATCTGCATAAAAATATTTAAAAATCTTTTCCACGGAATCGTAAGAACGAGATTTTTGATGCTGTTTTTTTACTTTTTTCAAAGATTGATTTATGAAAAACTTGAATAACTGGGCCAAAACTATTCTGATTTAGACTTATGGGATCTCAGTAGAAAGGTATTTTCACAGTGTTTTTTTCTGTCCAAAAAAAAAGTTATTTCTGTCCCATTTTTTATTTTTTTTTTTAACACATCTTAATTCAACTTTGAATGGCGTTCGTTCATCCTACTTGTCTTTTTCATGCTTTGAATGAGTCTATTAGCAAAGAAATAAAAAGGGTGAGAAAATACCTTTCCAACGACACCTCTTAAGTCTAAATCAGAAGAGTTTAGGCTCAGTTATTCAAGTTTTTCTTATACCAATCTTTTGAAAAAGTTAAAAAAACATACTCCTATGTAACTTTTTAAAGCTTTAGTCGTTTTGTCATTTGAGGGGATTAAAAAAAAAATCTTTAAGAAACTATTTTTATTAATAAAAAACTCCATTATTGGAGGTATTTTGAAATCCGGTCCAGCTCACTTAAATCTTAAAATTTTTCCGAATTATTTTGGGGGACGTCTTAAAATATAATCGATTTTGTAATTCCAATGGAAAAATAGTACCGATTTTTTTGTATAGGGGGTGATGCAGTCTAATGTACATCCATACATACATTCGTGTATAGTAAATATGTATATGTTCGTAAGAGCAACGGGCACACATTGCACAATGCAGCTCAAACGATGTAAGGGAGCTGCGCTATAAATGCATACCTGTGTGTATTTGTGCTCGTTGGTGCCTTTTGTGCACTTTGGGGTCAACTGGGAATGCTTTGAATGCTGTGGCATCACTCCTTATGCCAGCATTGATTGTAATTGTATACAAAACGCTTACCGCTTGTAACCAACGTCACGTTTGGCTCATATACACGTACAAACATATAAACCCAATCAACATAGTCAGCATGTATGTATGTATGTAGATCATGTGTATCATATGTATGTATGTGTGGATTTGCATGCATACATATAAGCGTTACAATTCTTGCATAACAGTAACTTCGGACAAAACGTTGCTGAAACGCCTCATTGCTTGCAATGAGTTTTGGTTTGCAACATTGGCAAATGACTTGTTTTGCTCCACTCCATACTGGCACGAACATTATTTCGCAGGTTGATATGTGTATGTGTATCTGCATATACATACATATGTATGTGTTGGAGCTGATCAATAGCGCTGCAATACTCGTAAAAGTAGCAATCATTCGACACAATAAACAATCGAAATGAGCATTTGAATGATGCTCAGCATGTTAAGTTCACAGTTTAGTATCGCCACTGGTTTTAGAACAATGAAACCAACGAAAATAACAATAACAACAGCAAGTAATTGCAACAAAAATGTGTTTATGTTGTAAAAACAAGACCCATACAATGTCTACCGTAGACAGGAAAAAGTTAGACATTTGAGATTGAACCGTCACACATAAACTTTGCGATCTTTTACTTCAACAATAAAAACAACAAACAAGGGTACTTCCCCAAAGTCGAATTGTGAACTTAATACAAACTTTATTTTTCATATTTATTTATATAAAATTAACCAAAATTAGTACATTTTGTTAGTAGCGCAGGCAACTAATTGACCCATGTTTCTTTTTTATTAAATGCTACACCGAAATCGACTTGCGTCCAAACTAAATTTGATAAGAAATTACGGAATTTGTCCAAAATACATAATTTTCTCACCCTGTCTGAATAATCAGCCAACATCAGAAAATGGTACTCGGTCTTGAGTGGTGTGAGCCCTGAATGCAAATATGATGACAGATTTTTCAGCCCCGATGGCGTATGAGCAACTTTTTAAACAATGTAGTAATAACCCCCGCAATTCGGATGAATGCAGTAAAGAAATGCTTACTGGTATTAAGTGTTTAAATTAAGTAAAAAATAAAACGCGATTATTATGAATATACTTACGTATTTAGCTCAAAAATTTATTTAAAGAATTTCGTGAATGACAACATTTAATCTTATACTGCCAGACACCTGTGAACCCAACTTAATTTTTATATTATTAAAGAACCATAGCCATATACAGATGGCCGTGAGCGAAACAGTCATCTATAAGCTATAGTCCAACCATCCTGATGTCTGTCTAAATGCTTCATTAATCGTAACCGCAAACGCAATTATCACTGAAAATTGGCGGCGTCTCTTGGTGAGAGGCATTTAATTTTATACTTTTAAACTTAAGCTTTCTTAAAACTCTTTCTTTTTAAATATTCAACATAACTTGAATATATTTTATTTAAATTCATCGTTCAAAACAAGTGGCAACCCTTTTAAAAAATATATTGAAACTCAAATCTTTCTTAACTTATTTCATTTTATACCTCTATTGTGATACTTATTTAAATAAACTTATGAATTAACATAGGTGGCAACCCCAATCTAAAATTTTTTCAAAATAAACCTTTTTAAAACTATTTTATTTGACACTCATATTCTAAAATATTTCATATACATAGCTTATGTATAATTTAAAAAAAATCGGCTTTTCAAAAAAGTATTTTTAAACTAAAAAGTCTTTCATCTGACATTGAGCCGTATGAATAACAACTAAGCAAACACTTTTTCTTAAATTGTCAAGCCTTTTACTTAAACTAAGTTTCATAAGTCGACTAAAAAATACATTTCGGAAAAATATTAAGATTTAAGACAGCTTGACCGATTTGAAAAAAAATCCCCTCAGAGGGCAAAACGGATTGGGCTCAAAAAATCTGCATAAAAATATTTAAAAATGTTTTTCAACGGAATCGTAATAATAAGGTTTTTGATGCTGTTATTTTTTATTATTTTGAATGATGTTCGTTTATCCGACCCTTCACTTTCATCCTTTTAATGAGCTTATTATCGAAGAAATAAAAAGGGTGAGAAAATAGCACTAAATAGATTTGAGAAAAATTTTCAGTGGTTATTCCTTGCATATATAGTCCAAGTATTATAGGTTACTAAACAACTCGCTAGGTAGCGCTTGAGTCGTGTTATTCATAAGAGTCGTGTTTATTAACCGATTTCAAGTTCAAAGCATATGCTACATGTACAATGAAAACGTCTAAAAATTAATGGACCAGCTAGGTGGCGCTGGAGTTGAACTATTTATAATATCTATATTTATAGTACAATCTAGTTGAAATTCAAAATACGTGTTCATTTCATGATAAGCAATTTTGATTCCATTTCATGTTAAGGAACTTTTGATGCTCTAACCCCCTAGGACAGTTTTATCTCGAAAAATATATACCCCTATTTATTCTTCAAATCAAAAAATATTTAGAGGTCGCTCAAAGCGCTCAAACTTTTCCTTATATTTTATATGGGGAAAAAACAACTTTTCGTAGAAATGGTATCGAATTCTTAAAAGTCAATATTTATTGATCGAAAAACTCTGATTCTCTTCAGGATGATTCCAATAATAATACCCAATCGTTTGTTTAACCATTTTTTAATACTAAAGATATTTTTATTTTAAATATTTTTTTACATAGTTTAGGAAGAGCCTGCCTGAAACTATACAAAAAACCAAATAAGCAAATGGATGTATGGAATTGACAACAACAACCACGCTGTCGAGTTTAAATAGCGACAAATCAGCTGCACTTGATAGTACATAGCTCAGTGGTTAACGCTTCTGACTTTGAACATCGAATTCGCAGGTTCGATCCCTGCTGAAGTCTAGAAAAAAGAAGTCTGAGGAGGAGATGTGGTGATCTCCGAAATAGTGCTATAACTTCTACCGCTTAGACTTTGTTGCTTTTTCAATTTTTCCTAATAAATAATCGTGGTACAGAGCTCAATAAAAATATTAAAAATAAAATGTTAACAAGCCACAATAACATTGACAACAATACCTAATTTTTTATTCAACCATTTTTTAGTACTAAAGATTTTTTATTTATCCCCTACCTACCTACGGACCTATAAAATGTAGTTACTATGAAATAATGGTTAATTAAATAATTAGGTATTATTACTGGGAATGTACTGAACAAAAACGATGTCTTCCGATCAAAAAATATTGATTTTCAAGAATTGGTAATTCTTCGAATGTGGTTTCCCCTATATGGAATACACTGAAAGCTTTTGCATTAATTTGGGCACTTCTCCATCAAATGCGCCGTCATTAAAAATTTGAAGAAGTGTTTCCCTACAGATCGGCAGATTTCTCTGGACGTCTTTTGCCAAATTTCCTTCTTCGTTTTTGCAGTACCAGGCCCGGTCTTGAAACTACACGATTGCTGACATATTTTCTGATAGAAGCTTCGAACCGCATGTTCAGCTGCTAACATCTCAAGCCCTTCATTGTTTGTTATTAATAGGCAGGACAGACGTCTCCTCTTCTCCCGGTACGCCCAACTGTTACTCGCATGTGTCTATTAACGGAAGGATTGCTTTTTATGCTGCGTATTTCTCAGCACTCGCGGCCCATTTATATCCGGGCTATGAGGAGCTGCTTAATTATTTACGATTTAGAGTCATTGGGAAATTTCGCGGCTAGCGATTGTAATTGTAGCTACTCGACGTCGTAGTTTTGTCGTGCTATTTGGTGCACTTCTTCATTGCTAAGAGGCGCATGCGTTCCTTAAATGCAACCAAATAGGGAATCGAGTCGACGTTGGCTCCTCGAATTTGATCGGGAAACACCCAAGTGGATTTATGGATGGTTAGATGCTGGTATCTGATACTGCTAACTACTATGCTAAGTGTCTCCTTTGTCGGAGGTGTTGCCTTGAAGGCTGGATTTTCCGACTGTTGGACCAAATAGGACCCGGTCATATAAGTCGCTAAGCACGATTTTAACATAGTGGCCAACATACGCTGCTTTTTTTTAATCCTGAAGTGGCAATATTAACAATTGGCCTCGTTTAGTATTTTCGATTGATAGCAGTTAGATTATGAATAAATAATTGACAAACGCAAGTTGTCATCCTCGGTCAAATGGTCTTACACATATACAGCACCAAATAGAATAACTTAATCAAATACGCATTGACAATAGTTATCAGGACCAGTTTTGCCTCTTTCGGCTTTAACCACAACCAATCGCTTATTTATTTACTACTCTTTCAGTTCGCCTTCAAGTACGTACAAACTCAAAGTCATTTCATCATCATTCGAAAACCATTTTCACAAACATTTACCTTTTTATTTCGAAGCTACTCACAATTCTCATATTTTCATTGCATTTTAATAAAATTTATTGTATGACTTTTTCACTGCTTTGGCTTTGCACACACTTGCACTTGTGCGTGGTGATTGTTTTTTTCTCAAAACTTTTTTACTGCTGTCACCGAATTTCCGGTACTGCAGCCATTGCTACTTCCCTTTTTCCTTGCGAAAGCATTCAACTTGAACAGTTTTCTTGTCTTTGCGTTGAGAATTTTTCCACACCATTGAGTGCATAGAAATAAAAGTTTTCCCACACAAACTTCAGCAAGCTGTACAGGACGAAGATGTTCTGCAAATATAAAACAGAAATGGATTTTTATAGAGAAATTGAAGAAAAATTAAAGCAAAATATGCGTTAAAACTGTAAGATGAAGAAAAGCATGGCAAAGTCAACCGTTTCAACCAAATCGAGATCATTTTTGCGAACAAAAAGTATGTATGTATATGCGAAAAAACTACTAAATTAGAAATCGAAAATGTGAAATAGCAAATGGCATTGGCAATGCAGGATTCAAAAGACAAACATGCAATGGCCATGTACATACGAATTATGAGTGGCTTGGGACAAGAGCAAAGAAAGCAAGTGCCGGTGTATTCAACGTTGAACGCTTCACTGGAATCTTTGAATAGCTTGCTGCTGCTGTCGTTTGTTTTGGACAACGGTTGAGTGGCCTGCAACTTGGGCAGGGTTGCTGACCAATTCGCCCTCCCGCTGATCGGGCCGGACACAGCTACTTGCACACACACGTATGTATGTATGTGTGATGGCAGCATACTTGAACGCATAGCCGAACAGTTTCGCTCAATAACTTGCAAAGTTAAGTGGCAAAAAATCAGTAGAGCACAAGGATGAGCAGCAAAAACTTGCAGTAGCAGTGTAAAATAAATTTAAGAAATCGAAAAATAAAGCGGCGCTGATGGCACGACAAATGTCCACAGTTATTTGATTTGAGTTGACCGGGAAGAAAAACTTGAAGTTGAAGAAAAGCAAACGAGAGTAAACAGTGCAAATAGAGGCAACTCTGAACTTTTGCTGGCATGACATTCGAAGTTCAAAATCTCAACACCAACCAACCAACCAACCAACCAACCAACCAACCAACCAAACTCCAACAAAAACAGATTCCTAACTATGATTTTGTGAACAGCTGCTGAGCGTAGCCTTTTTCTGCGCACCTACCCATAAAATACAATATGTGCCACGTGTTGGTCAGTTGCCCAATGCGCCTGTTTGTGGGGATCAGCTGTTGACCCGAAATCAATTAAATTACAATCGAAAGTAAAACTAAGCGCAATAAGGCGAAAAATGACAATAAGATGGGCAGAGTTCAAATAAGTTTTGCAAATGGTAAAGAAGAAATTCAGTTAGGAACACTGTTTGCGTCTTTTTAGGGTATAAGTGGATTTGCCATGGGAGATGACGAAGTTTTCGAAACGCATACAATCGCTTTACCGTTAATATGTCTCCGTTAGAATATGCTCCTTTAAAGTTTAATTCCTTTAGTAGACAAAACTTAGTGAAGAGGACTTTTATTTAATAATATTTATAGAATAGTGAGCATGCTGAAAGATGAGCATCTAAAGGTTCATAGATAGGCTGTACTAATGAGATATTCAATTATGGTTGCCTACCGAGAGAGGTATACATAAGCTATATTTATAAAATACTGTTGAAGAGGGTTGCCACCAGTTTAGAAGGTTCAAGCCATTTTAATGGGAGCTTAAATGAAACATAACAACCAGATGTCTAACTGGATTTTAAATTCAAATCTAAATAGTTTAATTATTTCATAGCAATAGGTTTGTTCCACACGAGCCCGCGGGTACCCACGGTTGCCCAAAACAGTCCAGAAATCGTTCCTCACGCTAGAAAAATTGGTAATAGATAGCGAATACGTTCCACTTTTGGATCGTAAACGTCTTCTTCCTTGTGCACGAAACAGCCCGGACTTTTTTTCCGGGCACAAATGTGCAAGACGGCAATTTGAAATAACAGCTGTTTTTGTTTAAATTCAAAAGCAAATTTTATAAAAACAAAAGTGTAAAATATCGCAAACTCTATAGTTGTTTGGTAATTTTATTAGCCATATAAGATAATTACACGTAAAATCATTGTTTAGAGCTGATATGTTGATTCCGGGCACGAAATGTGGTTTTTTGCGTTCCTCACGCTTTGGGCACTTTTGAAACATGGTGGCACTTTTATGACACTAGTGAGAGAGTAACTTATTTTTACGCTCTAATAACCGGAGCAGCCCGGAAAGCGTGAGGAGCGAAGCTAATATTGTATTTTTGACGTTCCACATCACCTGGGTCAGAACGATGGCAAAATTATATGGGACGTAGAAATATGAAGGTCTTAATTTGATCGTCTAGATACTTCGCATTAAAAGCAGTGTGGCCTTTTGAAAAGTTCTTTGTGGCGTCTAAACTAACTGTAAATTTGAATTTTCTTTACAACTTTTGTGCCGCTAAAGGACCCAACACAAAAAAGAAAAACTATCAGCTGTTTTCCATGTTTTCAGCGGCGCTGATTACGAATCTGA
>NW_023458558.1:39186110-39191338 GCF_013731165.1 Rhagoletis pomonella | reverse complement strand
TTACTTTTAAAAGTCACAAATATAAATCAGTCACCGGCTTTTACTTTATAAATCATTTGTATATAAGTCATTAACATTTTGCGCAGCTAAGAAGGTGTTGGGAAACAAAAGTTCAATACGACTTATACAAATGACTGTTATAAAAAATAATTTTTATTTATGACTTTTATAAATAAAAGTCTTAGATAACTGTTATCTAAGGCATATAATTTAAAAACAAAATATAACTGTTATTTGCAGAATGGTTGCAATAGCTTCTCTGCAAGTTGACCCTTTCGTAATGCTGCAGGAAAACACTCCCAATCGAGGGAAGAGATATGTCGGGATCTTGAAATTCTGGGCCTTATTAAGTTGGTTTCAATCCCGAGCTTATTAAGTGCTTTAACCAAGGTTATGTTATGTCAGAACGTTGTTCAGTGCCAATGTCGAAGAAGACTGCAGCTGCAGCCTTCCCCTATGGGCTTTAAAATTTAGGCTAATTCTTAGATAAGTTACAATTAAATGACATTCAAACCGAAGCTCTATCGACCCCACACTGCTCATAGTCCAATTACCTTCCGCAGCACTCAGAGAGCTCAAGCAAGCTGAGTTACTCGCACGAATACGTCTATGGATGCATACATACAGAAATCGATGCCCCGTTCTGACGCCCGAAGCTCAAAACAATGGCTATATTTGTTTTTAGGGCTAATTTTAATTAGAAAAAGTGAACACTTAACTTGCATGAGTAAATGAATTTTACCTTATTTAGTTACCATAGCAAGGAAGCTAACTCATGTTCCTTGATAGACTCTAGTGCTTGTCGGACACTTCATCTCACTCTACATACTTCCGTTATTTTGTTAAACTTTAATTGAATTTGGAATTATTCTCTTCATATACTCGTAGTTTTGTGTACGCTTGTGTTTTGTTTCCGGTATTTTTATTTCATTTTTTAACCTTCCACATCTACTACTATTTGGTGTAATCCTAATATGACCATAGTCATACAAACGTAGATAAGTTTGAATGTGAAATCAAATTACTTTCATATAGTTGCATGTATGTTTGTGTAGTACCATGTAACTATGGAGTAGAAAGCAGCTGGTGCTTGATGTATGTAGTTTCCGTCAAAAATAAATAAGCCAACTTTTACCACATAGAAACAAAAACACTAAAGTTTACTTTCAGGCATGCCTGCCTACTCATACCTACTTGTATACTTGTAAATTATTATGAAGAGCACTTACCGAAGGAAAATCTTTAACAACATAAGTTTTGCCAGCATTTTCTAGTTCCGTAAACGTAAGATTGTACACCGTATGCATACATATACAGATGAACGTACATATGTAAGTATGTAGCTCATCAACAGAAAATAATTTTAGTTTTCAGAGAGGGTCAGTTGGAAATTTTTAAAGGACTGACTTATGAATTCCTCATTAGTGAACTATTTTCCGTACGTGAGTGAGAGTTTTGTGAGTTTCGAGAATCCGAGTACTTAAAATATTTGCTCGTTAGATTTTCAATATCTTCTTGCAAACAAGCATCTATTCATAAAATGTTCTTTTCTACACAGAAGCGTAGCTCGTATGCGTATTCGCAGCGCTTCACCAGAATGTTGCTAATGTTATAACGACTTTCCAATTTGATTTGAATTTTATTATCTTTCAGAAGTTTTAGTGAGACACACGATAATTAAGCCCCACTTGAAGTGCTTGACGATGAAAATAATGACGTCGAACGAACAACGAAGGCAGTGCGGGTATTAGTGATGTTTACATGGGGACAACAAACGCAAATCTCAGCAGATTACTAAAATCTTTCTAAACCAAAAACCTGTAAACAGCAAATAAACATACAAGAAAATGTGTCATAAAGTGCAGAAAATGTACTTAGTAGAAAACGGTGAAGCGACATATTAAAATTTGTTGCTCATACGCCCCACACGCCGCACAGTGGTGCCAAACTGAAATTTTGCTGTTCCAAATCGTCCAGAGCTTTCATTTTTCAACCGATTAGATTATTTTTTTTTTATAAAATCTAATAAAATTTGGAAGAGATTTTTGTATTTTTGTTTGTTTATTTTAAATTTTTAACTGCAAGTTGCAGATAAAGTTGCAATTTTAAAGAAAATAAAGGTGGCGTCATTCGTGGACCGCTAATCCATCGCCGATTTGAGAGCATTCACCCAAAGACGTCAAAAAATATATTTTTCGCAAACATAATTTTCAGGTTGTACTTATTTGCCGAAAAAAAATTACCTAAAAGTAGGTAAATGTACCTAAAAATGTTTTTTTGTTATTATTTGTATACAGTTTTGGTAGTGGGTGTAAACCTTCTTCTTCGGTACCATGTCTACTTTTGGACCAACATCAAAAAATATTTTCTATTAAAAATTTCTTTGAAAGGAATTCCTCCGAGCAGTTCCATAAAAATATATGTAGGTATTCACCATGGTACAATTATTACAGGTATTGTCTTCCCAGAGAGTTTTGCTTCACATCGAAATTCGTGCTCCCTTATTTTCTTTTTTTTTTTTGCTTTTTGTTTTCGCTCAATTTAATTTTTATAATATTTTTAAACAAAAGAAAAAATGTTTGTAATGATATGGGCCATGCAAAAATTTTAATTTATTTACTAAGCAAAATTTGTTTTCGGCTTTTGCAAATTAAATACGTTAGTTCTCTGCAGGAAGGTTTGTTTAATAAAATACGTGTATATTTATGGTATATGGGGTATGGAAATATCTCTTGTCCCTAGCAGTAAACCGAATATTTATATGATTTAGGCCCACTTGCAGAACGGCAGGTAATCTATTTAACTCGAAGTTTACCTGTTAAATTGTTAACTTGCTACAATTGTTCTTATGTATGTACAATTTGTTCCTGTGTATTTACATATGTATGTATGTAAGTACTTGAAATTTTATATTCAAATTCTAATAAGAAATGTAAACAAACGTCAACAAATAGAGAGTGGTGCCTACTTAATTTATAAATCCCGTAGGTTACTTAACTCAGGGTTAGTTTTAATGCTGCAAGACATTGTCTGGTTTAGGAAAATAACAATTTAATTCTGAACTACTTAACTCTCTATTTATATATTTAACTCTGTGAGCCTTACTGTCGTAGTCATTTAACAACATTTAACAAACTGTCATGAACTGTCATTGTCAAGACTTTATACCATACTTCTTCGTAGAGCAAAAACTCTATTTAGCTTGCCAAATAGAGTGTAGAGTTGGCGTAAAGTTTCCGCTCTAGTTGCGATGGACTGTGTACACGGCGGAAAGGTATCGCTAAAGAACTCTCACGTAGACTGTGTAGGTGAGTCTTTCATAGAGCCCTATTGAGTGTTTACACGTCTCTAGCGATATTTTTGCCTCAAACTCGCGTTTTTTCTCCACCGTGTACACTTGTCCTTAAAAAGCAAATTTAAGGTAAACACCCTATAGCCTAATAAATTTTAGCATAAAAAGTGGAAATTTTATGTGCTTAAGAAATCGCGTTGATTTCTAATACTTTTTTTCGAATATCTCATTTTACGTACATGTGAATGTATGTTAAGAAAAATGCCAACAAAAAAAAATATTTTTGTGAATTCTGAGCCACTTGAAATTTTCACCCTATTATAATAGAACTTAAAGGGCTATAAAACTGCATATCTAAGAGTTTTCTGAAAATTCCATAAAAATTTTATTTTAGTGACATTTTCCGTTCTGGGGTAGCCTATAATTGTTTTAACTAGTTTTCTCTCTAACTTTCTCTGCACTTGCACTAAAAAGTTTAATATAGCCTAATAAAAATTTAAAAATCTCGCTAAACAAATCTCTTCTAATTCTAATAAGCATTAAAAAAAATAATAATGGAATTTGTAGAACTACTTTCAATTGCAAATTCCAGCTTGACACCACTGTGCGGCGCGCTCTACACCAGCCCAATATATGTAATAACATAAAATATATCTAGTGTGCGCGTACATTTGCTAATGTGCAATTGTATAAAATACTATACCGCTAGTACCTTCACACATACATACATATGTACATGTATGTAATTATTTACGCGTACACTTTCAACACCTGCTATGCGCTAATTAAACACAATATGCACGCGGTTTGGCGTCTGGTTTTCCGTGCATTTTTCTGTTTCCAAAACCAGCCAAATCCATCCATTTGTGTACATTTACCTAGTTGTGTTCCTGCAGCAAATTCGTACATTTATATTCGTTATACGTTACCTCCTATTTGTATACGTAAATTAATTGTTTAACATTATTACCGCAAGCCTCAATAAGCGCGTGCGTGCATCTGCGTATGAATGTTATAATGAAATTTTGCCGTCAAAAACAAATAGCACACTTTTGCTCCAGGCCACATAACCATAAATGCCTAATATTTAAATTAAAATTGTTTTCCCTTCCCGAAATCGCACATGTTGGGTGCTGTGGTGGAGTTGGCAAATTTTCGTGCGCCCATTTACGTAATGCACTTTGTTTTATTGGCGAACCTGTTTAGAAATTTAGCGTTTATCTCTAATTGAACCAAAGCCGGAACACAACAAAAGAAATGTAAATTTAATATTTCTGCGGTCAATACGCAGCAGGCGTTTAAGTCAAAAAAATTTTTTTTTTTTTACTTTATGTATATACATACTTATCGACGCCTCCAACTCCGACTGGTTTAGAGGTGTCGATATGTACATGTCTAGCTGTTACGTCACCAATTACTTTTAAATGTTCTCAGTTTACAATAATCGTATGTAATTACTTTAAAAAAAAAGTTATTTGAGAAAACCATTCCTCTAAAGCACATTTAATTAGGATAAAGCTCTGTATAAGAAATCAACGAACTGTTTAAGACTAAAGCTTTTATGTTTTTTAGGTAACAACTTGTAAAAGTACGTTAGGTATATAGTAGCTTCATGGAAGGATGTATGCTTTTTAGGCGAGTCAATTCTGTCTTAAGTTGACTACTTATTTTGGCCGCAGATTTATTACTCGTGTGAATGTTGACACCAAACTTGCAAATTGTCAATGCCTTTGTTTACAAAACTGATGGTAGTTTTTGATGTCACAACAGAGAAATTAGGTTTCCGTTGTAAGATTCAGAGAGATGAAGTTGAAGATGAAGATGAAGATGAAGATGAAGATGAAGATGAAGATGAAGATGAAGATGAAGATGAAGATGAAGATGAAGATGAAGATGAAGATGAAGATGAAGATGAAGATGAAGATGAAGATGAAGA
>NW_023458558.1:39185876-39186010 GCF_013731165.1 Rhagoletis pomonella | reverse complement strand
ATGAAGATGAAGATGAAGATGAAGATGAAGATGAAGATGAATATGAACATGAACATGAACATGAACATGAACATGAACATGAAAATGAACATGAATATGAAGGCGTAGATAAACATAAACATAAACATAAACAT
>NW_023458558.1:39179141-39185776 GCF_013731165.1 Rhagoletis pomonella | reverse complement strand
GGATGTCTTGTTGGGCCGTTTAAATGGAATTGCGCAGGAGTCTAATACATATATGTATGATTACAATGGACAATTAATCGCATCAATTCAGAGAAATGAAAATAATTTTTGCAGGCTAAAGTTGGCAAGTTTATCTTATATTCATTTATGCACGCATATCTCTTTTATGGTAGACGCATACATTACATTGGTACCTTCTTACATTCGTACGTTTTCACACAGATGGCTAAGTATTTATTATTGCAAACACACATGTATGTATGTTACAAATATATATTTATGCAAGCTAGCGCGTCTTTGCCTCAAGAGTCCTGTACTCATAAGTAGGCCAGCCAGCAGCTCGTTTTGTGGATAATAATAAACAAGCTGAAAACATTTGTTAGGGATAACGAAAACAGAATCGTTACAAAAATGTTCAAATCCAATAAATGTCGGCAACATTGCTACTAGTAAAGCATGGTAATATCAAAAGCAATAGCGACATCATAAACTACAACAACAACATATTGACAAGCGCTCATGCAAGTGCTTAGGCAACAACAACAACAAGCCATATACAGAAAAGAAATATGAAAATGGAAAATAGGTTTGTACAGAATTGAATAAAGCAAACAAAAAATGGCAGAAATCGTGTACTAACTGCAACAACAGCTAACAAAGTCAAGACAACAATGGCAAAAGTGGAAATCAATTGCAGCATGAGCCGATGTCATGTGAGGGTGTTACCAATAGCATTAAGCTGCTGTGTTAGACAAAAGTCAGCTAGAAGCCTTTAGGTGAGATCGGTGAGGTTAAAAGACAGACATATACGAAGGCCGCCTGCTGGTGCGTATATGTTTTGTAAGAAGAAAATTTATGCATTCCACTTATGCGTATCTACATACAAATATACTTGCATGTGAGGATTTGTTGACATCACTATCGATCAGGGATGCCAACTCTATTAAGCCCAACTTCAACAAATTCCTGAAAAAATTCCCCTATTTTCAATTCCCCAAAATATCTATACATATATATAATACGCGAAGGCATTTTTTTGTTCAGGATAAAAGATCTGCACCGTTCGCTCGTCTTTCTAAAATGGGGTGTCAAATTAAAGCGCCTGGCCTGTAGATGTGTAAACTAGTTTTATTTTTTGGAAAAGAGTTGCCACCTTCTGAGCAATTCAATTCAAAATATTTAAAAATTAATGCCATCATATCCGCACGGTTCGTTCGATTTTCCAAAATGGGCTGTCAAATTAAAAGGCTTGCACTGTATGTGCAATAAGGTTTTATTTTTTCGAAAAGAGTTGCTACCTTTTAAAAACTTATATTCAAATAATTAAAAAATAAATCAATTATTACAAAATGGATATCAACCGAAATGGTTTTGAAAAGCTTTGTTTCTTAGGAGGGTTGCCACCTGCTTATTATATTGGGTAAGAAAAATGTTTATCACCATATGGGTACCAAATTAAAGGGGTTTAAGATAGTAGTAGTTTGAAAATGTTTGAAAAGCGTTGCCACCTGTTTGAAATGTCGCATTTAGTTTACTTATGATGTCTAAGGGAGGGAGTGTTAAGTAATCTTTAGTTTGAACGCAAAGAATATTTTCGAGATGTTAATAGAGGGTTGCCACCTCTTTAAAAAGTTTAATTCGAAGTATTTAATAAGTTAAATGAACTATGAAAATATGGGTATCAGTCGAAAGGGGTTTGAAAAACTTTTATTTCTGAACCTTGCAATTTATTTCATATCCACATGGTTGCATTAGGCAATTACGTTATGTTTTAAATCCGAACCACAGCGCAGTGTTTGAACTATTTATACGGATGCAGGTAGAAAACAACCATGATGACAGTTGATAAAAAACCTAGTTGGGCTTAGAGAGCGAAAATTAAAAGTCATAAACACAAAACTTCACATCATTTTCTAGCCTCCCTCCACCCCCTCCCTGTCCACGAACTGTACATTTCCACAAAAATATACTGGATGGAATCGGCGCGGTATCGGCTAATCAGTTTAGTTCCCTTTGGTGCTGAACCCATTAAATCAAGTGTCATGGAATATTCAGGTGAAGGAATTTATCATTTATTTGGTATTATCCTACTTTTTATCAAAAAATTTACTTTGAAATGTAGATGCTGAAGCTTATTAGTAAAAAAGTGTGAGTGCGGATACGTATAAATGGATCTTTTCGCGCGACTTTGGAAATACATGTAATTTTCGATTTTCTTAATTGTCGATTTTCAGCTTCTTTTTGCATAATTTCGTGAAAAGAATTGTACAAACAGTGGAAAAATCTCACCAAACATTGGAGGAAAAGGGAATATTTACACCTATGAAAATTTAAAATATTACATCTTTTCTCTTAGAGCGGAAAGCAGGAAAAAAATTAACCAAAATTCAATCACATTTAATGACTGAATTTAACTTTTGTGAGTTTTGGACTTTATAGTGATCAAATCTTCCCCATATTTTATATTAAGGGGTTTCTAATAAAAGAGAGAGTACGAACTGAATTTCATGGAAATCGGATGAAATTTAATGTTTCCGCCCACACGAGTGGAGGGCGTGGCAATTATTCCATCTTTACTTAATTTTATAATTCCCTATTCCGAAGTAAAATTAGAGCACATGTCAAGTTTCAGCGAAATCGGTGCAGGTTAACTATTATTTCCACCTGCCTCCATATATTCGAAACACTGTGCACCGTAAGGAGAGATATTAATTGCAAGTTATAATTTTATTCTCAATATGAATGTTCTAATCAAATTGGTTTGGATAATGAATTTCCACAAAATTGTATGCCTCTCTCCGATTCCACAAGGTTATTCAAATGCCACCAAAATTAGGTAATTCTCCCCTGGTTGGCAACACTGTTATCGATGGCCACTTGCGGTTACAATTTGTTCTCTCAGATTTTTTATTACTTGTGCTTTAACGAGTCGCTAGTTGGATCGTTACATGCATGCGCACATACTTATGTATGTATGTCTTTACACACTTTTATATGTTTGTATTACATATTTATGTTGGTAGCCCATATTAAGAGAGTTCATATTTCAGGTCTATTTACGTGCATTATTAGTAAATAAATTCTGAGAACCTTTTAATGAATATTTTGGGTTCGACGGTTCGCGTTCGAAAAACCAGCACGCTTATGTGCACACAGTCTTTTGTATTTATGTACTTGTAATATACATATGTATGTATGTATGCTTGTACCCACAGATAATCAGTGGAAATATTTTTGTTGCCTTTTTCATACACCATAATTGCTATAAAACACAAGATAGCGTTGTGATTTTATTGTAGCCGCATAATTTACCAAGATACAATTGGAACTAAAGAGCTAATAAATTTCAGAGTAAGATAGAATGTATCGGTTTCTGGTATAAGTTTGATGTGTGTTAACATCTTAGCTCATCCTCTTCTTCGGGTTTGGCAGAGTTTACCAAAGAACGCCAGTCGTTTGTTTTCTGTTCAAACTGACGCCAATTGGAAAAGCCAAGTCCTTCTCCACTTGGTCTTTCCAACGCAGTGGAGGCCTTCCTCTTTCTCTGTTGCCAGCATCGCGTTGAATACTTCCGAGCGTTTCTGTCCATACGAACGACATGACTTAGCCAGCATAGGAGCCCGATTTTAGTTAGCTGCACTATATCTATATCAATGAAAAGCTCATACAACTCATCGTATGATGCGGTATTCGCCATCACCATCTCGTAAAGGCTGTAAATCTTTAGCAGAATCTGTCTATCAAAATTTCCCTTAAATGTAGGGACGTGCCTCCTTCCGTCATTCACTCAAAGAGGGCACTCACCATTGTGAAAATTCTGTCTCCGAGTTAAAGTATAGGGTAATCCACACACGCCCTCCTAACCTAATCTAATCTTATCTCCAAGAGCCACTTCATCAGATGTTTTCATTGTCCATGCCTACGCACCATACACCAGCACTGGGACGATGAGTGACTTATAGAGTGTGATAGAGAAGACTTTACTTCTCAATTGCGGCCTTGAATTCATATATATGTAGGAACCGGCCTTTAGACTTTTTAAGTATTGTGGCAAAGAAATTTATCAATTTATATTTCAAATTTATATTCACTCCTCCCAATAATTATAGCACATTTGAATTGGACGAGTAAATGCTTGGCCAATTCCGAACCGATAGTTTCTATTTAAAAAGCAATTGCTCCAAATTGTTATTCTCTTATATGTTGTCTAAGTATATAGCAAATACCAACAAGTTTGGTTTGATATCTTTCGAGAACCGTTGTGACTACAATTAAAGGGTAATTTTTACTATGGTTTTACTTGGCAAGTAACTATAGCACTTTTGATGTTTTTATATAAAAATTTGTTTTTTCTATTCGTTTGAACTGTTGTTTAATTTTTAGTTTTGGATCTCTGTGATCCGGAATACATCTAAAAGTGTACAAAGATTATACCAGGTAAAGATCCACAAAAACTTTTAATTAGAGTTCCCAAAAAGTTTTCAATCCAGACTTGGGTAGTATGATGCCTAGAGCAGGTGTTGGGAATTTTTATTAGCTGCAAACCTATGTCTGGCATCTAGTGTTACATTTGCGGCACAGTTCTTAGCAAAACTCAAATAAACAAGACAATTCAATATGTCCATTTTTAAAGGATCAATGGTAAAAGGATTTTTCATTTTACCCAACCAGACTATTTAGCTGAGTTCTCCCTCACTTAACATATAAAAAATCAATACATTAATTTCTCTAACTGTTCTTTTTCTCAACATACATATTAGATTTTGTCACTAAAAAAGTTCATTTTCCAGAATGCGTGACATGGATTGTTTTTCATTTCAATATACACCAACTTTCAGCTTGCTTGTAACTTCATCTATCACATCAGCTATGAGTGCTCTATGTGCACAACCCTCATAGGCAATTGTTATTTGTTTAAAGCCAAGCCAATATAATATCACTATTACGATATCATCAAATAACTGTTATATTTCTTCAAAAAAAAATATACCCACCTTTCTAAAAATGTATACCATTTACCTTCTTCACCTCTTCTTCGCTTCGAAACGTATGGAAAGATGCGCCCCATCTAAGTATGCGCACACTACTTAGTATCTGTATGTACTTGTAGCTTTTATGTGTGTACATACGTATGTAGCTACAACGAGGAATGCACATTGGTGCAACAATAAATCTTCCAAATTCCTATCAACACAAACACAAATCCTGCTAGCTGTACGCACTTAATTTACAAGCTTCACAAACTAGTTTGCCAAAAGCCAGTTACCAAGCAATACCTTGGCCTCAGCCAAGTCTTGGTTGCATTGTTGTCACTTTTGCTAGCTGGTGCTACTCGACTTCATTATTCTCATTACAAACGTTTCTGCTGGCAGCGACTATACATACAACGATTTTCCACCTCTTTGCACACCTTTTTACTCCTCTGAAGTCATATATCTTTGGAGATGTACCATACATGCATAAAGACATACACATATGTACTCGTATGTACTTTATAGGTGTATATACATACATACGTGTGTATGTAAGTGCGCGTGGGTAATGGCTTACCATCAAATTACCTGTCAACATAATAAAGTAGCCAGCATTGCTGCATTTTTTGTATAAGTACCAATTCGTATTATACATTTACCCGTAATCGTCGTACCTGTAGTTTTGCGCAGTCCGAAAGTGGATGAATATCTGTAATGAAGTTATGTTTTGTAAAGTTATATTAAAATGCACTTTTTCTTTTTTGTTCAAAGATTTAATTACAGTTCTGTGATTTCTTTGTATGAAATGATTAATTCCGCGTATTTAAAATGAGGTAAATGAGTTAGTTAGTAAATTTAACTACACATTTTATTTAACGAAGAAATTGTAATGTCAAGATAGTAAAATATACGCCGAATGATTAGTCATAAAAGTAAACCTTTAAGCTTCAGAAGAATCTCTTATTAAATGTGTTTTGATACTGGTGCCAAATGTTCCAATAATCCAAGCGAGGTCCTTTGGCTAAGTTCAATTTATGTCATACGGTGATCCTAGGAAGCGAAGTATAGTCCTAGCAGGGGCAGCACAGTGGCACATAATATGCTCTCAGTTCCTTTTTCCCCATGAAACAGTCAACAGTAGTCATCGTTTACAACCCCTACGTAGCCTATAGGTAAAGCAATTCTTACTTCGTGCCTTCCTTACTTAAAGAGTGCTCTGGTTGATATTTTAATATCATAATTATTATCAAAAGACTTTCATAATATAAGTCTCAAAATAAAAGTCTTTGAAAACTTAAAAATATTTAACTTACTGATAATTATTATGAAAAGACTTCTATTATATAAGTCTTAAAATAATAGTTATCCATGGCTTAAAAACATTTTCTCACAAATAATTATTATTAAAAGACTTTTATATTTCTTATGAAAGTTTTGATGACTTTCTTAAAACTCCAACATGAAATAATTATTATTCTGGGTCTCTGATTTTTTGAGCATGAAATATGAGAAAGAAATTGTGTTACTCATACGGTCGTGAAACCTGTTGTCACATATGCGGCACTGGCCTGGTGGCCAAAAGTAAAGAAAGCAAGTGCGTGTGCCACCTTGAGCAAGCTACACCGCTTGATCTGTGTGGCCATCACAGGAGCTATGCGCACC
>NW_023458558.1:39126540-39179041 GCF_013731165.1 Rhagoletis pomonella | reverse complement strand
ATAAACATAAACATAAACATAAACATTAAAAGCGATAGAGACAAAGATAGAGAGGAAGAAAGTGATAGGGATAAAAAGGAAATACAACTGAAGAATGTGCGATGTTATATTGTGATGTGTTATGCTACATATGTTATGTTATTGAATCTAATGCTATTCTATGTTACGTTATGCTAAGTACTAAGCTAAACTCCCCTCCACTTAACCCATTCCAACAAATTTTATTTCAGCTCAACTCAACTCACATAAACTATCCTTAATTTTAGCGGTTGAATTTCAACCGCTGGGCGAACACTAGTATTAATAAATCAACAAAGAACTCAAATATGTTTAACCGACTTCAAAACAAGGGAGAGGTTATCAATTCGTCGGAATATTGTTTTCTTTTTTTACCGCACAACTTTGGACCAGTTGAACCAATTTCAATTATTCTTTTTTTATCGGAAAGGGGCGTCCCCTGATTTGATTTTGATCCGGATTTGGATTTGGGGTGCGTTATCAGACAAATGAAGATGCCTACACTTTTGCGCCGCCTCTAAAGGGAAAGCACCAGGCGTGACGCGAATGTAACTAAACTTCTTCATAAATTTTTGGTATTTATTTTATTTTATTTATTTATTTATTTATTTATTTGTTTATGAAGTCTACAACAGGATGTTCTTACAGACTACACATATTAGAAAAAATTACATATTATAAAATATTATTGAGATTACTTAAATAAGATTCAAGCCGATTTCGGAAAATACCCTTTGGCATAGAGAGATCAAGGTCTATAGAACTAGAAATAGTATTGATTTCTTGCAAAGTTCTATTTAAGGGAGCATTTCGACTGTAAAGAGTTTTGCTAATAGCGACTCTAAACAAATCAGAATGCCGCAAAATTCTGCTAGGAACATTGAAATAAATTCTGCTGAGCAGTAAGGGGCAATCAACGTTACCGGAAATTACATCGAAAATGAAGGAAATGGACCGGAAAATTCTTCGGTTATGCAATGGCATTAAGTTAATTAATTGACAACGAGAAAAATAGGATGGGATAGGGTCGGAGAAGTTAAGCGATCTTAAGGCGTGTCGGATAAACACGCGCTGGACTGACTCAATCCTGTTTATGTGGACTTGGTAATAAGGTCTCCAAATAAAGGCAGCGTACTCTAATCTTGACCGAACAAATGCAGAGTATAAGACTTTGTGAGTGTAGGGATTCAAAAACGCAGTACTGTTGCGTCTTACAAAAGCAAGCATCGAAAATGAATTAGCTACGATATAATTGACATGCGTAATGAAGGTAAATTTCGAATAGAAAAATACTCCGAGGTCCTTAACTACGTTGAGAGACTCCAATCTAGTATCAGAAATACGGTATGATGTGGATAGCGGTGTAGATTGTTTTGAAAACGTGATTTGGTTACATTTTTTAATGTTAAGAAATAAGCGATTCTTAACACACCACAAAAATAATCTGTCAAGATCAGCTTGAAGTAGAAGCGCGTCATTATAAGATCTAATAACTGAGTAGACTTTTAAATCATCTGCGTATAAGAGATACTTAGAGGTAGCAAAGCACGACCCGATGTCATTAATAAATATTAAGAAGAACAATGGGCCCAATATACTACCTTGCGGAACTCCAGAGGTGAGAAAAAAGGTCTTCGAAGAAGCGCCATCTAGAACAACACAACTAGTTCTGTGTGATAGATAGGTCTTTATCCACTGAAGCATGGACGAGTGAAACCCAAGCTGCGAAAGTTTACTAATTAAAATCGTGTGCGAAATTCTATCAAATGCCTTTTTATATACATATCTATCGATAGAAGTGTTAATTCTTGCTCAAAACCGTGTTCTGAGCGCTGATTGGTTTTACAAGTTTCTAAAGTACTTTCCTTTAGTCGCACCCGTTATTTCTTATCTGACAACTGCTTTCTTCCTATATACCCGACAAAGATACTGGTTATTGCACTATCTAAAACGATGCGGATTTAGTATAATCGAACTTAAAATGACTTAGAAAATATTCTTGGGTAAGCAACACCAAGCTGAATAATATCCAAACAAGAGAAAATAATGACAAATATGCTCATTTAGACACACCCGCGCATACAGATGTATTTCGAGTAACGTCTAGAAAAAACGATGCCAGTCAGCAAAAGAAATGTAGCTTATCAAATAAATGTTGTCAGCAGATAATCTCACTGTGGCAAAATAAAAGACGAATCGACGATTAATGCGCTGCCGATTGAAAAGCTTTTGCGCAAAGACAAAAAGGGACTTAAATAGTTGATATGAAAGTAACTGAAACAATGTGTACCGACAACTACAACACGAGTAACAACGCGACATTCGCCAGCGATTGTCTGACAACAGTTTCCAAATCCTACAAAAAAATGGTGCCTTTTCTGTTGGAATTTCTTTTTGCTGATGCAGCTTATTTCAGCGCCTGCCAACCCAGTCAACCGCCCACTAAATGACGAGCGATGCTTTACTGCAGCTTGATTGCCAACATTTTCGCCTTTTTCCTGCTCAGTTGTCTGACTGATAACACAGCTGTCCAAATTACGTACATGCGTTGTTTCAAGCTTTTGTACATTTGTACGCTTGTATGTATATGAAATGTGAATGCGAAAGTATGAGTATCCACTCCTTTTAATGCGCCTCACTTTAAGCGTTAAGTTGTCAAATTGCGGCTTAACTGTTTGCCTGCTCTCTTTTTTCTTATTGTTGCTTTTTTTTGTTTCTTCGCCTTCTGTTGCTGTGTTGTACGATTTGCTTATTATAAAACATTGTTGTAGTTGTTGATTTCAGCCCAAAGATATGCAGTACAGCTGACTACAAATCATGCATAGCTGTGAATTGGCCATACTAAGCCAGAAGAATTTGGCGATGGGGAGAGTATATAAATGTGCAGGATTATGGGACACTTAAAAGCGATAATCGGCACTGTTAGCTAATCGCATGCATTAAGCTGCGTTGTTACTGTTACTTTCACTTACATATTTTTTAGCACAACGATAGATTAGGCTAGGTACAAGTACTTTGCTTTTAATTTGAAGGGAGCTTGTACATTCTTCAAAATGGGCTTGAATAACATCTATCAATAAAAATAACAGGAATTTATCGAATAAATTAATTATATTAAAGAAACAAAGGTTGCGCAGCAGTAAATACGTATTTTACAAAAATAGTGGGGCATTCGTTTCTCTTCTGTGCGGGCGGATACCCGCAATTTCAAATGCCAAGGGAATCCAAGTTCTTCTCCGCTTGGTCCTTCCATCGCAGTGGAGGCCTCCCTCTTCCTCTGCTACTACCAGCGCATTTATATAAATGCTTTGTTTCCTCATCCAACTTGGAAAAGACAGAACAGACTTCACGATTTTGTTTGGCGATGATGTCCATGTCATCGGCGTACGACATCAATTGCACGCTCTCTGCAGCTCCTTTTATCTTCTCCAGCATAAGATTAAATTAATCACATGAGAGGAAGTCGCCCGGTCTCAAACCCCGTTTGGTAGCAAACTGTTCGGGGAGATCTGATGGTATTACTCAACGTCATTTTACATAGTCGTATTAGTTTCGAGAGGATGCCGAATTCTGATATCGCAGCATATAGGCAACTCTTTTTAGTGCTATCGACTTTGAAGTCGACAAATAGGTGGTATTTTCCAAGATTTGGCGTATTGTTAATACCTGGCCTATGAGGAATTTTCCAGGTCAGAAGCCACTCTGATAAGGCCCAATCAGTTCATTTACGGTGGGCTGCATTCTTGCACAAAATACGCTCGATAAGATCTTCATTTTTGAATCCTTATCAAAACTCAAACCTCTATTCGGCGTAACAACAGCAAACAAGAGTTCAGTTCAGGATGAGAAAAACACGAAAATATTGTGCAAAGGGATATTGTAGAAAAGGATAGATTATTTGATTCAAAAACCCAAATAGAAAGAGAAGAATGTTTCAGAGAAATGTCACATAGCATATCCATTATAATTTTTAAAGGGGAAACTATGCAGTTTCTGAAATATTAAGGATTATGAAAGTCAAGTAAAAGGCTACTAAGGCTATCAACGATCTATTTACATGGTCTGAGATCAATAAATATCAAGAACCTCAACATATTGCTACAGAGTACCGAGTGATTTTTGGGATAACGCCAAAAACTCACCACCTTAGAAATTTCACAAATAGCTTTGTGTACAACAGGATACTGCCGCCTAACCTAATCTAATCTGAAACGAAAATTTTAAGTACATTGTGTAAATCATTTGATAATTGTACATATTGAGCTTAAGAGAGAATGGATCTAAAGCCGACAATTTGCAAATTTTTAATTAGAAACTTTTTCTTCTTTAAACCATGGTGAAGTAGTAAAACAGCTTTCCCGCTTTATTTTCATTATTTTCTCCTCGACATTCGGCTATCTTATAGAAATTTTTGAATGCAAATTTTCAATTAAGATAGTGTCAAATCTTCATTCTCGCTCTTATTACTACACCTGGTATAATTTTACCATGTTCATACCTTGAACTTTTTAACTTCGTACGCTCTAGCTGAGGACATTCAATTTGAAAAATTATCGTCTTCATAAAACCTTCAATGCTAATTTCATCGTAATTTATTACTTCATTGCATAGCTACGTACGTATGTATAGTATCACGTCTTACATCCCTTTGCTTAAATTTTGTATCAAAACACCATTGCCGATATATTAATTACAGTTAATTATTTAAAGTATTATTCAGGTATTTAAGCAATATTTATGTATGTATCTGCTTTCCTACTGTGTCAATATGTACATTTGTGTAAGTACACACTTGGGATTGTTTAGCAGTTAGCTGCTTCGACACCCCGTTTGGCATATAATTGATTACACCCGCAGTGTAACGGAATTATCCCAGTGATAATTTTCATTAACACTCAATTAGTCTTTAGATAGTCAAGGAGGTTTCTAGTTGGACTAGCTCGCTCAAAAATTTGCTTTAAGATTGCCCTTTATCGACTGATTGCTTAATCTCTTCAGTTGTTGAACTAGGGGAAACCAGAAAATATTTAGAATATGCAATATTATTAGCATATTCAAGTTAAAAACTGCACATGAAAAATTCATTTTGATTGTATTGAATTAAATTTTATAAATCAGTACGAAAACATCTGTCACTACATAGATTAATTTTTATTTCGCTTCATACTGTCGAAATATGTATGACTTTTAATACTAGCTTAAGTCCCCTTATTAGTATTTCTATGCGCGTACGTACTCGTCTTCGCATTGTGTCCGTCTTCGGACTTGTGTATAAGTTTGGTAAATTCAAATTTTCAAACAGTTGGCAGCCCTCCTATATATAGTTAAGAAATAAAGCCTTTTTAAACCCACTTCATTGAATACTCACCTTTCAGTAATACCCTTTAACTTATTAAACAATTTGTGTTAAAAATTTTAAACAGGTGGCAACCATCTTTATTAGCATAAATGTTCAAATTTCTTGCCACTCCTTCGTTTGACGCCCATATTTTAAAAATGCATATAACCTCTGCATACTTTTATTAAACTACACTTTTCAAACAGCTGGCAACCATATTCAAAATATTTTATGACCAAAACCTTGTCAAACCCTTTTCAACTGGGATCTATATTCTGATATATATACAAATTATCCAATTCCCTTAATTCAAGTTCAATTTAATTCTTAAAGAAAGTGGCAACCCTTCTGCATGTATCTTATAAATAACATTCTAATCAAAGCCATTTTGATTCATATCCATATTGGAGTAGTTTATTTAACCTGTCTTCGCCTGACATATCATGACATATATTTAAATTTTTTAATTGCCTTAATGCTTTAAACAGTAAAACAATAAATGATTTATCTTATTAAATAATTTCAAGTCAATTTTTTATCAAGTGGATATTTTTTTTGATAAAAAAAAAATCGGGTTTACGATATGTCTACTACTCTAAGGAACTAATATTACGAAAATGATAGTTATATCTGCAAGGCCTAAGTTGCTAGAACACTTTAAAGGCTCACAATTTACCCCAAAATAAGCCAATATTTATTTTTGTTTCCACGACATAAAACGAACTGATTAACTAGTTTTAAGGATGAACGCGTCAGTAAGTTTAGGATTTTCTATTTGAAACCATTTTCTTTGTATACGCTTCATTACTTCTCGTAAAATAAACGTTTTTGTTCTAATAATAATTATAAATATATAATTTTCTTATTAGAGAGTACTATGTTATTTAGCGTTTAGTTGGTCACTGCCCGAAGGATATTGTTACTGATAGAAAGGAATTCCCAACGAGGCAGCCACATTGAAACCACTATTTGCTTATCAAGTTGCCTACCATTAGCAAACAGCTTTGAACCATAACTTCCTAGTCTTTTCATCGGACAATTTTTTACTGCAGGAATGCGTTTACGCGCAAGTTGTAAGTGTGAAAACTGTTGGCTGCGCAATTCGTTCGTATTTCCGGCATTTTCCCTTACGTACATGTACGACGATAAGATTTGTCATTATCTCAGCTATCAATAACAAGGGCTTTGTTACGTATACAGACTAGGCAATAAATATGTTTTTGTGAACTCTGCCTAAAATATTTACGGAGATGGGAGTGCGGCAGGTCAAAGGTATTAAACAATGAAATACATCACTTGTCAAGAGCCAAAAAAAGAAGAGAGTCATAACGAAAATAAAAAAACGAGTTAATGAACTGGATTGCAGTTAGAGAAAATCTTGTTGTAATGGCATATAAATCGCTTAGCTAAATCTAGAAATTTTTGTTCATTTGTTTTGTAGCAATTTCGTGAGATCTCTACTACTGCTACTGGCTACTAGCCAGGGTTAATGTTTTAGGGTCACACCTAAATTTTACTCGCTCACGATAAGCAGCGGGTCCTTCGTTGCTGATTATAGAAAAACCCGTGGGAAGACACCTTACTGATTCGGTCAACAGTAGCACGTCGATCGTTGAAGCCTGTTGTCGCCACTCCAAGATTGCGTCTCCGTTGATTTTAGAACCTTAGGGCAGAGTTTATTCGATATTCCGAGGGGGAAGAGTTTTTTATTCCTTCTGCCGCCCAATATATAGGCAGTTAGAAACAATGTTTCCTTCCGGGTGGTAGTGGCACCTCTAACCACTCGGCTGCTCAATTACAAAAAAAAATGGCCAAAACAATGATTTTAATATGAAAGCATATATACTGGCTGCAAAAAACTCATATTGTTTCATTTTATTTGAATTTGAAACTAAAAAACCGGATTCTTTAATTTTTCCTCCCAACAATGCGGTACTTCGGGACGTAAGAAATTTTTTAAGAAAAACCTACCTTTCCGTCGTTTTCAGCGTTAAATTGTGATTTACGAACGTCATTTTTTTCTACAAATAATATGACCTTGGTTATCGAAAAATCCTTTTACACGAAATTTCGAAATTCAAGTGCCGATAGCGAGCTTTAAATTTAAGTTTTCTAACCCCATCTTGAAGCAGGAGCCTTCTTTTTTATCAAATATACGATATCTCACGGTTCATCGGAGATCTGAAAACTAAAGGTAAAGACAAAGGTGGAGGCAAATTTAAGTACTTAATACAATGAAAATGGTAAAGGTGAATATGTAGATGAAGAAAATAATGACGATAAAAATCAGGATAAAGGTAAAGGAAAAGATAAAAATAAATGAAAGGATACATATAAATTTAAAAATAAAGATAAAGATAAGAAAACGATAGAGACAAAAATATAGATTAAAAAGTGATAGAGATAAAGACAGAGACAAAGAAAAATATACAACTGAAGATCGAGATTTTTTCTTTTATGTTATGCTATGTTATGATATGTTTTGTTACGGTCATGTTATCCTGTTTAACAATTTTCGCCCTAACTCACCAAAGCTCAATTAAAATCACCTCAATTCCCCCCATATGCCCTCAAGTAACTTCACAACAATTCCTCTCAGTTCACCTCCAACTTACCTCATTTCATAGCACCTCAATTCAAATAATGTTATTTCACCTCAACTTACCTCCACTCATCTCACCTCAGCTTAACTCACCTTTACTTATCTAAACCCACCTCACATGAACTCACCTTCACCCTAGCTCACTTCAATTCCCCTTAATATTAGTGCTCGAATTTCAACCGCTGTAGTGCGCTGGGCCAACAGTAGATACAATGAAATACTGCAATATGGATGTCAAACGCAACATGTTCAACAAACCTTTATTACGAAAACAGGGGTATCTTCTCTATAAAAAATCAAATTCAATTAAAGTGAAAAATTTGCAAAGTGGAATATCTTTTGTCTGTACAACAACCTTTCCCAAATTTCTTTACGTTTATTCTGCTAAAAAGCTAAATGAAATATACCAATAAGATTTTGATATGAAACAAACAGCGTTGGTTTTTTTCTTCAGACACATTTTTTAAAAGAATGGCCACCTACAAATTTATTTTAAAAAGAGTAGCCACAAAATGTAATTTGTTTTTTTTTTTTTAATACTGAAATGGCCAATTAAGTTGAAATTTAACACACTTACCATGTTTTGGTTAGAGAAATTCATTTTCATAACGTTAAAACTAACTTATCGCAGCAGGAGCAAAAGCTTGTATTTTATAATTACAAGTTTCTGATGAATTCGTGTCACACCTAAAATGACAAGCAAAAGGAAACTTTTTGCAGTGTACAGGAAGTAAATTTATCTATCAAATTCATTACAATGCAATTGATATTCGGCTATTGTTCTTGACAAAACAACATCCGTTGCATGTTCTTTTGAAGCACATTTAAGCGGATATATGTATACATACATATATATGTAAGTATGTATAGTGCATCCAAACATATTTACTATTTTCACATTTATGTGCATACATTATGTGTATATACATACATACACAGTATGTTTATGCCAAAGTACTACATATACATGGGTACTATAAGTATGAATGTATTTGCTGTATTCATCGAATATCCTGTAGCAATTTCTGCCATTGTAGATTGTTACAATTGCTGCTGCTGCATTTTGTGGCGGAAATGAGCATTTTTATTGCTGTTCCTATTGTTGACACTGCTGCTATTGTTCTTTTCAACGCAGTTGTTGTTGGTAGAGAAGGCTTACGCTGCACTTAGCTTTTCGTTGCACTTCGCTTGCCTCTACACATACTAATGCATATATGTTCTGCAACTGGTTTAGGTAGCCTAAAGGTCTCATATGAATCCAAAGTAAGAATGATTGTGTTTATATTCTCATCAGCGCATTTATGTGAGTAAATGTGTGTATTGATATAAATATGTGCATGCATATGTATGTATAAAAACAATTACAACACGTCACTGTAGCAAAGTCATTGAAAAGTTGAGAAACGGGCAACCTCCGGCTATTTATGTGTTCTGCGCTGTGTAAAGCTAAAATTAGTCAAGAACGCAGAACGTATACTTAAAAGTAGTCTGTATACGCAGATTTTCGTCGATTACTGGAGCCCTCAGTGTTGCTTAATACATTGTTGCCACTCATCAATGCCTTTTCATAAACTTGCCGTTTCAACTACAATTTTTCGTGCGGTAATAGATTGTAGCTAAATATAAACTACTTAGTTTTCAACAAAAGGGCTTCAGTCTTTCACACATTATTGTGGTTAGAAATTTATAAGCTGGCTTTGAACAGCTTTGCATATAAACCCCCAACTCCAGGGGCATTATTGATTCTAAGCCGGGGACGTGAGTTTCGTCCCTATGCATTGATTTGGTTTATTCTTCATCAAACGCATCACCATTCGAAAGAGTTGAGAAGCGTTCGCTTCATATGTCGAGAGTTTTCTGGACGTATGTTTTCAGATTGCCCTATTCTGCTTGGGCTGGTTGCTGGGTGATATGACAAAGCGGACGCAAAGATAAGTCAAGAACGCTTTAAGCATACTTTCCGTCCAACAGGGCAATTCTGGCTACTGTTTTTCTACTCCATCTGATGGGGATTGAACCCGGACAGCCTTGGTAGCAACCAATTTTGTCAAGCATCTCTGCACACTCACCTACAGCCATGCATGTGAATGTGGTTTCATATGTGGAGTTTGAATCAACACCACATTTCGCTATATTGATGCCGTCAGTTCATAAGACTAGATTTTAAACACAAATTTCTATATATGAAACCTAGAAACTAGAATTAAAACATTATGGTTTGATTTACATATAAACCTCTCATAGCAAAACATAATTTTCTCGGCTGCCTGGACTAAAATTCAAACCAGAATATATTAAAAATTGCTTAAAACAATTGACTGGTTTAAAAAGTAGACTATATAAAAGATTAAAAAAGGCAGTAGTACCAGTGCGGTTTAAAAATTAAACCGAAATTTTAGACCATATACAAATGTATGGGTAGCGTTAATTTCTTTATGATTCAATCAATGATCGCATCTGAAGCAAATTAGTACGGGACCATCCTGGAGGTACCAGCTTTCCGATAAAAAATAAAACAATAATAATTATCACGTGATCCAAATTTATGCGGTAACATACAAAAAAATATTACGACCAATCGCTAGCCTTCTCCTTTTTTGAAGTCGGTTAAAAAAGAGAAAAATCCTGCTGCCCGAGGATGCGAAATTCAGGTCTCCCGGTGTTTTGCTCAGTCGGTCATTACGATTGATATATACATACATCTCCATTTGAAACATGCTGAATTGTTTTCTGCCAAAAGAGCTTTTCCCCATGAAAATTGGCTAGGGGGTTTGTTTTGTAAGACTTTCGTGCCAGAATAAACAAAATCTTTGAAACTACTGTTTTGCATAAGACTTGCAACTATCTTAACTAGAATTTTCCTGTAAGTATCTCAACGTGGGTCTTCGGTCAGTGTCGCCCAAGTGGCTTTGGGGATGTGCGGCCGCTGTGAGAGATAAGCTACATAGGTGCATTCTTGGCCAAGAGCCAATCAACTTTCATAAAATATTTGGTTGATAAAAAAGCAATGGCTTGGGATATGGATATTTATGTACATACATATTAGAGTCCAGCGCAATTGTATTTGCCGCATTTCATTCAATAAGTACTCCTTGCATTGTACTCTACTCCCAACACATTGTTACTTTTTTTCCGCATACATACACTACTTGGCGTTGAGAGAGTAAATACTTGACGTACTTGCTATTACTCCACCAAAGTACGTACTCTACTTTCCCTCATCGCGTACGAGAGATATTTGCTGCTGCCAAAAGGGAGTAGCAAATCTACTCTCTGTATACTTGTAGTACGGTAAGTACTTGCGTATTAAATTTCAATTCTGGTTTCTAGCCTACTAGTTGATATCGTTTGCAGCGCTGGTCAGTGAAATTGAAAGAGTAAAAATAGAATATGGAAATCGACGATGTAAGGAAATGTTTACGGCCTTATTTATAAAAAATAACGTAGATTTAGACAGTTGTTTATTGTGACATTTTCATAAAACTTTTGTATTCAAGCAGCTTTTTAAATCTATGTATGTACTTAAATTTTTATGAAAGTATTATTTCTCGTCTCTAATTTTCTATAAAACTATTTGCAGTCATTAACCAACAAATAAGTTGTCAAAAACAATAACTTAAGCAATGCTGCTATACGAAATAAAATTATTAGTGGCAAATCAAAATTTTGAAAAGTGCCGATTTTCACATTCGATAGTTGGACATGGTAGCGACGAGATGTACGAGCATTTTTTTCTTAAGAGCTGCATACTGATTTAAGAAATTTTTTATAGAAGAAAATTTATTTTCCATTTATTGTGCGTAATTTTATATGAATTTTTAGTTTTTTCTTGAGAGCCTTTACAAATAAAAAAAATTTCGGAATATGTACATACATATGTACATACATACGCAGCCATATAACTTGATTTCAAGAGAAACGAATTTTCATTTGGCACGTTCAGAAGGCGAAACAGCTCAGTAACTGGTGCGATTGCACCTTCTGAACGCGTTGTTGCGTACTTCTGATCAACTGAATAGTTGCGTGTTAGATGATCGTAATATTTTTCTGATCATTTGAGACAACATGTTGGTGTGTACCTTTGAGAGTTGAATTTGACAGCTAATGTATGAAGTCGTTCAAAAGACGCATAACGATCACTGATTTTTGTTTAGCAACGGTTGCGCTCAACTGCCGCGCCTTCTGAACCTACCTATTGATAACTTTTTTTTTTTGATAACACTGCGACAGCTCAAATTGGTATTGAGTAAACCCAAATGCAAGATAGAGTTTTTGAATTTCATTGAGTTTTTTTAATAAATACTGAAATTAGAGGTGTATGAATGGCGAAAGAAAAACTTCATCCGATTTTTTTTAAATCGACACTACATTTTAACATATGTACATATGTCCATGCATACATAAATATATTTAATATGAACCCATGATTTCAATTCTACGCATATCGTCAGGGTTTTCCTCACAACTTGGTTTTGCTGCAGTGAAGCGACAGAACAAGTGACGAGAAAAAATATATGCGGACACTTACATATATATGTATCTATGCATATACGTATCTATGCACATACGTATCTATGCACATACATATCTATGCACATACATATCTATGCACATACGTATCTATGCACATACGTATCTATGCACATATGTATGTATCTATGCACATATGTACGTATCTATGCACATACATACATATGTACTTAGGTATGTATATCAGCATTTTAGTTGAAAGTACGTTTTGCTCGTCGCTCTCTTCATCGCTCCACTACATTCCTGTCCTTAGTTTTTTTTTCAGATACCACAAATGCGCGATCCAGAAAATTCTTCTATCATTCTTGCCACAAATGTATGTTTTCTTCGAAAATACTCAAGTACTACCAGTAGAGTACTCTACTGTCAAATACCTTTTACTCGCAGTAGTTGCGGAAGGCAAAGTAAATACTCTACGCGTGTTGCTATTGATCGGTAGTTTACGTACGCTTGCTGAAACTGGTTTATGCTTACTCACAATTGACCCGAACGATGAAAGTAGGGGATGGAAAGTATTTGCGCGGCGATCGGATGTCTTGTTGGGCCGTTTAAATGGAATTGCGCAGGAGTCTAATACATATATGTATGATTACAATGGACAATTAATCGCATCAATTCAGAGAAATGAAAATAATTTTTGCAGGCTAAAGTTGGCAAGTTTATCTTATATTCATTTATGCACGCATATCTCTTTTATGGTAGACGCATACATTACATTGGTACCTTCTTACATTCGTACGTTTTCACACAGATGGCTAAGTATTTATTATTGCAAACACACATGTATGTATGTTACAAATATATATTTATGCAAGCTAGCGCGTCTTTGCCTCAAGAGTCCTGTACTCATAAGTAGGCCAGCCAGCAGCTCGTTTTGTGGATAATAATAAACAAGCTGAAAACATTTGTTAGGGATAACGAAAACAGAATCGTTACAAAAATGTTCAAATCCAATAAATGTCGGCAACATTGCTACTAGTAAAGCATGGTAATATCAAAAGCAATAGCGACATCATAAACTACAACAACAACATATTGACAAGCGCTCATGCAAGTGCTTAGGCAACAACAACAACAAGCCATATACAGAAAAGAAATATGAAAATGGAAAATAGGTTTGTACAGAATTGAATAAAGCAAACAAAAAATGGCAGAAATCGTGTACTAACTGCAACAACAGCTAACAAAGTCAAGACAACAATGGCAAAAGTGGAAATCAATTGCAGCATGAGCCGATGTCATGTGAGGGTGTTACCAATAGCATTAAGCTGCTGTGTTAGACAAAAGTCAGCTAGAAGCCTTTAGGTGAGATCGGTGAGGTTAAAAGACAGACATATACGAAGGCCGCCTGCTGGTGCGTATATGTTTTGTAAGAAGAAAATTTATGCATTCCACTTATGCGTATCTACATACAAATATACTTGCATGTGAGGATTTGTTGACATCACTATCGATCAGGGATGCCAACTCTATTAAGCCCAACTTCAACAAATTCCTGAAAAAATTCCCCTATTTCCAATTCCCCAAAATATCTATACATATATATAATACGCGAAGGCATTTTTTGTTCAGGATAAAAGATCTGCACCGTTCGCTCGTCTTTCTAAAATGGGGTGTCAAATTAAAGCGCCTGGCCTGTAGATGTGTAAACTAGTTTTATTTTTTGGAAAAGAGTTGCCACCTTCTGAGCAATTCAATTCAAAATATTTAAAAATTAATGCCATCATATCCGCACGGTTCGTTCGATTTTCCAAAATGGGCTGTCAAATTAAAAGGCTTGCACTGTATGTGCAATAAGGTTTTATTTTTTCGAAAAGAGTTGCTACCTTTTAAAAACTTATATTCAAATAATTAAAAAATAAATCAATTATTACAAAATGGATATCAACCGAAATGGTTTTGAAAAGCTTTGTTTCTTAGGAGGGTTGCCACCTGCTTATTATATTGGGTAAGAAAAATGTTTATCACCATATGGGTACCAAATTAAAGGGGTTTAAGATAGTAGTAGTTTGAAAATGTTTGAAAAGCGTTGCCACCTGTTTGAAATGTCGCATTTAGTTTACTTATGATGTCTAAGGGAGGGAATGTTAAGTAATCTTTAGTTTGAACGCAAAGAATATTTTCGAGATGTTAATAGAGGGTTGCCACCTCTTTAAAAAGTTTAATTCGAAGTATTTAATAAGTTAAATGAACTATGAAAATATGGGTATCAGTCGAAAGGGGTTTGAAAAACTTTTATTTCTGAACCTTGCAATTTATTTCATATCCACATGGTTGCATTAGGCAATTACGTTATGTTTTAAATCCGAACCACAGCGCAGTGTTTGAACTATTTATACGGATGCAGGTAGAAAACAACCATGATGACAGTTGATAAAAAACCTAGTTGGGCTTAGAGAGCGAAAATTAAAAGTCATAAACACAAAACTTCACATCATTTTCTAGCCTCCCTCCACCCCCTCCCTGTCCACGAACTGTACATTTCCACAAAAATATACTGGATGGAATCGGCGCGGTATCGGCTAATCAGTTTAGTTCCCTTTGGTGCTGAACCCATTAAATCAAGTGTCATGGAATATTCAGGTGAAGGAATTTATCATTTATTTGGTATTATCCTACTTTTTATCAAAAAATTTACTTTGAAATGTAGATGCTGAAGCTTATTAGTAAAAAAGTGTGAGTGCCGATACGTATAAAAGGATCTTTTCGCGCGACTTTGGAAATACATGTAATTTTCGATTTTCTTAATTGTCGATTTTCAGCTTCTTTTTGCATAATTTCGTGAAAAGAATTGTACAAACAGTGGAAAAATCTCACCAAACATTGGAGGAAAAGGGAATATTTACACCTATGAAAATTTAAAATATTACCTCTTTTCTCTTAGAGCGGAAAGCAGGAAAAAAATTAACCAAAATTCAATCACATTTAATGACTGCATTTAACTTTTGTGAGTTTTGGACTTTATAGTGATCAAATCTTCCCCATATTTTATATTAAGGGGTTTCTAATAAAAGAGAGAGTACGAACTGAATTTCATGGAAATCGGATGAAATTTAATGTTTCCGCCCACACGAGTGGAGGGCGTGGCAATTATTCCATCTTTACTTAATTTTATAATTCCCTATTCCGAAGTAAAATTAGAGCACATGTCAAGTTTCAGCGAAATCGGTGCAGGTTAACTATTATTTCCACCTGCCTCCATATATTCGAAACACTGTGCACCGTAAGGAGAGATATTAATTGCAAGTTATAATTTTATTCTCAATATGAATGTTCTAATCAAATTGGTTTGGATAATGAATTTCCACAAAATTGTATGCCTCTCTCCGATTCCACAAGGTTATTCAAATGCCACCAAAATTAGGTAATTCTCCCCTGGTTGGCAACACTGTTATCGATGGCCACTTGCGGTTACAATTTGTTCTCTCAGATTTTTTATTACTTGTGCTTTAACGAGTCGCTAGTTGGATCGTTACATGCATGCGCACATACTTATGTATGTATGTCTTTACACACTTTTATATGTTTGTATTACATATTTATGTTGGTAGCCCATATTAAGAGAGTTCATATTTCAGGTCTATTTACGTGCATTATTAGTAAATAAATTCTGAGAACCTTTTAATGAATCTTTTGGGTTCGACGGTTCGCGTTCGAAAAACCAGCACGCTTATGTGCACACAGTCTTTTGTATTTATGTACTTGTAATATACATATGTATGTATGTATGCTTGTACCCACAGATAATCAGTGGAAATATTTTTGTTGCCTTTTTCATACACCATAATTGCTATAAAACACAAGATAGCGTTGTGATTTTATTGTAGCCGCATAATTTACCAAGATACAATTGGAACTAAAGAGCTAATAAATTTCAGAGTAAGATAGAATGTATCGGTTTCTGGTATAAGTTTGATGTGTGTTAACATCTTAGCTCATCCTCTTCTTCGGGTTTGGCAGAGTTTACCAAAGAACGCCAGTCGTTTGTTTTCTGTTCAAACTGACGCCAATTGGAAAAGCCAAGTCCTTCTCCACTTGGTCTTTCCAACGCAGTGGAGGCCTTCCTCTTTCTCTGTTGCCAGCATCGCGATCCGCGTTGAATACTTCCGAGCGTTTCTGTCCATACGAACGACATGACTTAGCCAGCATAGGAGCCCGATTTTAGTTAGCTGCACTATATCTATATCAATGAAAAGCTCATACAACTCATCGTATGATGCGGTATTCGCCATCACCATCTCGTAAAGGCTGTAAATCTTTAGCAGAATCTGTCTATCAAAATTTCCCTTAAATGTAGGGACGTGCCTCCTTCCGTCATTCACTCAAAGAGGGCACTCACCATTGTGAAAATTCTGTCTCCGAGTTAAAGTATAGGGTAATCCACACACGCCCTCCTAACCTAATCTAATCTTATCTCCAAGAGCCACTTCGTCAGATGTTTTCATTGTCCATGCCTACGCACCATACACCAGCACTGGGACGATGAGTGACTTATAGAGTGTGATAGAGAAGACTTTACTTCTCAATTGCGGCCTTGAATTCATATATATGTACGAACCGTCCTTTAGACTTTTTAAGTATTGTGGTAAAGAAATTTATCAATTTATATTTCAAATTTATATTCACTCCTCCCAATAATTATAGCACATTTGGATTGGACGAGTAAATGTTTGGCCAATTCCGAACCGATAGTTTCTATTTAAAAGACAATTGCTCCAAATTATTATTATCTTATATGTTGTCTAAGCATATAGCAAATATCAACAAGTTTGGTTTGATATCTTTCGAGAACCCTTCCGAATACAATTAAAGGGTAATTTTTACTATGGGTTTACTTGACAAGTAACTATAGCACTTTTGATGTTTTTATATAAAAATTTGTTTTTTTCTATTCGTTTGAACTTGTTGTTTAATTTTTAGTTTTGGATCTCTGTGATTCTGAATACATCTAAAAGTGTACAAAGATTATACCAGGTAAAGATCCATAAAAACTTTTAATTAGAGTTCCCAAAAAGTTTTCAATCCATACTTGGGTAATATGATCCCTAGAGCAGGTGTTGGGAATTTGTATTAGCTGCATGTCTGGCATTTAGTGTTACATTTGCGGCACAGTTCTTAGCAAAACTCAAATAAACAAGACAATTCAATATGTCCATTTTTGAAGGATCAATGGTAAAAGTATTTGTGATTTTAACCAACCAGACTATTTAACTGAGTTTAACATATAAAATATCAATATATTAATTTCTCTAACTGTTCTTTTTCTCAACATACATATTAGATTGTGCCACTAAAAAAGTGCATTTTCCACAATGCGTGACATGGATTGTTATTCATTTCAATATAGACCAACTTTCAGCTTGCTTGTAACTTCATCTATCACATCAGCTATGAGTGCTCTATGTGCACAACCCTCATAGGCAATTGTTATTTGTTTAAAGCCAAGCCAATATAATATCACTATTACGATATCATCAAATAACTGTTATATTTCTTCAAAAAAAAATATACCCACCTTCCTAAAAATGTATACCATTTACCTTTTTCACCTCTTCTTCGCTACAAAACGTATGGAAAGATGCGCCCCATCTAAGTATGCGCACACTACTTAGTATCTGTATGTACTCGTAGCTTTTATGTGTATACATACGTATGTAGCTACAACGAGGAATGCACATTGGTGCAACAATAAATCTTCCAAATTCCTATCAACACAAACACAAATCCTGCTAGCTGTACGCACTTAATTTACAAGCTTCACAAACTAGTTTGCCAAAAGCCAGTTACCAAGCAATACCTTGGCCACAGCCAAGTCTTGGTTGCATTGTTGTCACTTTTGCTGGCTGGTGCTACTCGACTTCATTATTCTCATTACAAACGTTTCTGCTGGCATGGCAGCGACTATACATACAACGATTTTCCACCTCTTTGCACACCTTTTTACTCCTCTGGAGTCATATATCTTTGGAGATGTACCATACATGCATAAAGCCATACACATATGTATGTACTCGTATGTACTTTATAGGTGTATATACATACGTATGTATGTAAGTGCGCGTGGGTAATGGCTTACCATCAAATTACCTGTCAACATAATAAAGTAGCCAGCATTGCTGCATTTTTTGTATAAGTACCAATTCGTATTATACATTTACCCGTAATCGTCGTAACTGTAGTTTTGCGCAGTCCGAAAGTGGATGAATATCTATAATGAAGTTATGTTTTGTAAAGTTATATTAAAATGCACTTTTTCTTTTTCGTTCAAAGATTTAATTACAGTTCTGTGATTTCTTTGTATGAAATAATTTATTGCGCGTATTTCAAATGAGGTAAATGAGTTAGTTAGTAAATTTAACTACACATTTTATTTAACGAAGAAATTGCAATGTCAAGGTAGTAAAATATACGCCGAATGATTAGTCATAAAAGTAAACCTTTAAGCTTCAGGAGAATATCTTATTAAATGTGTTTTTATACTGGTGCCCAATGTTCCAATAATCCTCGCGAGGTCCTTTGGCTAAGTTCAATTTATGTCATATGCTTCTGGATATGGTGATTCTAGGAAGCGAAGTATAGTCCTAGCAGGGGCAGCACAGTGGCACAGTTCCTTTTTCTCCATGAAACAGTCAACAGTAGTCATCGTTTACAACTCCTACGTAGCCTATAGGTAAAGCAATTCTTACTTCGTGCCTTACTTACTTAAAGAGTGCTCTAGTTGATATTTTAATATCATAATTATTATCAAAAGACTTTCATAATATAAGTCTCAAAATAAAAGTCTTTGAAGACTTAAAAATATTTATCTTACTGATAATTATTATGAAAAGACTTCTATTATATAAGTCTTAAAATAATAGTTATCCATGACTTAAAAACATTTTCTCACAAATAATTATTATTAAAAGAGTTTTATATTTCTTACGAAAGTTTGTATGACTTTCTTAAAACTCCAACATGAAATAATTATTATTCTTGATCTCTGATTTTTTGAGCATGAAATATGAGAAAGAAATTGTGTTACTCATACCACCGGTTTGTTCAAATTTACGCGAACTTTAAAGCCTCTGGCGGAAATTGCCGCGAACGGAAAACGTCGGGCAACATTGAATACTGATTTTTAAAACTATTCCGTAAAACATATATACAAAATACGACTACTACTATGTACTACCTGTAAAAGGACCGCCTACCCAAACAAGCAGATATTACAAATATTCTTAGATTCACATGGTGCAAAAATCACTAATAAAACAAGACCTTGGAAAGTACGGGAAATTGAGTGAGCAAAAAGGACAGATGGAGTTTCAAGTTTTTACTGGATTTTTACTGGATAAATTTTACCTTCAAACAATTTTCAATTTTTGCTGGTAAGTTACTGGATAATTTTTACATGAACACAGCTAAATATAGAAATATCAACGGAATAATTTTAATAATTCGTTAAGCCGAAAATTCGTTATTTCGAAAGTTCGTTATACCGGATTATACTGCATTACAGATCTGTCCAAAATTGTACCAGTTCAAAAGGAGTTAAATATTTTTCACGGAAAGGAACACTTATCCCTTCGTAGAATATCGCCATATTAAACACCAAGTTGAAAGAATTCATATGGGATAGAAGACGAATAAGTACCATACACTCACAGACTAGCTCGACGAATTTCTGAACCAGTTTGATTTGCTCCAGCGTATGTGTGTGACGCGAAGTATGTACATATGTACATGTAGAAAATGTTTGCGTATGTACATACATATGTGCAAATGCTTCAACGCTCGCTTCTAAAAGTTTATTTTTTTAATATTAGCGCAAAAGTTCACTTCTGCTAAGCAAAAAAAGTCAAATTAAAAGCTTTGTTTATTGCACGCCAAAAGTATGCATATTTGTGCGGTCGCTAAATTCTTTCAGTATTGCACTTTTTGGCACTCATTGCTTAAATATTTAGTACGAAAGTATTTATGTATGCAGTTGTATACTTTTTATTTCTCTGAAAACATTTTGGAATTCGTAACATTCTTACATATGTATGTGCGTGTATATATGTGTATATTGTGTATATTTCTTGGTATTATCATATAGTCAATACGCGTGTGTACGTTTCATTATACTTTTTTTTAAATATTTTTGTAACCCTCGGCTAAGATATGTGCAAAGTACTAAGAGACAGCTAAATTCCAAGGATGTTGTCAAGTACTGAGAGTTATAAAAAACCTGATATTTAGACGAATTGCGGTCTTTGATAATGCCATTGTTAAGATAAATAGTAGCGTACTCGTACCATCTTTTTCTTAACATATTTCCATGAACCCATAACATTTACAAAAGCTTACAAAAATGGTCGCAGCACCTCCATTAGAAACCGAAACACTCGTATTAAATATCTCTGAATATATTCAGGCTAGAGTATTGGGACTTGGTGAGATATTATACGAAATGTATGCCATACTCATTAAAACTTTCATAACGCAGATCTCTGGAAATATTTGTGGTGAAGTAGTGGAATCGAAAATGGATATATATATTAATGGCTGTCATTCGACCTAATTTCGAATGTTTTACCAAGGTTAACAACTGTGCTAAGTTTGGAAGAAATTGGTGCAGCGGTTAGCAAGATATACACATGTAACCATAAGTGGGCGTGGCTACGCCCATTTTCCAAAAATTTATAATATTCTTATTTTTCGTCTAAAACTTATTGTAAATATCAATTTTGAGTGAATAATCTTCAGTAGTTACTAAAATGTCGCAGTTTTCGTATTTCTGAAAATTACCGTTATATGGGAGGTAGGCGTGGTTATTGTATGAGTTTACCCATTCTCAATACCATCCGTCCTACGCCCGAAAGAAGTGCACATACCAAGTTTCGTTAAGATATCTCAATTTTTACTCGAGTTATCGTGTGCACAGACGGATGGACAGACGGACGGACGGACGGACGGACAGACAGTCACCGCTTAATCGATTCCTCTTTTCATCCTGACCATTTATGTATACATTTGTCTATATCTATCTCGATTCGTTTTGGCTGTTACAAACAACCGTTATGTGAACAAAGTTATAATACCCTTGTGCACAAGTGCGCTCGGGTATAAAAACTAAAACCTCCCTATTATAATTGCCATTCGTACTGTCATCAGTGGGGCTATTCCCAAATAAGTTAGCGACAAGTATCGTATCGCTATCTCAACCTTGCACCATTCATAGCATACGTTGGCCACTTGCGCTAGCGATCCGAAAAGTGTCGCTAACCCGTTTGAGAATAGCCCCACTGGTATGTAACTTGAGAATAGAAATCGTTGCATCTTTTAGGCGCATCAATATTACATAGTTACATCCCGAGCTAATAAAGGGAAGGTTAGAAGGTAATAAGAAATAGCCTTACCCGGAAAATCGAGAAGACAGGTATAACTCATTTTTAGTCATATTTTCAGAATACATACTGTATTAAATTTTCTCATATGTACTACCAATTTTTTGTTTTTTCATCTGACGCTGTTATATTTAACTTATTTGATTTAGTTGAGTAATCGCAACGGTGCAGTGTCGTTAACTTTAAACAGTTAAACAAAGGCTTAGAAGACTTGAAACTACAACCGTTGTTAAAATTCATAATATGACTTTAACGGTACCTTGCCATTGCGCTAAAATATAGGACTATACAATCTATTTTTGGACAACTTCTTCCGTTTGCCATGGCACTTTTCTTTTTTTATTGCAAACCAGCTATGCAACTAATCCGCAGAAAGAAAATTTATCATCCAACAAGAAATCACAGCACTGCGATTTAAATCAACTTTAACCTTTCCACACAAAGGTGGCAATATTTCCTAGGTGAGAAGATAGTAAAAAATTTCGCACGTAAACACGGAATGAAGTAAAATTTGCTGTAACTAGTACAGTGATAAATATATATATATATACAATATATATATTATAACCGGCAAAAATATAAAAGGAAATATTAACTAAGAGCAGCATGCAATAACAATTTGTCACAAAACTAAGAGGCATGGCAGCTGCTGCTGCCGCTGTTATCATCACAAGCATACACGCAAATCTTTAAAGATGAATATATATACAAAAACAAACAAAAAATGTATAACCCAGTGACATTGAATGCCTTGATAGATTTTCATCTCCGTTTCAAGATTATTGCAATTTTCTTACTAAATACATGTTATAGTTTTTTGTTATTCTTGTAGTTTAGTTTTCATTCCCAATTTTTTTTTAAGTATCATTTTCCATTATTACATCGTCTTTCTTCCATTCATGGAAATAGTGTGGCACTGAAAACTGCTCCTTACCAGTAGCTCATGTATACATGTAGATTTGAGCTCTTAAGAAGAGAGAGAGTATCAATTGATGCTAATTAGAAGTATGTACTAGGATATGCATTCAGGTTCATAGAAATACACATGTATGTACATTCATACATATATGTGTATGTACACTTGTATTTAGTTAAATTCTTAGGAGTATTAAGTTAGGCAACAGAATTTATTGCTAGTTTTTATTGACTATTGGAACTTTTCAAAATATTAGTAAGGTATAAGCCAGGGGTGGGCAAAGCCGAGGCCGAAAATAGCCACATGTAAATTCTAAATGCAACAAAGATTTACATACTTCTTACAAGCATAGTTAGTCGCATTTTACTATTTTAACTTCCAAACCATCAAATTCAATTTAGGGATTTGGGTAAATTCCAACCAGCTATTTTTGATCAGCTGTTTTCTTGTTGGCAAAACTTTTTCCAGCAGAAACCAGCAGCTTTCCGTCAAAATGAAATGTCATTTTGCTCTCTCAATTTCCATACTTTGCAAGTTTTTTGCGTACGCGAACACAAAAAGCTGATAGTTTTTATAACTTTCAATAATTATCAGGTACGCGAATGCAACTAATTGTGAACGGTATTTTTACTTTACCAATTTCATTGTAGAGTACAAAAACCTGCCTTATCTTCTTGTAATTCCAAAAACTCCAACTCTTCTTCGGTTTTCTTAAAAAGGAGTATTTCGGATATTGTAAATTCATTCTCAATTATGTTACATAAAAAAGGGTTTATGAAGTATGCACACGTACATTTACATAATTTCACATCAAACAATCTCTTTTCAAAATCTGCTTTTGAATCATGTGCAATATATTTTTCTACCCGTAGAAAATTATGAAATATTTGTTTTTTGAGATCATGAACGAAAGGGCCGTTTTGGCCTTTTTTTTAGAAAGTCCGAATAAAATGGAATTTTGAAGGTCGCTAGGTCCGATAACGGGTTAAAATGTTCTACAAAATAATTCCTCGTAAAATTTCTCTATATGTCCCGAAACAACATATTTCTCTCCGATATGTATTTTAACTCATTTTTTAATTTATTCTAAAGACACTTAGGCAAAAAATTGACCAAAGAATGTAAAACGATTACTATATTAGGTTCCTGTAGGTTCTGGGTTCAATTTCCGCCTGAAGAAATATACACATAAAAAAATAAAAAAAACTTCTTATAATATAGAAATAATAACTAGGCCATTTTCTCTTTTGTTTCTCCAAAATACGAATTAATATCTGTAAAATGTAGAACGAAATCTCCAAACAAAAATTTGTTTAAACTTAACAAATGGTCGCATGTCGACAAATCATATGTGTTTTAGTTTGAAACAAGCTCAATACCTCGTAAGATACATAATTTAGTTAGGAGCTCTTACTCGAGGTCATTCTAGAAGGCTTACCCAAGACGGGCAAAAGAAGTACATGCCTTCTAGAAAGTAAGTAAATATAACTGTACTGTAATTGAAACCGAATGAGATCTCTACCATTTCCGCTTCAAATAGTCGTAGCAATTAAATATTAGCAATTTAAAGCCCTCATTTGGGCGATTAAGCTAGCATTTCAGGGTACTTTTTTATATATATACATAGAGAAAACTTCAGCCTTAGGCTTTTACAGAGGAAATGGTGCGCCATCAACAAAAGACAAATTCGAAAATAAACGGTATTTTGTAGGTTCTTTCATTAAAGGTTATTTATTCTTATATTTCTTCATTATCGATATAACTGTAAACTGGCCTTTCTAACACAGAGGAGGCCATTATCTTTGTCTGTCACCACAAACGCGTCGGCATCGAATAATTTCTGGGCTGGAGCCAGGGAAAAATTCACTATGAAGGAAATGTTCTACAACTAAGTGATACATACCAATCGATTTCTTTTTGCACCGAGAATCAAATTTGAAAATAAATTTTTATTTGCAATTTTTATGTAAAATTAAAAAAACGGTTATTTTTGATTTTTATTTTACAAATCCGAAATAACAATTATTTTAGATTTTTTTTCTAAATAATCTGCAAATAAAAATTATTTTATTATATGTCTTGGATAACAGTTATCGGAGACTTTTTTTATAAAAGTCGTCAATATAAATCAGTCAGTGACTTTTACTTTTAAAAGTCATCAATATAAATCAGTCACCGACTTTTATTTTTTAAATTATGCGAATAAAAGACATTATTATTTTTCGCAGTTAAGAAGGTGTCGGAGAACCAAAGTTTACTACGACTTATACAAATGACTTTTATAAGTATGATTTAAAAAATAAAAGTCAGTGACTAATTTATATTGATGACTTTTAAAAGCACAAGTCACTGACTAATATTTTTTCATGACTTTTATAAATAAATGTCGTCGATAAATGTAATCTAAGACGTAAATTTAACAACCAAAAATAACTGATTATTTAGATAAAAATCAAAAATATTTGTTATTTAGATTTATAAAATAAAAATCAGAAATAACTGTTACTATGGGTAATTAAACAAAAGTCAAAAAATAACTGTTAAAAAGCTATTATTTTAATAAAAGTTGTACCTGTTACGGTCCCTGGCGTGAGCATTAACATTCATTTGTACCATAAGCTCATCCGACGTTAGAGCTCTATTGCCCTCCCAGTCCAAAGTAGCATTTATTGGATAGAGCGATTATACAAGTGTTTTCTAGGCAGGTGAAGTTATTGGTCCTAATGGATCACACATACTTCAATTCGTCCTCGTACGGCATATTTTGCTTCGGGCGGCACGTTGGTCGAGATGGACTATGTGGATGTCATCGGCATACGCCAGTAATGGTATACTCAAGAAAAATAAGATTTTTTACCTAAATATAGGCACAGAACCGCGTGGGTGAACCAGGGAAATAACCCTCCTAAACGTTTCGTAATAAGTGAAATGAAATTGAAACCATTTCTTTCTTTGCTTATTGGCTACATCCACCGAATACTAGAATAAAGATTAACATACATCATTTTTTTCCATTTTTTTCATAATGGTTAGGAGTTTTTGCTTCGTTCATGGTAGGAATGCCACCCTTGGGAATTGGATACATATTTAGACGTTGAAGTAAGAAAACATGCAGTCGCCAAAGTCATCAAAACAATCATTGATCTCAAAGCTATGGAGAGTACTAAGTATAAAGTGTCTGCATAAATACTGTTAATCGAAATGGCTGCAGAACATTTAAAGACCCAGTATTCCAAAGACGTTCTGAAAAGTTTCAATCTCATTCTGATGTTACCTAAGCTCAGCATCGACTTAGAAACCAAAGATATTATCGAACTTATCAATTGCCTTATACTTAGAAAGTTTCAACATCAAAAGTTTTACTCATATGAGCAGTGACCACTTTACCTATTTTGAGCTGCTTCGAAACATTCTGCGGCAACCCCTATAAAAGTGTTTACAAAGGACTTATTGTTAGAGGAGTACCACTTAATGCTAAGTATCCTGTAACTTTTATAAACAGATGCCACCTACATACACATCCCACCGCATTGTATGCATATTTATGTAGGTGTTTATGTCACTTCCAACTGCAGGCATACTAAATACAATAACGTTAAAACAGCAATAAGACTTTGCATTTGGCTTTGCGACGGCTTGGCTAAGCAAATACTTAAAATGATTAAAGAAATTAAAAATATTGCATTCGCTACATTTCGGTAACGAACACGAAAACTTCTATTTCTTCAGTGTAAATGTAAATGTTAGTAAATTAGGGTGGCAGCTATTTAACTTTTTGACTTTGGAGTAGATCACATTTCAAAGGCTAAGCGGAAAGGAATTTAGTGGATTAAAATTCTCGTGTTTTGCACGTCCTAAAAGTAAGTCAAAATCCAGTTTCTTGTATGGATTTTTTTAGTTTTAACAGGTCACCTACATACTATGCATCCTTGTTAACACTGAAGGACCTTTGTCCTTTCCAGTTAACCTTAACGGCGATGATCGGCACAGTCTAATCTTAATGTTAATCTTATGGGGAAACCAAATATGTTTTTTTTTTTTCTTTTAACGTTTTAAATAGCCTTGCTGGCGAGATAGGGATTTCACATACATGGAATAATAGTTTCAGAATACGATAGCATCATACTTGATGACGTAGACTACGTCTTACATTTCGATATGGAGGCTATGTTCAAATGTTGTAGTTGTAATTTTTACAGCTTTACAAATTTGCTTATTGCACGAGAACTAATGAAGCGATTTGAAAGAAAGGTGTGGCGTTTCAAGGACATAATTTCAAGCCTATCGACAAATTCATTTTTGCGAGCAACCATTTCGGCTTCTATCGTAGAAACAACGGTAAACATTGGCTTATTTTGGGGTCAATTTTGAAGTGTTCTAGCAACCTACGATTTGCAGGTTAAACTTTCATTTTCGGGATATAGGTCCTTTGGAGCAATAGAAATATTATCGTATAAAAATTGTATATAAATTCAACAAATATTGAGCATATTAATGCAAAAAATTTTTGAAAAAATTAGCAAATTTTTTTATTTCCAAAATGCTCGAAAACCGCTCGCGAGTATTGGTTGATACCTTCTAATTATGTTTAATTGATTCAAATATATAGGCATAAATAATTTTCCATACAAAATCAGTTCGTCATCATTTTGTAAACACGTGCACGTGTTGGTAGTGAGAGAAGGAGATAGAGAGTATGTGTGTAGGTATTTCGGCTTATGAATAACAGATGGCGCAATATTTATAAGAGGCAAAGGTGAAGGGGAATATGTAGATGAAGATTATGATAAACATAAAAGTAAAAACAAAGATAAATATAAAGAAAAATATGAGGGTGAGGATACCGATAAAAATAAAGATGAAGATAGAGGAAGAAAGATTAAAATAGAGGTAATCATAGAGAAAAGGATATAGACAGAGACTCAAACTGGGGACTATTTCGGGATTTTAGAGATTTTCGGAGTTCTCGGGACTTAACGATATAATAATTGTTGTTTTATCGGTTCTGTTATTGATATTTTTTATCGATTTTGTTACCGATATTTTAATCGATTTTGTAACAGATTTTTTATAGATTTTGTTATCGATATTTTTATCGATTTTGTTATCGGTTTGCTATCGATATTGGTATTGATTTTGTTATCGATAGTTTTTTCGATTTTGTTATCGAGTTTGCCATCGATATTTTTATCGCTTTTGTTATCGATATTTTTTCTTAGCGTGTGCTTTCGCTTTTGACTTGAATGTGCTCTTAACCATACCAGGTACGTATTCTACGTTTAAATTTAGCGGCTGTCTCCGATACAGCCTGCAGACCAAGACGAAGGCGCCGGATTGTTCTTTTTTTTAATTTTTCGGACATACCTTATCTAAATAACCGCAAAAAAGCATTGCGCTTACATTAACTCTGCGCCAAGTTCTTTACCTAACAATGGTATAGAGGAGGCTAAAAAATTAATTGAATATTCGATCTCACAAAAGGGAAGATTATTTTTCAAAGGTTTTTGGTTATTTTTTCTGTCTTATAAGTACATATATATATCTTTTAATAAAATGGCTTAAATATTTCTCTACAAAAAAATATTTACATAAAAAAAATTAAGTTAATAGAAATTAAATAAAGTGTACTACAACGAAACAAAAAGTCTTTTTTGGCTGGTTTTGAGCGTGTCAAGTACAAGATTTGTTATGACGTCGAAATCCCCGAAAGTAAGTTTTCTAACTTGGGGAAACGTGTTGGTGGAACTATAAACAATTGTCTCCTGTATGGATACAATTTACAATTGCATTTAGCATTCACTTTCCATTTTCTTGGGGCTAGAGACCGTAATCATTATAAGTAAAATAATTTTGATCAGAATTTAACAAATAAAATAATTATAAATATTTTATGGTTTTTATTTTTTTTTTGCTTAAAATTAATAATTATTATTGAGTTTTATTTTTTCGCTCAACCGAAATAAATTTTATTAGATATTTATTTTTTCGCTCAAACATATTAATTATTATTGAATTTAAACTGACTTAAAAATAATTATTACATCGTGCCACAGCAACCAAAAAATTTCAAAGCACACGAAACAATCATTATACACATCATATACTATGGGCCATATATGTAAGTACTGCGTTTTGAGTTTTTCTCTCCGAACTCAGGACTTTTTTAACACGATTTTGATGTTTCAAAGATATGTTAAATAAAAAAATTATTTAATCCTCATTAGTCCTTAGGGTCACAATTTACCCTTTTTAAACTTTTAATCCAATAAGCTCGCTTATCTCGGGTCCGATAAATTCAATTTTTAACCGACTTCAAACAAAGGAGGAGGTTATTAGTTCACCGGAATATGTTTTTTCTTTATTTATGTTACCGCATATCTAACTTTGAACCACGTTAACCGATTTCGATAGTTATTTTTTCATCGGAAAAGTGGTACCTCAGAGTGGTCCCACATTAATTGTTTTTAGAAATTAACCGTAATCTTAAATTTGTATATAAGAATTGAAGTCGGTTTTGTTTTTTGCTTAAAAATCAGTTGTTGTTTGTTAAATTTGATTTACATATTTAAATTTGATTTTTGTTTTTCATAAAGTTTTATATTTTAATTGTTATATTTTTTAGCTACCAATAGGTCCCAAGGGTCATACTGACCCTACTCTCACATAACCGACAAACTTTGAATTTTCACATTGGGAGGAATAATTCACCGTGCCGCGTAGTTCGTTAAACAAGCACAGAGCACTGGAGTCAGCACTTCACAACCAACAAATAAACGTGAACGATGTTTCTTAGGTCAGTATGACATTAACGCAAACAAACAATTTGCCGAATGTGGAATGTGCAACAAACTTTTACGAAAAAGCCACCACAATAAATCTTTAATTTGTGTTAAATTGGAAGAAAAGGAACGACACACAATGAACAATATTCACTGAATCATTTCCAAATTGCGCAGGGTCAAAAAGGACCCTAAGGACCAACTAAAATTTCGACCTGAAAACTTTGGGGCTTATTCCTTTTATTAGGACATATATCGGAAATCCAACTAGTATAGCTATTGAGCTGTTTGAATAAAAATTATTCTTAAGTGAAAAAGTAAAACTTAAATTTTAATTATTATTTTAAAATTTTTTTTGGTTAAACTCAAGAAAAAAAATCATTGTAGATAACAGTAGGATATACAAATAAAAATATCCGAGTGTTAAAATTTAGTTACAACGTACATATAAGTTTTTTTGGTTATAACTTAAATAATATGTTCCTTCCCTGGTTGAGGCATAAATTAGCTTCAAATCTAAGGATCATTCCTAAAAAATATATATTTTCTAAGTATGTACATAGGTTAATAGTGGACACCCTAATGTACATGCTCTTTTATTGGGCTATATATCTTAAGGATGCCTTCAGCCTTTGCCAGAGACGTCAAGTTTTCCAAGTCATTTTGCAGGCGCCAGTATATTGTCGCCGCCACTGCTAGTTGCCTTTATTTATTTTTTAGTGTTTTATTTTATTTTTTTGCTTTTTGTTTTGGAATGTTTCATCAGTGAAAGAACGTAGCTGATGTCACACTGTAACTGTAACTGTAACCCCAATGAACCGATATGGATGGTGGAAAGCGAGGGGGGTACACGGTAGTTGAAATTGCGGAATTACAGCGAACGCGTAAGTAAATGCAAAACCAAACATTTCACAGCGCTTAATGATGCACGAAAATAATGAATATCCTGGCTGATAGAGCCCGCCTGTTGCCCGCTATTGCTTGTGTAGATGTATCTATGTAAGTATGTATGTATGTATATGTATATTTTCCTTGCATCTGCTAAAGTGCGGTTATTGCCGCTACAACACTACTACGGCGTTAGCTGCCAGTTGCTTATTTTCACATTTTTCTTCTATTTCACGCGCTGGTATCATCATTGTTATTGCTATTGTTGTACTGTATTTGCAATTCGCGCGCGGTAATCAACTATTCCCTTTTCATTTTATTCCTATTAGTTTTTGTTTTTTTTTTGCTATTTTTGTCATTATTCGTCGTTTGCAAAGGCCAGCTAAGCGGGTGCGCTGTAAAGCGGGAGTGTAAGAAAATCGTTTCCACGATAATGAAGAAGAAATAAATGTGGCGGATCAAGGAAGCGTCAAGGCGGAGATGAGAAAAGCGGGAGCAGTTTTTGAGGTGGCGAACTCACTTCTTGCGATAGATGTGGAGACGATGATCTTAGAGGCGTTCCGGTACGCAATTGTGGTGCAAAACAACGTAGAAAGGTGAATCGGTTAGCTAGATTGAGAATTAAGAACAAACCAAATAACAATAGCAAAATAGAAGCTAAAAAATTGAAGCGCTTAGTTGAGTGAGAAATTAAATTTGAAATTTATTTCGTTTTAAATTAAAAGCAATTGCTCGCACTATTGCCGTTCAGAGTAAGTATTTACTTAAATATGTTATATGTATATACATATGTGCTATATATTTGCTCACAACAAGTATATTAATAGTAACTGTGTACAGCTATAAAAACGTACGTAGTTAGTATATAGAAAACAATGACGCTCTTGTCACCATTCTGGACATTGCTACTTATTTAGAATGAGTATAAATTATGTACATACCCTGCAGAAAAAAATTATCAATTGATAAAAAATTACCTACTCGTAATTAGCCTTCTGCGGGATTGCGGGATTTCTATAAAATATATAACTTGTTGTTAGCTACAAAAAGCCAACTTGAAAATGCTAGTTGACAAGTAATGCAGGAGATTGTTTTCTTAAAAACGCGTTTTTATTTAAATAGCCTACACTTCGCAGATACTTTTTTCGAATTGAGGACAAATAAAAGGAAGAGGGAAATTTTATATTATTATTTTGAAGTTATGTCTGACGGAGTTCGAATGTGGGACCACCTACAGCAGAATATGTAAACAAATATGAAATGTAATAAAATAAAGTAAATAAATTAAAAAACAAGTAAGAGCAGCGCTGTCTTCGGCTATGCCGAAGGCCTCATACCTTTCATGAACATCTGCAAATTTTACTTTGACAGATTACTGCTTTTGAATACATCTGCATACATCGATAGAGGAGTTACATACTTATATAAAAAATCGCACCTAAACAATCAGAGGTATGGAAGATATACTTTATATGACACCAATCTAAGTGATTTTCACCGCTATGTGATCGGTATGTAAACCGGTAACACAATTTATTGGGTTTAGTTTCCTACATAAAGGAGATATATGGCAAAAACAGGTATCTTAACAATCAGTGCTATAGGAGATAAAGCTTATACAGCATAGATTTTGACGATTTTCTCAGTAGACTTTGTGTTATTATTTATAAAATATCTTACGAAATTTATTGGTTTTAGCTGTTCAAATAAAGGAGTTTTACAGTAAAATCCCATATCTGAACAATCAGATTTATGGAAGATATATGTTGTAGTCATCCGATCCTTTTTATTTCCACTGTAAGTATTCTGTTAATAATGAGTGAAAATGGTGCGAAATTTCATGTTCCTAGCTGCATAAATGGAGGAGATATGATAAAAGACCTCATATCTGAACAATCAGTTGTATGGGGGCTGCAGGTTATAGTGACTCGATCTTCGTTATTTTCACTGTAAGTCTTCTGCTGATAATGAGAAATTTCATGGTCCTAGCTACATAAATGGATGAATTATAACGAAAAATCTCATATCTGAACAATCAGTTGTATGGGAGCTATAGGTTATAGTTACCCGATCTTTTTAATTTTCACTGTAAGTTTTCTGTTGATAATTATTAAAAACAGTGCGGAATTTCATGTTCCTAGCTATATAAATGGAGGAGTTATAACGCAAAATTTTATATCTGAACAATCAGTTGTATGGGAGCTATAGGTTATAGTGACCCGATCTTTGTAAATTTCAATGTAAGTATTCTGTTGATAATGGGTGCAAGTATTGCAAAATTTCATCTTCGTAGCTGCATAAATGGAGAAGTTATAATGAAAAATCTCATATCTGAACAATCAGTTGTATGGGAGCTATATGTTATAGTGGTCCGATTCTTCCGGTTCCGACAAATGATTAATACATTATAAAAATACACCCACCTACCAAATTTGATCCGGATATCTCGAAAACTGAGAGACTAGATTGCATACAAACAGACAGACAGACGGACAGACGGACATGGCTAAATCAACTCAGCTCGACGTTCTGATCATATAAGTATACATTTTCATGGGTCTATCTCTTTTTGTTCTGGTACTTACAAACATCGGACCAAAGTTATAATACCATTTCATGCTCATGAAAGGTATAAAAAAGGGTATCCAAAAACAGCTCCCAATAGCGACTCGACTACCCCTTTTTTAAGTTCTTCCCAAAGGTTGCTTACAACCTTGTGAGAAAAGACCACATTGTGGCATTTGCATCTGGATTTGTGAGTTAAGGCTGCCTCTTTCACGTTGTTTCTTATGAAAGTTTCTGTCTCGAAATTATCACACAAACAAAGGCAACCACAGTTTTAGCCGACTCATGCCTATGGATTTTCGCACAAACCCTTTTCATAAACTGAAAGCAGCAAAATTTAGTTTTTCAATTAAGAATTTGTATGTGCCGCCTAAGAGATTTTGGCCGAGTCCAAAACAGCACGCCAGTGGTTTTTCTTCTGAGCTAACTGACGCAAATTGGAAATGCCATTTTTATACCCGAGCGCACTTGTGCACAAGGGTATATTAATTTTGTTCACATAACGGTTGTTTGTAACAGCCAAAAGAATCGAGATAGATATAGACAAATGTATACATAAATGATCAGAATGAATAGAGAAGTCGATTAAGCCATGTCTGTCTGTCCGTCCGTCTGTCCGTCTGTCCGTCCGTCCGTCCGTCCGTGTACACGATAACTTGAGCAAAAATTTAGATATCTCAACGAAATTTGGTATGTAGGTTTCCGTTAATCCAAGGTAGGTTGGTATTGAAAATGGGCGAAATCGGACAGTAGCCACGCCCACTTCCCATATAACGGTAATTTCCAGAAATACGAAAACTGCGATATTTTAGTAACAACTGAAGATAATTCACTCAAAATTTATATTTACATTAATTTTCCGACGAAAAATAAGAATATTATAAATTTTTGGAAAATGGGCATAGCCACGCCCACTTATGATTACATGTGTATATCTTGGTAACCGCTACACCAATTTCTTCCAAACTTGGCACAGTTGTTGGCCTTCGCATAACATACCAAATGGCCGAAAATTTTTAAAATCGCTCAATAACCACGCCTACTTCCTATATAACGGTAATTTTCAGAAATACGAAAACTGCGATATTTTAGTAACTACTGGGGATTATTCACTCAAAATTGATATTTATAATAAGTTTTAGACGAAAAATAAGAATATTATAATTTTTTGGAAAATGGGCGTAGCCACGCCCACTTATGGTTACATGTGTATATCTTGGTAACCGCTGCACCAATTTCTTCCAAACTTGGCACAGTTGTTGGCCTTCGCACAACATACCAAATGGCCGAAAATTTTTAAAATCGCTCAATAACCATGCCCACCTCCCATATAACGGTAATTTAGAGAAATACATAATCTTCGATAAATCAGTAAATATTGAAGCTAATTTATTCAAAATTGATGCTTGCAACAATTCTTTACCAAGAAATACGTTTATGGTAAAATTTTGGAAAATGGGCGTGGCACCGCCCACTTATGATCACATATATGTATATCGGTAACCGTTATACCAATTTGTACCAAACTCGGTATTTTTATTGTGCTTGCCACATAAAAGCAAAATGTTAAAAATTATTGAAATCGGACCAAAATTACGGCCGCTTTTCATATAACGATAAATTTCAGAAATGCTTGAAACTTCAATATTTCGAAAATGAAGGACGCCAATTTACTCAAAATTGATACAACCCGGTTTACCATCTAGCGGAAGCTTTCGGAAAGGTGAAAAAACATATGTTTAATACTTGCGCCGGGTATTTAAGGTTCGGCTCCGCCCGAACTTAGACTTTCTTACTTGTTACATTACATATGTTGTAAGCAGCAATCTATTTCTTTTTTTATAAATACAAGATTGCCTATCACTGCCCACAGTGATGTACATCGATGGTCCTTGCATTAGGGACACGACTTTAAACTCAAAATAATCCTATTTACTGTTAAGGGTCTCGGGTGTGGTATCCATATCTAATAATAATAATTATAGATTAACGCTCAGACATACGTTAGTGTTTGTCCGAGCTTCTCCTTCGATTTGTTGCGTGCGTCTTGATGTTGTGCTACAAAGCGGTGGGCCCAACTGTTTTACGGCACCTCCCAATGGCGATTTTATTTTTAAGAGGCTGTCTTTCATGGCTGAATACACTCGGAAGTTTGCGATTGCCTGCCGAGGGGCGACCGCTATTAGAAAAAAAAGCTTTTTATTTTTACATTTGTTGATGTTGGTTTGAACCTGCATCACAGCGGCCGCCATAATCTTAATTTAATCCATGCCTTTTCCTTACTACTTTAGTAATGGTTAGATATGGATTAGACAAGGTTTAGAGATATGAGCAACTTACTAGTAGTTAGAGTTCTTTTTTTTTAGTTTTGAGTTGTGTCATTTTGCAGAGGACCATCCATATACTTGTACACACATATATATGTGTGCCTTTGACTTTTGTGTTTGTGTGCACAAATAAGTTGAAACCAGTAACTGACTATATGTGCGTGAATTGTTTTGCCACTGCATATGATTCAATTTGCTGCTGATAGCTGTGTAAATATTTGTCGCACATACGCACCGTTGCCCCTTCGATTGCGCTTACACATATGTACGTACAATTTCATCAGTAAATATTGATTGCATACTAATAAATTTGAGTCAGTATGCCAATATTTGTTGGGAATTTGGTGAATTAAAGCTTTAACAAAAATATATGGCTTGGTTCAAAGTTTTGAATCTTCCTCATCGCTGGAATATTGGCTGATCGTTTTACTGTTGTACAAGTGGTTAGTGAACTTACTATATAAATGTTAGCACCGTTTCTATGGTTAGGCAATAAAAAAAAATGTTATATTGTATTTTGTCATGGAAAAGTTTCTTGCAAAATCAATGGCCATACGGGCTCAGCGCAAAATTGTAGACTTCTTCATTCGTGGAAAAACAATAACTTGAATTGGATTCAATCAAATTTGTTTACTGCATCTACAGTTAAACTGCAGCGGTGGGATTCTGATAATTGCAATGCCAAATTTTTTTTCACCGAAACTCTATATGTAGAGAATGAATAGATGTAATGCATTTAAATGTAGAACTAGAAAATGTAACGAAGGTGTATTAGTGTGAGTGCATGAGAGGCCGCGCCTGCTATTCGTTTAGAGATTTCTGCTGATCAAAATAAAGCGTACCAATATTCAGAATCCCAACTCTGCAATTTCAAGGCAAAAATTACTATTCTAAATTTCGATCAGTAAAAATGTCGGAATGAGATTTTTTTCTCAAAACTCCTCTAGATAAAACTCAGGAGCATCTAAAAGTATGCAATGTTGAATTACTTTTCTCTCGCACTGTCACAAAGGCCTGATTTCCTATTGCACCTTTAAATCCTTAACGCTGCATATTTTTATGCTCACACGTTTTTAGTGTAAAGGGTTTTGGAAACGAAAATTTTTAGTGGAGATTTTTGAAATTACCATCTTACTTGTGCTCAAAAGTACTCAGCCAAAAATTTCTCTTCGTTCAAGAAAAAAAGAATTTTCTTCGCACATTTATATTATAATCGAGTACGCAACAAAGCAAAATAAACTTCGTATCAGCTTACATAAAAGCTGGCAAGTGACCTTTGATATCCTCATATTCTGAATTGGGGTTACTTGAAAGTGGTGAAACAGAAGAAGCTTATTAATGATAATTATTTATGATTTTTAAGCTTCAAAACAAATTGTTACTGATGCCACCAAGATCCACAGGCTGGCTCCGCGTCCTCATCTAATTCGCTACTACTGTTGTTCTCCAGCTTTATGCTCTCATTTAGTCACTGAACAACCCTATCATAAGCAATGGCTCCACGCATAACCAAATCGATTTTGTAAAACATTTATCATCTTATTTTTTTAAACTGTGACAATACAGACCAATATTGAAATGCAGTTTCAGGAGTTTTGCAAACAAGTAAATATTTACACATTGAACTCGATATCCACCAATTAATTGTACAAGAAAATCGAGGAAAAAAATACTCTGTATTTAGTAGAGATATTAACAGAAGTGAATGGCCTTCAAAAGGCCTCTGCATCCTGAAAAGACCAGACGGTACCTACCCTGGCACCCCAGAAGAAACTAACAGGCAGCTGTTAGAAACACAATTCCCGGGATGTATTCTAAAAAGCTCAAGTCCTATAACGAACACTTTGAGCGCTGTGTGCGCAAACAGAATGACAAGACGCTTAGCAGGAAGAATTGTCAGTACGGAAAATACATCGTGGACCATTTCAACTTTTGGCGCATATAAATCTCCTGATCCAAATGGCGTATACCCATGCCTACCACAACTGAGAGCAAGTCTCTTACTTGCTCACATACCATCAACATGGAGTAAAGTTAAAGTGGTCTTTATACCCAAAATGGGAAAAACTCTGCACAAGTCCCAAAGGCATATGGACCAATATGGCTCAGCTCCCTTCTAGTAAAAATATTAAAAAAAAAAAAAACTAAATGACCTGCTACGTGGGAGGCAATACGCATATCAGCCAGGCAAATCGACTATTATACATGGCTTAACTCAAGCTATTGAAAAGGTATCATACAGGTGATTGTGGAAATACGTCCCATGAAGAAACATCGAGAGTTATAATAAGGAAGCATATTACCAGCCTCCTAAATGGATCATAATCATGCTGAAATCCAGAACTACATCGACTGCTGAGGGGAAGATCGACCTATCTCGGTTGCCAGTTGGAAAATGCCCCATTTCTAAAAACTTTTTAAGAACGCCCTATTTCAAAATTTTATTGAAAAACACCTTATCTCAGCAGTCGATATGTAGTGTAGTGGAACAAAGAGACAGTAAGCAATTGTAAGTAACTTCCACCCGTGGCTACCCTCAAGGGGAATGCCCCTACTATGGACGCTGGTTGTTAACGAACTACCGAAAAGGCTAAATGGCAATGGATTCAAGGCATATAGAAATTAAAATGACCTAGTCATCTATGTTGTTGGCTGAGGACACTATTTTCTCCAGGTTGCAAGCTGCGCTCAAATTAACGGACGACTGGTGTTGTCCACCGTTGTCCTATTTACCAAAAGAAGGAAGTTAACTTGACTAAACACACTTGACAGGGACAGAAGTTGAGGTCTCAGAAAAGAGCAAAGCATGTAGGCGTAAATCTGGACAATAGGCGCGATTGGAATTCACATCTCTCGAATATTACCAACAAGGCTACAAAGGCGTTTTATGCCTGCCAGAGACTTCATGGTAAAACTTAAGGAATATCACCTAAACTGCTGGGCGCCCTACAGCAGATTCCAGAAAAGTCTGCCAATGTGCTCATACCCAAACATATTCCAGGCGGAAGTATTATGGTGGATAGTCAGCCAGTACTAAAGCCTGTAGGCTCATTTAGAACGACATCAATGCTTGTGGAAAGTTGTTAAACACTTCTGAACAGCTGTGGTGAGCCGTGATGACCATGGAGGGTTTGAAGGCAACGGAAGGGCTGACTATCGCGGATTTTTAATTCAAAAATACAATCAAAAATTTTATAAAAGTCTTAGTTTTACCGTTATTCAGCGTCCATTATATTGGACAGTAGCACACAAGATTTGTAAACCGGAATGTGGTATAAATAATTCTTTTTTTTTCTTTTGCGAAATATATATCTAACCTGAGAATAATATTTAAAATTTGTTTTTGGACCTCAGTTCCAACAAAAATAGTTAATTTCTTCATATTTATTACCCTACTCAATATCCATTTTTGTGAGACTTTTCACTTTTGTGAAAAAACACGGTCAACTGCATCCCGAAAATACAGTAAAAGAAATGCTATAAATAAGAATAATATACTTTTGTCAACACAACTGTTATTTTAAAAACAATAGATCTTATTTAAGAAAAAATAGCTTTAAGTATAAAAACAGTTGATCCAATAGATTGGACGATTGTACTGAAAGGGTTAAATAGCCTAAGGATGGTGTTACTACAATTAGGGTTTAGCGCAATAGATCTTTGTTTAGGTCGCATCGCGAGTATACTTCTGCAGTGCTCCAGAGCAGTATTTCTTGGACCGTTTTTATTTTTGATTTTCATCAATCATATTTGAGGCTGTTTCGATCATTCAGATTTGTTTCTTTACGCTGACGATTCGAATATTCTTATAGAATTACTTGGCTTGGCCCTACAGAAATATTTCGATAACTTTATTTAATATATACACTCCAACAGAATTGAAAGAGTACAACGAAGTTTACTAAGGTTTATCTTTCTACCACCTTCTACCTTTCTACTTCAAGATGTATGCTTATGAATCTAAAGTCCCGCGCATCTTCTAGAGTCCTTAATTCGGATTCCGCTCTGTCCAGATCTATTTTGGCGAGGATTAAGCCTCACTACTCTTAGAGTTTGTTTAGCATTTTTAGTTTTTTTTTTTAATTTTATAGGTAGCATATTTATTGAAGTTGTCACCTAGTCTGCCATGTTCTTTATAATCGTGAACTTAAATGAATTCAAGAAACGATATATTGCTTTTCCTTTCAGAGGTATCTGAAGAGGAAAGAGGCCTCTGTGCTGCTCCATAAGCATTAGTCAAATTCAAATGTGCACTGAATTTAGAATACGTTTTAATGGACTCAAAAGTTTTTTTTTTTCTTTACGAGTACTCTATTTAATTTTTCTCATTTTTTAATGAGCAATAAGTTATTACAATTTTTGCATTTTGCTGAATGAAATTTTTAATCCGACCTTCTGCAAATGCAACTATTCCTCCATATGTGCTTTTACTTTTTCCATCCCTTTACTTTGCTGTTTTTAAGTTTTTTTTAAACAAGTGAGCCAGTGATGAAATATTATTGCAACTTGTTGCATATTCAACAATCCATTTCATGCTCCGCCACACCTACAGGAGGGGATAACTGCAAGGCTATTTGCATGTTTCATGTTACTTGTGGTAAGATTTATTGCATGCAATATTTGAATTTGTTGGCTTGAGTTTGGCTACAGTTGCATTCATCAGCGTTGCTTAACTGTGAACTCGGAATCGTAGTAACACATATTTACATCTACATAAATACATATGTATTTATGTGCCATATTGCACTCACATGTAAGTATGTTCTTAAATACAAAATTTCCTTGAAAGCACTCCACAATTGAAAAGCGCATTCAAGGTAAAAACTTAATCAGTTCTTCGCAGAATTGTATCTCGATAAAATGTTCATAATGGAAGCACTTAGCTCAGTATGTAGGTTAAACGAAAGTCCTTGAAGTGATGATTGAAGCGCATATGGGCAAATCTCCGGAACCGTGCGATTCAAAATTGAAAAAAAATTTAATTTTTAAATTGAACGCATAGAAATAAATTAAACACCAAATTGTTCGAAATTCATTGAAGAAACAATAAATTCTTGCGTTGTTCATTTTCATTAAATGCTCAAATAGTTATAAGTAAATAAGTTTATAGTTAAAGCAAGCTTTCTAAATATGAACAAGATTGGGCCATAAATACTGGTTAACCAAATATATATGGACTCGTGCGCCACCTGTCGGAAAAAAATGTTGGTGCAATTATTCTTTTTCAGGTCTCCATGTCCTCGGGAAGTTGATCAAAGTTAATTGCAAGATTTGACCCAACAAACATACATACATACAGAGCAAGTTAAATAAAAGCTTGTAAGACCGGCAATTTTGGAAAATTCAAAGTTAGCTATATTAATAAGTAGAGAGCACGATTTTAGTTCGCTTTAAAAAAATTTCAAGACGACGTTTCAGAAGTCCAGGCGCAAGGTGTGTATCAAATATGGTACAGATTGGTGATTGGTGGTTTTCGAGATACACATATTTGGCATAGGAAGGCGGGTCGTTCTTAGTTTCCAAAAACTTTTACGAAAAACTAATTTTCGCTTTAGATCTATTTTACATATAAATTTTGAGTAAAAATTTTAAAATTCCTTAGCAGCAATGTCCAAAGATCTGAAAGACTGCACGCATATTTATGTATGCATATATTTATAAGAATGGAGATTATTGTATCTACAATATTAGCTGCACTTAGGTTAGTTTAGGTTAGGTTGAAGTGGCTCCCGATGTACCGGCACCAGCGCACTAAGGCCTTTACTCGGGCTCGTTGTTATACCACAAGGCTTCTCCTTATCCACCTCCTATACAAATTAATGTGTGTAGTTGACAAATTTGAGCACTGTCCTTATGTTTATGCCCGCTTAATCACTCAGGTCTCCAAAGGTCCAGCGCCCATGAACCTCAGTCTAGTCCTTTTGAGTGCGGGACTTTCGCACAGTAGATGCCTTACTGATTCAGACTCCTACTTGTCTCTTCAGGTCCTGCAGAAATCGTTTGAACGGCACTCCGATGATATGACCGGTCAATAGACCCATAGCCAAGCAGCTGTCTCTTCTGCACAGCATAAGGAGCTCTTTTGATCTATTTGACTAAGTGAGTTTTTCCATGTTGTAGATTTCAATTTGTGACCATCTTGCGATTGATTCAGAGAAGAAGATTTCTTTTATGTTGAGATTGCGGAAAGCAAGATCGTCCGCCTTACGTGCTGAACACATTGAAACTGACGATGATGTCTATGAGCTACAGCTTCCAATTTGCTATCTTCATTATCTAAACGCTTTGTCGATGGCGACATGACTTTTTTTATCGTGGCAGCGACATCATGAATTTGTATGAGTTTGGTATAAAAGAAAAGGAAAAACCTTATCTGTCGCTGGAAAAATTGAAATAGATCTAATCTGGCCGCAACCACAGTCGTCGCGTAGCCCTGTCCTCGCCAAAAATAATTATCTACATAAGGACACGTGGCAAAATATTTGGACAACTGTGGTCCGTAGCTCGTCGTTTACATTTAGGTTGTTCACACTTGCTTGGTTATCAGGTTATCTGGTTAAAAATAATTTTTCTTGTAGTGTTGTTCATTGTTGTTGTAGTGTATTTTATTGGTGTTGAAAAACTTCCAAATAGCGTTCATGTTTCTACATAGTCACAACATATCGCAACTGTATGCAAATTTGAATATATTGAGTTCTTCAAGAGTGTTACTCGCAATGATATAAAAATAAATTTCAAGAGATGCGAAACAACAACAAAATTTTAACAACTGTCGTAAAATAATGTAACTTCAGTGCTTCTATCGAAAGGGGTACGGTTAATTCGCTTGGTATAAGCATGCTGTATTGTCTCCAGCTTACCTGCAACTGTCTCTCTGATATGGTTCTCTATAAGCCGCTTCATTATTTTTTATCGAAAGGGCTAAAAGTTTATTGATTATCTTTTTTACATTCCAATGATTACAGCAGCTGAATAGGTGTGATCCCATCTGGCCCTGGGGTGTTGTACGGTTTGAAAGGGGTTCTCGATTTACCTTCCCTCTGATCAGTAAAGTCCATTTCGTCCCATTTCGTATATCCAAATGTTTGTAAGCTGCACTTAAAGTTCTTTTAGTTATTACTTAAGGAACTTTGCAGTAAATATTTGAAAAAAGACGACTCTGGTTAGTAAATTTTTGACAACTATATGTGAATAAAAGCAACAGTATTAATTAAGTAAAGAACAATCATTACTCAACTTTTTAGAGAATTATTTTGACATTTTTGTTTCAATTGTTTTTTCACAAATTTTATTAGAAATTCAACGCTTGTGCAATTTTGGAATGCTTCCATATATTCCAGCCAACCTAGAGTCGGTTAAGACAGCTACCATAGTTGCAAGATGTGGCTGCTTTTATTAAAACTTAATTACCTTGAAGTTAACCGATTGGAGGCGAAGCATGTACTCCTTTTAGGGTATTTGCAATCGAATAAAAATAAGGAAAATAAGGAATTTTCCACATCGATGATGCGGAGTTGATTACTTCTGAAGTCTAGAAAAGTAATCTGAGGAGTGATGCAATAATAACTGCAATAGTACAGATATATAAACTCCTACCTATAGACCTGTTTTCCACCGCGTAGTACATGGCCTCGAGAATTGCCTCTGCTTGGAATCCCGAAACATACTACCCAAGAGAAAAGCGAAGGCTGTTCGCGTAACCTTTGGATTAATCAGACCCCTTGCCACCTTTTGAGCCATTAAGTAGTTAATATTCTGCAATGTTTGAGCGCGGGATTCCTATTGTGGTTAAACTCAAATTCGAGTAATTTGCGCATCAATAAACACCGTATCATACCAGCACTCAGTTCATTTAAGACTACTACATATGCATTGGCCTTGCATCCCCAGATGTTGTGGAGAAAACTACTATATATATGTAGCACACAGCGAGTATTCTTTGAAATTTGATTAGCACATTCCCCACGTTATTGACTGATAGTCTGTTCCACTACACCACAGTGGCATAGCTGCTTGTCATAGAGTCCACAGAATCCCTCAAAGTATCAGACCTAATGTTTTACCAAAATCCTTTTTGGACTTCCAAACTCTGTTAAGGCTTTAGAAATCTTTTGTTCAATGTGAGACTTCCATAAAAAATTACTATCCTGGTACTTAACTTCGGAAGAACTTTGAATAGTGGCTTCTTTAAATGTAGCGGTCGTCCAATCTTCTCCTTCTAGTGAAGAATACAATACTAGTTATGGTTGGGTTAGCGGATAGCCCAGTCTCACTGCAGCAAGTGTCAATCACTTTCCTGTAAGCAACTGAAAGAGAAAAGCTGTATAGGCTTTTCGTAGATGTTAGAGCCATCCTGCTGATTGAATCCTAATGAACCGAGTATTGAACGAATCCAATGGAAGCCGCACAAATCCATGTCTTAGAGCTGAGTTGCAGGTGCTATCGAAAAGTAGGAGTACTCCCGTTCATCGTGGAAATGAACAATGCGCCATAATTTCGATGTGATTTAGTTGTTACAAGCCAGCGTTAAATTAATAAAATTTTAGTGCTATCCAGGTAAAATGAGTATCAGTAAAGTTACATACATATATGTAAGTATAGTATGTATGTACTTGTATGCATATTCACTCAGTTGTACATTCTAATCTCTAAAAAATTCCGCCGTTTACTTAAATTAATTTTACTCGTTAAGCACCCATTTCACTGAAATTTGTCGCTTAATTTAACAGAGCTGCAGCTGCGAAAAAAAGAGATAATAAGCAATAATTAGGTCAGTGCTGATTTTGTTCATTTTACATATTTAATCACTGTTTGCTGATGGCGCAAATCGGTTGAAACGGCCATTATAGCACTAATTAAATTTTTTCTAATTGACACTTTCATGATTAGTTATTTTTTGCAAAATATGCACTCAATCAAATTAATAATAATTATTCTATTGAAAATTCAATGCTCGTACAACAGTTGTTCAGAGAAAAATTGAAATAAATAGTTTATACTGAAATTACGAAAATAAAGTAAAAAAAATTAATTTTAAATACATGAGGGTACATTAGAGTGGTCCAAAAACACTAAAGTTGGAATTTTTTATACCGCCGACCCTAGGACTGCTCTATACCGAAAAAATTATACCCTTTATTTGTTTTTAAATCAATGTTGTCCATGTATTTTATACATATGGGAAAAAAACAACCTTTCGTAGAAATGGTATACAATTCCTGAAAATCAATATGTTTCGATCGGAAAAGTGTGGTTCTCTTCACGAGACTTCCAATATCAATATCCAAATTTTTATTTAACCATATTTTAATACTAGGGCGAACCTATAAAATATAGTTACCAAGCAAAATGGTTAAAGCAACAACTACGTATTATTATTGGGAATCTTCTGAAGAGAAACACAGCCAGCCTTCCTATCGAAAAATATTGATTTTCAACAATTATACACCATTTCTACGAAAAGTGGTTTTTTCCCCATATGAAGTACATGGAAAAATTTTAGTGCTTTAAGCGACATCAAAATATTTTTTGATTTCAAAATAAAAATAAGCGGTATAGAACAATACTAAGGGGTTAGAGCATAAAAACTCCGACTTTTTCACACAAATTTTTGGACCACCGTAATGTACATACATGCTCGCATATTTTTCAAAATTGTATTGTAATACAACAATTTTTCTTGTAAAGCAAAAACAACATTTTTACAACTGTTCTAAAAAAATACCACAAAAGAACAAATATGACAAATACCACGACTCCCAGTAATTTTTTTTCGATAGAGAACAATTTTAGAGGGTGCGGCATTAAAATTCCAACTTTTCTTTTTCACATTCATTTTCGGACCACCATAATGTACATACATACATATGTATGTATGTATGTATGCGCAAGTGTATATGCATGTATAGTAATATGTACTTATGTATGTATATTCAATTAAAGGTCATTTAATGGGCTTAAAATAAATAAAGTGATTAACATATTTAACAGGAAAAATATAATCAAGAAATATTATCTATGTTTTGCTGTTCAGCATAATTAATTAAAAATATGAACCATCAAATTATTTATTTAACCTTTTATTCAGTTACTGTAAGAGCATTGTGCTGTGAACGTTTAAATTAGTGATGAGCTTGCTAGTACAAATCAAAAGCATCAACGTTAATGCCATGATATGCATAGTTTTTCATTTTAGAATAAGCAGCTTGAGTTTCTCGCCCGTGTCTTTTGTAAAATTTAGTAGTTTCTCCTGGTGGTCGCCATACGACTTTCAGCTATTTAGTTAAGATGAAATGCCAGTAAACTTATCATTCATTTTATATTATTTCGGCAGCTTATACATTTTACAATTTTTTGTTTGAAAAACTGCTAGATATTACCAAGATTTTCGCTCAATAATATATTTGAAACAAGTAAATATAATCGTCTAAAACGAAAAAATATATATGTACATACATATGTATGCTTGAATGTAAAAATGTATTTTGCATTCAATCGATTGAAAACTTATTTAGCCATATAAGTAGAATGGATAGCCATACGTGTTGACTGGTTTGTAGTAATAGTATGGCCTGTAGCTGTAGCTGTAGGGATATGTGTATGGATAGCCACCATAATAGCGAGGATATCCACCGTAAGGAAGAATGACTTGACGCGTCTGACGGCTTCCACTTTCCGCATGCAGGGCGGCTGCTGCCTCTACCCCAGCTAAATCAACATTTTTATCCGCGTCCGCTGGAAAATCCAGCTTATCGGCTCTTAACAAGCTAAGCATTGGCTTCTGCTGTTCCATTGCTTCTGCTGTTCCAGCTGCAGACAAAATACCTGCAATGTCCTCTTCAGCCGCAGGCAACGCACTTACGTTGATGTTGTGGTTGAGGTTTAGGCAGATGAACGCCAAGACAACCGAGAGGCAAAATACAGTAGTGGCTTGCATTTTATGCGAATAGTAGAACACGTGCTTATTTTGTTGTTATATTTTATTTTTTTTTTTTTTTTTTTGGCTCTTATCGCATTTGATAGAATAACAGAAGCTCTTAACTGTACGTAGTTTTTTGATAAACTAAACTTATTCCATTCTATTTATATGTAGATTTTTTAAAGTGTATGCCCGCTTTTAACCGTTTAAAGAATTGAACTAAACTTCATTCGAGCTACAGAAATCGTTGAAGTTATATATATATAGTTTTTAGAAAAACAAAGTGGCTTTAATAATCTAATGATAGTTTGCGTGCATCAATATATGCGATTGAATATGTTTAGCTTAGCTAGTATCCAGGTAATTGTAGCTCTTTGTGCTCATAGATGCGTAAATTATAATTATCGCGATTTTACAATAAACCAATGACGTGACGTACCGCGCGGGCGCCACGCTATTGAACGCGATTGTAAACAAATCGAAGCATTAGTGTGATGTAATCACAACCCTGAACTTGAATACCGTGCACCTTCAACACAATAGAATACAATGAACTGCATTGTACATATGTATGTATGTTACATTGATCAAATACAGAAACCAAGTAATGCCTGAGTTCATACGTAACTATATGTATATATACATACATATGTATGTATGCAAATATGTAAAATAGTAGTTTTTGTAACATTTTAGCATAGGTAATAAAATCAACCCCTTTGTTCATCACAAAGTTGACCTTTGAACGCTAACTGATAGAGCAAATATTCTTATTCGAATACTTTTTGTCGGTTCTTTATCTTTATAATGTATAATTTCGATAAAATCTGCAAAGTCACAATTTTTAATTTTTGTTTGCTAAATTTTTTCCACTTTTTCATGTATGCGTACATAGAGAATGGGACACACCTCTCTATAGAGCTCGAGATTTGTGATCTGTTCTCTTATAGAACTTTACTTCCGTCCCGCTTGGAATGCCACATGCCAAATATTTGTATTTGCTATTGTTAATGAGTATGTAATAGACGAAGTTAAAAAAATTTACGTATATTCAGTTACAAACATAAGTATGTTAGGTTAGAAATTAAACATTAATTTTATTCATTTTGTCAAGAATGGTTAGGACTATTTCATTTCATTTCGAACTAGTTGCAAAATTGTCCGGAAGTGGTTATGTAACAGTTCGAACAAGTCTTGAAATGCTCCCAAAATGGTCCCTAACTAGTTCCAAAATTCTTTTGAATTAGTCTCAAAAAAAATGTTTAACTACTTTGGAAATAGTCCTCAACTACTCCCAAAATAGCTCTGAAATTGTCCCAAACTCAACCCGAAATAGTTTTAAAATAGTTCTGTACTAGCCTCAGTTGGTCCAGAACTAGGTCTGAGATGGTCATGTAATAGTCGTGAGCTAGTCCTAAACTAGCTCCGAAATGGTCCGTAAATGACCCAGAACAGGTCCCGAAGCGGAGCCAAAAAGAGAGCGCAAAAAATGGTTCAACAATAGACCTGAACTACTCCGTAAATGTTCCTGTACTTTTTTCAAACTGATAGCGAATTACTCCCGAAATGGCCCTGAAATAGGCGTGGTCTAGTCCAGAAATGTTCATTTGTATACATAGGAAGCGGTTACAAGTTTTTTGTTGGGTTAAGCAGTTAAGGGTTCACTAATAATCAGAGCAAAAAATCCATAACTACATAAATAAATAAAAAGGTATGTATGCATTCGTTTTTCAGTGTAGAAAATTAAAAATATTTTACTAACGAATGTCCCTGCGGTCTGTCCAGGAAAACAAATTAGTTATATACTCAACGAGGGCAATTTCATAGGTTAGATTTTAGTGGTTGTCTTCATCCACATCCTGATGGTGACACACTTAATCCCTAAGAGTCCGGTGTGATACCGTTTTAACTCGATGTCGACCATGCACTTAGAAATGGAATTAATTAGTTTTGTTTCTGAAGCATTGAAGATCACTGTCGAAAAAGTATTTATGAAGATAACGTTGCCTGAGCCAAAGCAGCCCCGGACAGTGGCAGCGAAAGTGTGCGACTCTTTTGATTTCGTCGGCAGCTTCAACTGAAATCGTTTGTCTAACAATTGCTTTGTATGTAAATCTCTGTGTTCTGGAACCCAACTCACACTTGTAGTGAACTTGGATGCTTGGTTGGATAGCATTTGACTACATTTATTAGCTGTTTTTGAGATAATCGAGTAGCATTCTTAAGATTTAATAGTGGCTTGACTGTCCGACAAAATGATTTCTATCAGGCAAAGCGTGGTTATGTCGATATCTATCAACTCCGATAGAAACACTATGCAGTAGGCTGACAATCGGAGCCTTGGTTGGGGTGGAGGTTATCGCTCCTGTGATTAACACAAATGCCCATCATTTGTACCTCCCCGAGTTTCCCTAATCGGGGATATCTCTAAAACCTTCCAATATACCGCCTTACAGCTCCGTTATATAACTCAAAAACATGAAATTTTGAGTAGTGGCGTTATTGGAGAGGATCATCCATATAAAAAAAAAAAAAACTTTTCGAACACACTTTGTATGGAAACAAGTAATTTTTAAGCAAAAAACAAAACCGACTTCAAGTCTCATGTCAAAATTTAAGTTTATTTTTCATTTCTTTATGATCCAATTATCGGATATAAACAAAATTAGTATTCGACCGCCCTTGAGGCAACACCTTTCCGATGAAAATATCCGATGAATTATCGAAATCGGTTAACGTGGTCCAAAGTAATTTGGTAACACACTTAAAAAATATATATAAATATATACATATATAATCCGACGAACCTGTAACCTCCTCCTTTTTTGAAATCGGAAAAAAAATAGTAACAGCGTCAACAAAAAAATTGCAGAAAACTGACTTTACAGCTGTAAACCACCATTTTTTATTTTATGAAATTTCAAGTTTGAAATTCATAATTGCATGGTTTCTGCTAGATAACGAGCAATACCTTGATAAAAATTAAATAAACAAGTAAAGACATATAAGTTCGAACGAAACCGAAGTTTATATACCCCGCGCATCATCGTTTCAACTTTCTCTCAAATATCTTTACATGACAAGAAAGTTTGGTAGGGATTGGTGAAGCGGCTACTGAGATATAGCATTTCATCACAAGTGAGCGGGTTCACGCCCATTTCCCAAAAATTTCATAATGATATTATTTTCCACCATAGTTCCACTTCGCGTATTTACTAAAATATCGTTGTTTTTGCATTTCCCGAAAATACCGTTATATGGGAAGTGGGCGTCCCACTACAGTCCAATTTCGCACATTTTCAATACCAACCTACCTTGGGTAAAGGGCAACCTAAATATCTCAATTTTTGCTCGAGTTATCGTGTACACGGACGGACAGACGGACGAAGCCAGACAGTCATGGCTTAATCGACTTCTCTATTCATTCTACAACCTTGCACATGCGCGCTCGGGTAGAAAAAACAAACAAATAAAAATTGCCATAAGCTGTTGAAATGTCGCGTCCCTATTTACATTTTTACAAACGAGAAAGCCCCCTGCAAAAAATTGTGCGACTAATCTCTAAAGAGAGTAGTCCGAGATTACTCTCAATCGGGTACGATTGGGCATTTATTAGTCGCAACTAGTCTCATACGGGTATTAATGGACATCAATTAGTCTCGACTCATCCCTTATGGGTATAATCGGAGATCAATTAGTCCCCAACTCATCTCTAACGGGTACTATTAACGATTTAATGATATTTACGCACTTAGTCAATGAAATTTCATGTGCGGCGTTGGCACACAGAGAGAGTATTCGCCTAACCAAACTGAGCAACCCGGTTCGAATCTCAGCTGGCGAAAATTTTTATTTTTATTTTTTTAAAGTGACTAGTCGATTTTTATACTCTTTCGGGTATAAAAGTGAACAGTTAGTCTCTTCATAGGACATGCTCGAACAAAAGCGAACAGTTCATTCCATATAAAGAGATCAAAAGTGGTATTAGTCGCATGTTCCTTTGCGATTGCTCCCGGAGTCATCCCGGATTAGTCCCATTTTTTGCAGGGCCTTTTGCTAATACTACTTACATACATAGTGCGGAAGCATTTCTTTCGAAAAAAAAACATAACTGATTTTCAACAAACCTAGAGTCACGTTTTTTAGAGAGGTGGTTTACTAGAATAAACTTGTGTTATCAAACCTCATCTGTAGTTTAATTTTTAGCAAAAAGTGGTCAAACTAGACGCTGCGGTATAATGATAAGAAGAGGTTGGGTTGGAAATAATTATAGCTACCAAAAAAATTCTAGACTGCTCTGGACGTCGCGACGCGGTTCAAGAAACACAAATAACAAACTGTACATTATGAAAAGAATAACAAAAAACTGTTTGTATGTAAACACTCACACTCAATTTTAACACGTTTTTATGGCAAATACATTTTTTCCCCGCGCTCGTATACGCAGTGTTAAAATGTTTACATTCGCCTAACGCCAATGGGAAACTTTTTAGTTTTTTATTTATTTGTTTAGTCATTTATTTAGTAGCTTTAATATATGTGCAAATGTACACATGTGCGATGTACATATATGTGTTCGTTAAAATATGAAAAAGTTGAATGTAGAGGCTAGGGCCTACAACTATACGCTTTCGTTTTTACTCAAAATTGCGCATATATAAACTTCTGCCGCTAAATTAGAACTATCGTATATGAAAATGCAAGATACTGTAAAATAGATAATTGAATAAATTAAAAATGCCTTTCTTAATTTAAATAAGTTTTGCAGATGCAGCGATCTCCTATTAAAAATGTTAAGTAATTGCTAAAAAAAAAAGCTATCAGCGAAAATTCTACATTTTCTACAAGCATTTGTAGATGCATTTCGATTTGCACTTTAATATAAAAATTTTGAATAGCCTTGATTTAGTTATTTACAAGCTAGAGCTCTATTTAAAAATCGACTATCCGGCTATACGCTTAGTCGACTAGTCGATTAGCGACTAACAGTTCACTTTCGTCTAGCCGCTCGCTAGTCTGAAAATCGACTAACCGAAATTATTCGTATAGTGACAGTTTTTCACCATAAAATTATTTGTATTAGCGCGGTTGGGGTTTGTCAATAAGCATAAGCATTCAAAAAATAAAAATAAAAAATGTTTACTCAAAGAAAACATATTGTCGGATTTTCGGGTAGTTGAAAAAGTCGAAAATAAACCGTTAGTCGATTAAGTGAAGTCGATTATTTTTTTTAAACAACCCTTGCTATTCGACTAATCGATTAACAAGTGGGAACACGATATTGAATCGAAAGTATCGATATAGTACTAATTTAAAGTATCGTTGTAAAAATATCGGGTACCCATTATTATCGCGATAAAAAGACCCGATATTTCCAATATCAATACTGAATTCAAAAAATTAAATCTGAATATTGAACTCTGTAAAGCCCAAAATATAATCATATTGCTTTACATATCAATTCCAAAGTATAGACATATGGTCTTTTCCAGCGTTAAGTCATAGTACGACATATATTTGCAATAAATGGAACCGCTAGGGTGCGCTTAAGTCAAAATAAAAAATATATTCGACATAAAATTCATATTATATTTGCGTGAAGTCAGCTACATTAACTTTGTAGTGCGCCTTTGCAATTCGATACGATACAAGGGTTCTGGTACTCGATACCAAAAAATATCGTTTGAAAACTATCGATTAAAAAGTATCGTTATCGAATGGAAAACATATCGATATAGTATTGTATCGAAATTCGTGTGCCTATTAACAAGAGCTCTATTACGAGCATTTGTTTTCGGTGGACGTGTAGCGCTTGCCGTGAAAAATTAAACATATATTATTAATTAAATTTTGGCTGCAAAAGAAATAATGTTGGAAATAGTTGCATTAGTTGTAAAAAGTTAAAGAAAATAAAGAATTACTTAGAAACCGTAGCATCGAATTGTTTTAAATATTCACCATTACTGGGCCTATATCTTCAAGCACGGTTTCACATTGTTCTCGATTCAGTCTGAACATTTCCACAAATTCTGGGTCTCTCAGGAGAGAAAAATATTCATTCTCTATCGATACCGATAAACTATAGGAACGTTTTCGTTTTTTACTTTCGGTATCACTTAACCACATATCGGCAGAAAAATGGTATGCTAACGGCCACGGTGTTATAGACCCCAGGTCGTCGTATGATTTTGTTGTTTTGAAATTAATAAGCTCCAAATTTTCGACTGCCGCCGGCCATCATCTTCAGGG
>NW_023458558.1:39125844-39126440 GCF_013731165.1 Rhagoletis pomonella | reverse complement strand
AAATAATCTTCATATGGTTGAAATCAGCATGGAAAGTTCTATTTAGCAAATTTTTTTTTTATTTCTTTATGGCTAAACGGTTGGTATTCTACACCACGGCACTTCGGACTATTTCTGTCTAAATGCTGGAGTACGGGTACAGGCTAAATGTAAATAAGAAAAAGTTAACAAACAAATGTCAAATTAAACTCTGACTTTATTAAACACCTCAATGAGTACACTTGACAGTTTTCCATAAACTTAAAACGTTAAACAAAAAGTCTTCACATAATAGATGTTTTGCTATGTTACATTTAACCCAGTAAAGTCTTAATTATCCTGGAAACTGACTGAGCACCTTAAATAATTTTGAAGGCCCTAAAGAGCTCCTAAATATCACCTAACTCCTCAGCAATATATATCTGTGTTCGACCAAAATTTATAAAGTTGGTCGGCTACCGTGACGTGAAGCGATTTTTCAATGTTTACTGGGCAATATTTTTAGCGATTTTTCAATGTTTAACAATATTTGCAAAGCACATAAAAAGCACAAAATAATAAACCCAATTAAGCAGTAAAAAGTCTTCACTGGATGGATGTTTTGCTAAGTTACAGTC
>NW_023458558.1:39105385-39125834 GCF_013731165.1 Rhagoletis pomonella | reverse complement strand
AAAAGCCCAAAAATAGCACGTAATTCCTCAATACTATTTATCCGTGTTCGACCAAAGTTTAAGAAGTGGGTTAGCTAGCGTGGCGTCAAACGGTTTTTCAATGTTAACCGGGCAATATTTTTAAAGCCCATAAAAAGCACAAAAAATAAGCCCAGAAAAGTAGTAAAAATACTTCATTGAATGAATGTTTTGCTAAGTTACGGTTAACTTAGCAAAGTCCTAATTATTTACCAAATGGTCGGAGCACAAAAAAAACGAAAAGTGGCCGAAAATAGCACACAATGAGCACAATAATACGAACAATTTTTTTCTTCATTTTTTCATTTTAGCGCCGCTAACTTGATTGAGCTGAGCTATGGGCTACAGCTTCCAATTTGCTATCTTCATTATCTAAATGCTTTGTCGATGGCGACATGACTTTTTTTTTTATCGCGGCAGCGACATCATGAATTTGTATGAGTTTGGTATAAAAGAAAAGGAAAAACCTTATCTGTCGCTGGAAAAATTAAAATAGATCTAATCTGGCCGCAACCACAGTCGTCGCGTAGCCCTGTCCTCGCCAAAAATAATTATCTACATAAGGACACGTGGCAAAATAATTGCACAACTCACTTGCTTGGTTATCAGGTTATCTGGTTAAAAATAATTTTTCTGTAGTGTAGTTCATTGTTGTTATAGTGTATTTTATTGGTATTGAAAAACTTCCAAATAGCGTTCATGTTTCTACATAGTCACAACATGTCGCAACTGTATCACTTTTATGCAAATTTTAATATATTGAGTTCTTCAAGAGTGTTACTCGCAATGATATAAAAATGAATTTCAAGAGATGCGAAACAACAACAAAATTTTAACAACTGTCGTAAAATAATGTAACTTCAGTGCTTCTATCGAAAGGGGTACGGTTAATTCGCTTGGTATAAGCATGCTGTATTGTCTCCAGCTTACCTGCAACTGTCTCTCTGATATGGTTCTCTATAAGCCGCTCCATTATTTTTTATCGAAAGGGCTACCAGTTTATGGTTTATCTTTCACTACACTCCAATGATTACTGCAGCTGCAGCTGAATAGGTGTGATCCCATCTGGCGCTGGGGTGTTGTTCGGTTTGAAAGGGGTTCTCGATTTACCTTCCCTCTGATCAGTAAAGTCCATTTCGTTCCATTTCGTATATCCAAATGTTTGTAAGCTGTACTTAAAGTTCTTTTAGTTATTACTTAAGGAACTTTGCAGTAAATATTTGAAAAACAGACGATTCTGGTTAGTAAATTTTTGACAACTATGTGTGAATAAAAGCAACACGTTGGCTTAGTTCGCAAACGTGCTAAGCAGTGTACGAAAATAAACTATATTGTACGTTACTATTTCGTTTCGTTTATTACTTTAACAGATCGGTACAATACGAAAACAAAACGGCTGAGTTCACTTTGGCGATAGTACACTACAGTAGTTAGTAGTTACATACGAAACAACAAACGAAATGAATCGTGCAGAAAAAAATATATGTATGTATGTACATATATGCAATAACTAAATACAAAACGAATGGCTGCAATGAAATAAAAAAAATAAAAATGTGTTTTAATCGGATTAATTGGATATGAAAATTTACAGAAAAAAATATTTGTCACGTAATTGAAACATTTGCATACATATAAAACGTACCATATGGTACAATTGTCACAAACGAAATGCAAACGTTTCTCGTTGGGGAAAATGACAGTGAAACTTACAATTTGTTTCTGACTATGTACAAAACTGTACAAAACCACAAATGATATGATGATCGATGAGCAAATGGGAATTGTTTTGTACAGTTTATTTTCGTACCCTGGTGCTAAGTCCATTTTTTTTTATTTTTCAGGAGGAACAAAAAACCGTCTAACTTTTTTTGTTGTCAATATTTTTCTAATCTGTAAATGCAGTTTTATTCCTTAGTTCGTCTTGTTTTAGTACCAATAATCGGCCAATTTCAAAATAAAGCTGTTGCAGACTTATAGGCTCTTTTAGGACTTACCACATTTTCTCTTTAAGATTTTATTCTTTTAATGTGGACTTAGCACATTTTCTATCAACCTTTTTTCCATTATTTTTTATTGTTAAAAGATTTAATTGTTTACTTTAAATATATTTTATTGTTTTAAAATGAATTATAACCTAATACAGTTTTATTTCATTGCTATTAACAAAAATAACAATTTTAAGTCGTAAATTTATGTACCATTTATAAAATAAAATAATTAAAAGCAAGTAAAGAGGTAAAGTTTATGCGAAACCGAACTTTATCTACCCGGCGCAGGTATCAAATACTGTCGTAAGCAGGGTCTTTTTCCCGATTTCAAACGTTTTCGATAATATCCTGAGTTAAACTCAATGAAATAATTAAACCACGTTTAGTAGAAATCGCTAAAGTGGCTACCGAAATACACCTTGTAGTCATAAATTGGGCGGTGTCACGCAGTCTTATTTATTGTTAAGAGATTAAGAGATCTGAAATTTACCGTTAGATATACGTGAAGCGAATGTAATTTTGGTCCGATTTGAATAATTTTCAACGAATTGCTTTTCCATACCAGGTTTATTAAGTACACAGAGTTTGGTAGAAATTGATAAATCGGTTACCGAGTTACAAATTTGTGGTCATAAGTGGGCGGCGCCATGCCCATTATCCAAAAATGTATCATACAGGCATGTTCTGCAAATCGTACGATTTCAAATCGGTGCGATTTGCAAAGTATTGTTGTATATTTTTAATCAAAGTATTAAATGTTTCATATGGAAACTGCTAGAAACACATCATTTACGTTATGTCCATCGATTTAGCGCCAAATTTTTCCCTCTTTGTTATATATCCTCCGAAATAGATTTTGTAAATCGCACCGATTTGAAATCGTACGATTTGCAGAACATGTCTGATAATCTAATTTTCTGCTGAGTGATTATCGCGATCATCGATTTTAAGTGAATTAGATTTTCAACAGATTTCTTAGCTAGACCCTAAATTAGGCTCTTACCGAGTTTGGTGAATGGGCTACTGAGATAAAGCATTTCATAATAGGTGAGCGGGGTCACGCCCATTTTCCAAAAATTGCACAACAATATTTTTTACAAAAATTGTACTTCACATACTAATTTTGAACAATTTACATCCAATATTTACTGAAATATCGTAGTTTTTGCATCTTTAGAAAATACCTTTATATCGGAAATGGGCGTGGTTACATTCAGATTCGCCCATTTTTAATACCAACTTACCTTGGATAAAGGGCAACCTACATACCAAATTTCGTTGAGATATCTCGAGTTATCGTGTACACAAACAGACGTGTATATATATTTTTTTGATTTTTTTGGACTTAGCACATTTGCGTACCAATGCATAACAACAAGTAAAAACGACATTACGGTAATTTTCTTTTTTGGTAATGATGTATTTTCAGTTATGCTATCTTACTGCATCAAAATCTCAATTTACATAAAAAGTGGACTTAGCACGTTTGCAAACTAAGCCAACGAACAGTATTAATTCAGTAAAGAACAACCATTACTCAACTTTTTAGAGAATTATCTTGACATTTTTGTTTTCAATTGTTTTTTCACAAATTTTATTAGAAATTCAACGCTTGTGCAATTTTGGAATGCTTCCATATATTCCAGCCAACTTAGAGTCGGTTAAGACAGCTACCATAGTTGCAAGGTGTGGCTGCTTTTATTACCTTGAAGTTAACCGATTGGAGGCGAAGCATGTACTCCTTTTAGGGTATTTGCAATCGAATAAAAATAAGGAAAATAAGGAATTTTCCACATCGATGATGCGGATTTGATTACTTCTGAAGTCTAGAAAAGTAATCTGAGGAGTGATGCAATAATAACCGCAATAGTACAGATATATAAACTCCTACCTATAGACCTATTTTCCACCACGTAGTAAATGGCCTCGAGAATTGCCTCTGCTTGGAATCCCGCGACATACTACCCAAGAGAAAAGCGAAGGCTGTTCGCGTAACCTTTGGATTAATCAGACCCCTTGCCACCTTTTGAGCCATTAAGTAGTTAATATTCTGCAATGTTTGAGCGCGGGATTCCTATTGTGGTTAAACTCAAATTCGAGTAATTTGCGCATCAATAACCACCGTATCATACCAGCACTCAGTTCATTTAAGCCTACTACATATGCATTGGCCTTGCATCCACAGATGTTGTGGAGAAAACTACTATATATATGTAGCACACAGCGAGTATTCATTGAAATTTGATTAGCACATTCCCCACGTTATTGACTGATAGTCTGTTCCACTACACCACAGTGGCATAGCTGCTTGTCATAGAGTCCACAGAATCCATCAAAATGTCAGACCTTATGTTTTACCCAAATCCTTTTTGGACTTCCAAACTCTGTTAAGGCTTTAGCAATCTTTTGTTCAACGTGAGACTTCCATAAAAAATTTCTATCCTGGTACTTAACTTCGGAAGAATTTTGAATAGTGACTTCTTTAAATGTAGCGGTCGTCCAATCTTCTCCTTCTAGTAAAGAATACCACACTAGTTATGGTTGGGTTTGCGGATAGCCCAGTCTCACTGCAGCAAGTGTCAATCACTTTCCTGTAAGCAACTGAAAGAGAAAAGCTGTGTAGGCTTTTCACAGATGTTAGAGCCATCCTGCTGCATGAATCCTAATGAACCGAGTATTGAACGGATCCAATGGAACCCGCACAAAATCTACTCCATGTCATAGAGCTGAGTTGCATGTGCTATCGAAAAGTGGGAGTACTCCCGTTCATCGCGGGAATGAACAATGCGCCATAATTTCGATGTGATTTAGTTGTTACAAGCCAGCGTTAAATGAATAAAATTTTAGTGCTATCTAGGTAAAATGAGTATCAGTAAAGTTACATACATATATGTAAGTATAGTATGTATGTACCTGTATGCATATTTACTCAGTTGTACATTCTAATCTCTAAAAAATTCCGCGGTTTACTTAAATTAATTTTACTCGTTAAGCACCCATTTCACTGAAATTTGTCGCTTAATTTAACAGAGCTGCAGCTGCAAAAAATGGAGATAATAAGCAATAATTAGGTCAGTGCCGATTTTGTTCACTTTACATATTTAATCACTGTGTGCTGATGGCGCAAATCGGTTGAAACGGCCATTATAGCACTAATTAAATTTTTTTCTAATTGACACTTTCATGATTAGTTATTTTTTGCAAAATATGCACTCAATCAAATTAATAATAATTATTCTATTGAAAATTCAATACTCGAACAACAGCTGTTCAGAGAAAAATTGAAATAAATAGTTTATACTGAAATTACGAAAATAAAGTAAAAAAAAAATCAATTTTAAATACATGAGGGTACATTAGAGTGGTCCAAAAACACTAAAGTTGGAATTTTTTATACCGCCGACCCTAGGACTGCTCTATACCGAAAAAATTAAACCCCTTATTTGTTTTTAAATCAATGTTGTCCATGTATTTTATACATATGGGAAAAAACAACCTTTCGTAGAAATGGTATACAATTCCTGAAAATCAATATGTTTCGATCGGAAAAGTGTGGTTCTCTTCACGAGACTTCCAATATCAATATCCAAATTTTTATTTAACCTATAAAATATAGTTACCATGAAAAATGTTTAAAGCAACAATTAGGTATTATTATTGGAAGAGGAATAGAGTGTTCCTATCGAAAAATATTGATTTTCAAGAATTCTACACCATTTCTTGAAAATGGGTTTTTCCCCATATAAAATACATGGAAAACTTTGAGTGCTTTGCGACCTCTAAATATTTTTTGATTTCAAAATAAAAAATAAGGGGTATACTTTTTCGATATAGAATAATACTAGGGGGTTAGAGCATAAAAACTCCGACTTTTTCACACAAATTTTTGGACCCCCGTAATGTACACACATGCTCGCATATTTTTCAAAATTGTATTGTAATACAACGATTTTTCTTGTAAAGCAAAAACAACATTTTTACAACTGTTCTAAAAAAATACCACAAAAGAGCAAATATGACAAATACCACGACTCCCAATAGAAAACACTGAGCGTTTGGAGCACTCCCCAAATTTTTTTATCTCAAAATAAAAATAAACAAGTTGATAAAAGCGTTGTAAAATACGGGTAAATTTTTTCGGTAGAGAGCAGTCTTAGAGGGTGGCGGCATTAAAATTCCAACTTTTCTTTTTCACATTCATTTTCGGACCACCATAATGTACATACATACATATGTATGTATGTATGTATGCGCAAGTGTATATGCATGTATAGTAATATGTACTTGTGTATATTCAATTAAAGGTCATTTAATGGGCTTAAAATAAATAAAGTGATTAACATATTTAACAGGAAAAATATAATCAAGAAATATTATCTATGTTTTGCTGTTCAGCATAATTAATTAAAAATATGAACCATCAAATTATTTATTTAACCTTTTATTCAGTTACTGTAAGAGCATTGTGCTGTGAACGTTTAAATTAGTGATGAGCTTGCTAGTACAAATCAAAAGCATCAACGTTAATGCCACGATATGCATAGTTTTTCATTTTAGAATAAACAGCTTGAGTTTGTCGCCCGTGTCTTTTGTAAAATTTAGTAGTTTCTCCTGGTGGTCGCCATACGACTTTCAGCTATTAAGTTAAGATGAAATCCAAGTAAACTTATCATTCATTTTATATTATTTCGGCAACTTATACATTTTACAATTTTTTGTTTGAAAAACTGCTAGATATTACCAAGATTTTCGCTCAATAATATATTTTAAACAAGTAGATATAATCGTCTAAAACGAAAAAATATATATGTACATATGTATGCATGTATGTTAAAATGTATTTTGCATTCAATCGATTGAAAACTTATTTAGCCATAAAAATAGAATGGATAGCCATACGTATAGACTGGTTTATAGTAATAGTATGGCCTGTAGCTGTAGCTGTAGGGATATGTGTATGGATAGCCACCATAATAGCGAGGATATCCACCGTAAGGAAGAATGACTTGACGCGTCTGACGGCTTCCACTTTCCGCATGCAGGGCGGCTGCTGCCTCTACCCCAGCTAAATCAACATTTTTATCCGCGTCCGATGGAAAATCCAGCTTATCGGCTCTTAACAAGCTAAGCATTGGCTTCTGCTGTTCCATTGCTTCTGCTGTTCCAGCTGCAGACAAAATACCTGCAATGTCCTCTTCAGCCGCAGGCAACGCACTTACGTTGATGTTGTGGTTGAGGTTTAGGCAGATGAACGCCAAGACAACCGAGAAGCAGAATACAGTAGTGGCTTGCATTTTATGCGAATAGTAGAACACGTGCTTATTTTGTTGTTATATTTTATTTTTTATTTTTTTTTTTTGGCTCTTATCGCATTTGATAGAATAACAGAAGCTCTTAACTGTACGTAGTTTTTTGATAAACTAAACTTATTCCATTCTATTTATATGTAGATTTTTTAAAGTGTACCGCTTTTAACCGTTTAAAGAATTGAACTAAACTTCATTCGAGCTACAGAATTCGTTGAAGTTATATATATATAGTTTTTAGAAAAGCAAAGTGGCTTTAATAGTCTAATGATAGTTTGCGTGCATCAATATATGCGGTTGAATATGTTTAGCTTAGCTAGTATCCAGGTAATTGTAGCTCTTAGTGCTCATAGATGCGTAAATTATAATTATCGCGATTTTACAATAAACCAATGACGTGACGTACCGCGCGGGCGCCACGCTATTGAACGCGATTGTAAACAAATCGAAGCATTAGTGTGATGTAATCACAACCCTGAACTTGAATACCGTGCACCTTCAACACAATAGAATACAATGAACTGCATTGTACATATTATGTATGTATGTTACATTGATCAAATACAGAAACCAAGTAATGCCTGAGTTCATACGTAACTATATGTATATATACATACATATGTATGTATGTATGCAAATATGTAAAATATTATTTTTTGTAATATTCTAGCATAGGTAATAAAATCAACCCCTTTGTTCATCACAAAGTTGACCTTTGAACGCTAACTGATAGAGCAAATATTCTTATTAGAATACTTTTTGTCGGTTCTTTATCTTTATAATGTATAATTTCGATAAAATCTGCAAAGTCACAATTTTTAATTTTTGTTTGCTAAATTTTTTCCACTTTTTCATGTATGCGTACATAGAGAATGGGACACACCTCTCTATAGAGCTCGAGATTTGTGATCTGTTCTCTTATAGAACTTTACTTCCGTCCCGCTTGCAATGCCACAGGCCGAATATTTGTATTTGCTATTGTTAATGAGTATGTAATAGACGAAGTTGAAGAAATTTATGTATATTCAGTTACAAACATAAGTATGTTAGGTTAGAAATTAAACATTAATTTTATTCATTTTGTCGGGTCTAAATACACGACTTTCCTATAACTATTTCAAGAATGGTTAGGACTATTTCATTTCATTTCGAACTAGTTGCAATTGTCCGGAAGTGGTTATGAAACAGTTCGAACAAGTCTTGAAATGCTCCACAAATGGTCCCTAACTAGTCACAAAATTCTTTTGAATTAGTCTCAAAAAAAAATTTAACTACTTTGGAAATAGTCCACAACTAGTCCCCTAAATGGCCATGAAATAGTCCCGAAATGAACCCGAAATAATCTTAAAATAGTTCTTTACTAGCCAAAGTTGGTCCAGAACTAGGGCCGATATGGTCCTGAAATAGTCGTGAGCTAGTCCTAAAGTAGCTCCGAAATGGACCCTAAATGATCCAGAACAGGTCCCGAAGCGGTGCCAAAAAGAGAGCACAAAAATGGTTCAACAATAGACCTGAGCTACTCCCTAAATGGTCCTGAACTTTTTTCAAACTGATACCGAATTACTCCCAAAATATTAATAAAGTTAGATTGTAGTGGTTGTCTTCATCCACATCCTGATGGAGACACACTTAATCCCAAAGGGCCCGTTGTGATACCGTTTTAACTCGATGTCGACCATGCACTTAGAAATTGAACTAATTAGTTTTATTTTTAAAGCATGAAGATCACAGATTTTCGGCGAGAAAATTCTGAAAGACTGTCGAAAAAGTATTTATGAAGATAACGTTGCCTGAGCCAAATCAGCCCCGGACAGTGGCAGCGAAAGTGTGCGACTCTTTTGATTTCGTCGGCAGCTTCAACTGAAATCGTTTGTCTAACAATTGCTTTGTATGTAAATCTCTGTGCTCTGGAATCCAACTCACACTTGTAGTGAACTTGGATACTAGGTTGGATAGCATTTGACTACATTTATTAGCTGTTTTTGAGATAATCGAGTAGCATTCTTAAGATTTAATAGTGGCTTGACTGTCCGACAAAATGATTTCTATCAGGCAAAGCGTGAATATCTAGATATCTATCAACTCCGATGGAAACACTATGCAGTAGACTGACAATCGGAATTTCAGTGAAAGTTTGTGCAAGTTTACACCACTTCCTACGCTTTTAAAATTTCGATACTATATCTTCTTCCCATTCCTCCTACAAGAAAATCTGCCTGGTACACCAAATCGTTTTCGAAACTGGAGGTAGATAAGGTGTAGTCTGTAGGCATATTTAAATTAAGCTAGAATGTTGTCTAATTCATAATTTCGAGTGGCCAAAAATGTCAGTCTGGCCATATAGAAACCTGTCTGTAGTTTTTCGTTGAGCACAATTTCGAGAGCCTTGGTTGGGGTGGAGGTTATCGCTCCTGTGATTAACACAAATGCCCATCATTTGTACCTCCCCGAGTTTCCCTAATCGGGGATATCTCTAAAACCTTCCAATATACCGCCTTACAGCTCCGTTATATAACTCAAAAACATGAAATTTTTGAGTAGTGCCGTTATTGGAGAGGATCATCCATATAAAAAAAAACTTTTCGAACACACTTTGTATGGAAACAAGTAATTTTTAAGCAAAAAACAAAACCGACTTCAATTCTCATGTAAAAATTTAAGATTATCGTTCATTTCTTCATGATCCAATTATCGGATCTAAACAAAATTAGTATTCGACCGCCCTTGAGGCACCACCTTTCCGATGAAAATATCCGATGAATTATCGAAATCGGTTAACGTGGTCCAAAGTAATTTGGTAACACACTTAAAAAATATATATAAATATATACATATATAATCCGACGAACCTGTAACCTCCTCCTTTTTTTGAAATCGGAAAAAAATTAGTAACAGCGTCAACAAAAAAATTGCAGAAAACTAACTTTACAGCTGTAAACCACCATTTTTTTATATTATGAAATTTCAAGTTTGAAATTCATAATTGCATGGTTTCTGCTAGATAACGAGCAATACCTTGATAAAAATTAAATAAACAAGTAAAGACATATAAGTTCGAACGAAACCGAAGTTTATATACCCCGCGCATCATCGTTTCAACTTTCTCTCAAATATCTTTACATGACAAGAAAGTTTGGTAGGGATTGGTGAAGCGGCTACTGAGATATAGCATTTCATCACAAGTGAGCGGGTTCACGCCCATTTCCCAAAAATTTCATAATGATATTATTTTCCACCATAGTTCCACTTCGCGTATTTACTAAAATATCGTTGTTTTTGCATTTCCCGAAAATACCGTTATATGGGAAGTGGGCGTCCCACTACAGTCCAATTTCGCACATTTTCAATACCAACCTACCTTGGGTAAAGGGCAACCTAAATATCTCAATTTTTGCTCGAGTTATCGTGTACACGGACGGACAGACGGACGAAGCCAGACAGTCATGGCTTAATCGACTTCTCTATTCATTCTACAACCTTGCACATGCGCGCTCGGGTAGAAAAAACAAACAAATAAAAATTGCCATAAGCTGTTGAAATGTCGCGTCCCTATTTACATTTTTACAAACGAGAAAGCCCCCTGCAAAAAATTGTGCGACTAATCTCTAAAGAGAGTAGTCCGAGATTACTCTCAATCGGGTACGATTGGGCATTTATTAGTCGCAACTAGTCTCATACGGGTATTAATGGACATCAATTAGTCTCGACTCATCCCTTATGGGTATAATCGGAGATCAATTAGTCCCCAACTCATCTCTAACGGGTACTATTAACGATTTAATGATATTTACGCACTTAGTCAATGAAATTTCATGTGCGGCGTTGGCACACAGAGAGAGTATTCGCCTAACCAAACTGAGCAACCCGGTTCGAATCTCAGCTGGCGAAAATTTTTATTTTTATTTTTTTAAAGTGACTAGTCGATTTTTATACTCTTTCGGGTATAAAAGTGAACAGTTAGTCTCTTCATAGGACATGCTCGAACAAAAGCGAACAGTTCATTCCATATAAAGAGATCAAAAGTGGTATTAGTCGCATGTTCCTTTGCGATTGCTCCCGGAGTCATCCCGGATTAGTCCCATTTTTTGCAGGGCCTTTTGCTAATACTACTTACATACATAGTGCGGAAGCATTTCTTTCGAAAAAAAAACATAACTGATTTTCAACAAACCTAGAGTCACGTTTTTAGAGAGGTGGTTTACTAGAATAAACTGGTGTTATCAAACCTCATCTGTAGTTTAATTTTTAGCAAAAAGTGGTCAAACTAGACGCTGCGGTATAATGATAAGAAGAGGTTGGGTTGGAAATAATTATAGCTACCAAAAAAATTCTAGACTGCTCTGGACGTCGCGACGCGGTTCAAGAAACACAAATAACAAACTGTACATTATGAAAAGAATAACAAAAAACTGTTTGTATGTAAACACTCACACTCAATTTTAACACGTTTTTATGGCAAATACATTTTTTCCCCGCGCTCGTATACGCAGTGTTAAAATGTTTACATTCGCCTAACGCCAATGGGAAACTTTTTAGTTTTTTATTTATTTGTTTAGTCATTTATTTAGTAGCTTTAATATATGTGCAAATGTACACATGTGCGATGTACATATATGTGTTCGTTAAAATATGAAAAAGTTGAATGTAGAGGCTAGGGCCTACAACTATACGCTTTCGTTTTTACTCAAAATTGCGCATATATAAACTTCTGCCGCTAAATTAGAACTATCATATATGAAAATGCAAGATACTGTAAAATAGATAATTGAATAAATTAATAATGCTTTTCTTAATTTAAATAAGTTTTGCAGATGCAGCGATCTCCTATTAAAAATGTTAAGTAATTGCTAAAAAAAAGCTATCAGCGAAAATTCTACATTTTCTACAAGCATTTGTAGATGCATTTCGATTTGCACTTTAATATACAAATTTTGAATAGCCTTGATTTAGTTATTTACAAGCTAGAGCTCTATTTAAAAATCGACTATCCGGCTATACGCTTAGTCGACTAGTCGATTAGCAACTAACAGTTCACTTTCGTCTAGCCGCTCGCTAGTCTGGAAATCGACTAACCGAAATTATTCGTATAGTGACAGTTTTTCACCATAAAATTATTTGTATTAGCGCGGTTGGGGTTTGTCAATAAGCATAAATAAGCATTCAAAAAATAAAAATAAAAAATGTTTACTCAAAGAAAACACAAGAATGATAGAATACAAGATTGCGCCGATCAGAGAGGATTTTTGAGAATAACTTTTGTGTGACGTCACACTGGTGCAATTGCGAGAGCGGAATGCCAAAACGTGAGCAAGAATGGAAGAAGAAGAAAAAATGTTGCAAGGAAAACGTAAACAAGTTGCACAAGTGTGACGTCATGCAAACAACGATTCTGTCAAATTCGTTAAGAGAGGAATAGCGGTCCGAGATCGGCGCAACCTTTGTATTCTCTCAATCGTGAAGAAAACATATTGTCGGATTTTCGGGTAGTTGAAAAAGTCGAAAATAAACCGTTAGTCGATTAAGTGAAGTCGATTATTTTTTTAAACAACCCTTGCTATTCGACTAATCGATTAACAAGTGGGAACACGATATTGAATCGAAAGTATCGATATAGTACTAATTTAAAGTATCGTTGTAAAAATATCGGGTACCCATTATTATCGCGATAAAAAGACCCGATATTTCCAATATCAATACTGAATTCAAAAAATTAAATCTGAATATTGAACTCTGTAAAGCCCAAAATATAATCATATTGCTTTACATATCAATTCCAAAGTATAGACATATGGTCTTTTCCAGCGGTAAGTCACAGTACGACATATATTTGCAATAAATGGAACCGCTAGGGTGCGCTTAAGTCAAAATAAAAAATATATTCGACATAAAATTCATATTATATTTGCGTGAAGTCAGCTACATTAACTTTGTAGTGCGCCTTTGCAATTCGATACGATACAAGGGTTCTGGTACTCGATACCAAAAAATATCGTTTGAAAACTATCGATTAAAAAGTATCGTTATCGAATGGAAAACATATCGATATAGTATTGTATCGAAATTCGTGTGCCTATTAACAAGAGCTCTATTACGAGCATTTGTTTTCGGTGGACGTGTAGCGCTTGCCGTGAAAAATTAAACATATATTATTAATTAAATTTTGGCTGCAAAAGAAATAATGTTGGAAATAGTTGCATTAGTTGTAAAAAGTTAAAGAAAATAAAGAATTACTTAGAAACCGTAGCATCGAATTGTTTTAAATATTCACCATTACTGGGCCTATATCTTCAAGCACGGTTTCACATTGTTCTCGATTCAGTCTGAACATTTCCACAAATTCTGGGTCTCTCAGGAGAGAAAAATATTCATTCTCTATCGATACCGATAAACTATAGGAACGTTTTCGTTTTTACTTTCGGTATCACTTAACCACATATCGGCAGAAAAATGGTATGCTAACGGCCACGGTGTTATAGACCCCAGGTCGTCGTATGATTTTGTTGTTTTGAAATTAATAAGCTCCAAATTTTCGACTGCCGCCGGCCATCATCTTCAGGGTAAATTTCTAATGTATTGTCAATTTATATACTTTATACATATGCGTTGTTATTTTGTTTAAAGTGTAGATATTTGCTCCGAAAGATGATGGCCGGCAGCAGTCGAAAATTTGGAGCTTATAAAAAAAAAATACAAAAATCATAAGACGACCTGCAGCCTCGATTGCCATTAAAGCAATTACTTAACAAAAATACACTTCCAAAAAAAATTCACACATACTGTGCTTTTGCAAAGATAATAAAAGGAGTAATAAGTTCGCACATTACAGAGGGACAATTCAAATGTATCCGTCAAATTGCACTATGGCTAATTGCAATCAAGTTCATAAAAAACGGAGTATGAAGTCTGATTTTTTTGAAGCATTATTCTCATTTTAATGATGATTAATTACGACGTCTGTGAGATTTGGTACGGGCAGGATAATTGTATTTGGTTTATTTTCGCCCGATTTAATCAAATACAGGAGAATAAATTAACAAAAGAATCTGAAAAAATTTATAATTTTATTACAGCTTAAATCGTAATCGCGCTATGAATGATGCCATCAATGTTTGTTGTGATAAGCTGGAAAAATTACAATTTGCATATAACTATTAAATAAAAATAATACATATATATTCATATATATCTACGTAAGTACATGTAACTATAATGTATTCGTTAATTGACTTGCTAACAAGCGCGCCTAGTCAGATGTACATTGTATAAAAGTCAAGGTTTTGCGTTCACATTTTTGCTAGGTTTTTGGCCGAGGTTCTCCTTCAGTTTGTGGGATACTCTAACACGAACGGAGGGACATACAATTTTACACCGATTGCTCAATTTGCAGTAGTTCACTCGAAGGTTTGCAAGTGCTGTTCAAAAATAACGCTTTGGATTGGGAATTCAACCTGAGTCCTACCAGGGGAAAGTATGCACCACAAACTACTCGGTTATGTCAGCCGCTTATCATTTTGATTGATGTAAATGATTGCATCAACTCGAGCCGTATATTTGCAATCAAATAAACTTTATTATGCCAATGTTGATCGCAGCTGGAAACACCTACTTGATGCCGTAACGCTAAGGCACAGTTACGGTTTAAAAAATGTTGCATTCCGAATTGGAAAAATTAACTACAATCAAGGTTTCAGATATTGTGGTGAAATCAATAAGAATAGACATTTCAAATGCATTTAAATAATAAACTAATCTGCATTGCACTGCAATCAACTTTACTTATACTATTCGGAAAAAAAATTTCCATGCACTCTTGGTTGGATTGTTATTTATCTTTGTGAAGACAGTGTTTAAGGGCTCTTAGCAATAAATACGTTCGTGAAGAAAAAATACTTCCTCACAAAGATTTGTTTTCTACCTGTCGAGATAAGGATTTTCAGCTACCTTGTGGTCTCATTCGAGTCTTCTAACTTCTCTATAGAGCACCTTACACAAGCCGAAACTTTAGGTTTTTCTTTCGATAGGAAGAACCGCATTATTTTCATTATCAAGCTACTGACTGGTTGCCTAATCGGTCACACTTACTTTTGGTCGCATATATTCCGCATTTATTGGAGTGTCGACTCAGTGAGATTAGATGTCGGATCACAATTTTGGCGATGGCTAATCAATTTCCATTCATCCACGGTTGAACCCCTTATAATCGGAAATTCGTCTGATGAGATATTCTTTTTCTTCTTGCTTGGCACTACAACCGATAGCCGGTTTGCTCTGCGACCAAAAAACTTCGCCCCAGTTACCTCTCTGTCTCATCTCAACTACACACAGGACCTTCTGTGGACTCTATTACTTTCGTTGTCCACTTTAGAGTGCTATGTCGTAGAATCTTTTCACTCGAGCGCTGTCATACATGCGCTAAACTAAAAATGTATCGTTAAAAAGCTCGTAAAGTTTGTCTATTCATTCGTTGCTTACACCAATAGTCCGGCAGATCTTGTATAGGATAAGTCTCTCGAAAGTCATCTCGTCTTTGCTTCTGCGATACATATAAAAGGACGAGCTTGATGAGAGATTTGTAAAGCATAGAATATTCTTCTTTCGTTTCTTTTCTAAATTGGGTCTCAGGCTGTCTACCAACATCTGGTTGAATAAGAGTGAATCGCCTTGTCTTAAACCTTGTTTGGTCTCAAACGGCACGGAGTGGTCCTTGTCAGTTTGAAGGGAATTTAAGGTGGTACTTAACAGTGCTCTACATATCTGAATTAGTTTTGCGAACATACCTAATTTAGGCATGGCATCACACAGGCAGCTTTTCTAGAGGCATAGTCCAGCGAATTAAAGTACACTGGCCTGGTGGCTTATTGTTGTCATATTGTACGAATGGGTGCATAAGCTCCAGCTGTGAAATTTTTGAACTTAGTGCCCACTACTGGCAGCAGAAGAATAGGAAGACCTCCTCTGTGAGGTAAATGCCAAGTGTAAAAGAACTTCTAATTTCCAATTGGTGTCAGTAGGCACAGAAGAAGAAACAGTTGGCGTGTTGCGCTTACCTCGGCGAAAATCGCTTAGGCGGAGAAGAAGAAGATCGTTTACATATGTGAATATTAACGTATCATAAGTTTTCTTTTTCATCTCACCTTATGCAAAGGTTATTAGCCTTCTTTGCTCACAGTACATTGCCGGCAAAATGGAAGTGTATAGATGTAATGAGCTCAAATGTCGAACTTCTCCTAGTTAATTAGTTATTATTTGTGTAATGGTTATAAGGTAATTGAATTGGGCATAAAATGCTGATTTACCCCAACTAGCAAACTTTTCATTTCCCAGTGGAATAGTACATAATAATTTGGCTAATATACATACTTGCACGTACATATGTTATTATGTGCCAGAATGGTACTCATATTTCCAGGAATCATCGGCAATGAAGTGGCAGATATTCTTGCAATATGCCTCGATCAGGCAGGCTGATAGCTTCATCACGGTTATATTAACACGGGAAAGCACTTCTTCACCTTACAGGGCACGAAGTAGGAAATATTTTCTTACTAATTGCTTCTGACTTCGCTTCCGATTATTACCGCACCTAGAAGCTTTCTCGCTTTGTACAATCTTGATTTTCTAAGTATAGCTGCTGCTTCTAGCGGTCATACAGCAGTGGAGGTTGAAATATATTGTTATTTACAGTTATGTGAAACATAATAGGGGCACGGCATTTTTTTTTTAGAAATATGCAGCTCATTATATAACGAAAACCATATATGTAAGTCCAAATTTCAAGCTTTGTAGAATAATTACAAAAATTAAACAACATTTTACAACAACAAAAAACTTTTTTTTAATATTATTTCTGAAAAATTCTAAATATGTATAACCCATTAAATTCTTGCTTAATAAAATGCAAGTTTCCAATAACTAAGAACGCGCGTTGATTTTTGATAATTTTTTGCTGATGCTGTTACTAAATAAAATTGTCGAACTTACTTTGTATGGAAGGAAATGCGTGACACCGCAAGTAAAAAAACTTGCACTTTGTTTAGCTAGAATTTAAAATTTTTCTTAAAAATTGTGATACAAATTTGTTGTTGGATTTTTTTTTTTTTGAGTTTTCTATAAAGTTTGAAATTTAGATGTTTGATGGTTAGAAAATGAGCTGCATTTTCATAAAAAAAAAGCATTAAACAAACAAAACAAAATTAGTCCAAACGTCGTCTCTCTATTATATTTCACATGACTGTAATTCTTACGGATGTATTTATTAAACTTTTTCAAAGAAACCAATAGCTTAAAAGTGAAGTACTCTGATAAAATAAGTTCTGGGTCTGAGGAAATACATAAATAGGAAGGTGGAAACAAAAGATGTTTTCGATTTTGGGAAATTTTAAAAGGCGTTTGCGGTATCCACGAAAACATATGTTTGCAGCTTCTCGTATAGCAAACATAAAGAGAAAAATCTTATGGAGTTTAGTACTAGAATTAAAAAAAAAAAATTTACAAAAAGAAGAGTATGTGTGTAGCAAACATAGTTACAATAACAACACAAATATTCTTGCACACTTCTGATGCACCAGCTACGCGAATGACGCATTTCAACTGAATAGCTGCGTCGTTCAATCAAGCGAAACTTTTCATGGAGGCAAGCATAGTATGTGCCAATGCATGAAGCTCCTAACTTTACATTTCACTTATAATCCTCCTTCATACACATGTGACTAACTTGCATACAGACATACATATGTATGTACCTACATATATGTATGAGCATATGTAGATTTTTGTTGCGTATACAGCAAATAAGTTATAAATCCCAGACGTTTTCAACTAACTATATAAAAGTTTTCTGCCACTTTTAATAGGCGCCAGTGCCGCAACCGCCAACAACGCTTAAAACTACATAAATACAAGCACACCATGCACACATTAGGCCGGGCCGATTATCGAACGAATGAAAATAGTTTTTATTTAATTAACTTCTGAGTCAACCGGCGCCAATTGGAAATGCCAACTGAAGCCAAGACCTTCTCCACTTGGGCTCTCCATCGGTGTGGGGGCCTCCCTCTTCCTCTGCTTCCACCAGCGGGTTCCGAGTTGAATACTTTCAGAGCTGGAGCGCCAATGTCCGTTCGAACTATCTTCCGAGGGCTCTAGATTTAGATGACATATACTAAGCATCAATATACAGTTGGATCTATGTACATATGTAGGTTATATAGCTCGAACTTTGACAAGTCACTCATCGGGGAAACGCGTTAAATGTCTGATTAATTTAACCTTATATGACAATTTGACACCAGTCGTCCCTCTCCAACCAAAATTCTGTATCCGCCACTGCCTGCAGATGAGTGAGGATAGCACAAAGTATATATTGTCTTAAAGCCTAAGAGCCACCGCTGAGAGTCTCGTTGCTTATGTTACTGATGAAAGTCATACATATGCAATATCGAAAATTTAGAGAAGCAGCATTAACATCAATAATAATGTTAGTCGAGAAATACCTTGACACGTAACGAGATCAACGGAAATAAGGTCAATTGACACTATTTCGTATTCTGGGCTGAAATAAAGCCAATTGACATTATAACCTTTTCAAAAGCGAAATAAAGTGAACATAAATTTGGAAATAACGTAAATGATTTTTTTCCTCATTCAAATGGAAATAGCGTCAACAATGCTTAAAGTATGTCGATTCAAAAAAAATTTTGTTCTTGCATCGTACGTGAGATATAAATGTGGTTCCAATAAACATTGCACCCTAAGTGTTTTCCCCATAGATGAAAAAGTTTATTGACAAATCCTCAGTGTGATATTACCCAACACACAATCACGAGCCACCACCGATTGATTTTATTAAACAAAAAAATTCAATTACGAATATAATAAAAACATGATGCAAAAAACAAAACGCAAAAAAAGCTGGAAGACCAGGAATATTTGAAGAAAGAATGCAAAAATCGACCAGAACTTGCAAAACATGTTTGCTGTCCATAAAAATAAAAGAAACACTAATAAATTGAAGAGACATTGGATTGCCGCCATGTCCAAAAACCCCGGAGGAACTCTGAAAGGATTGTGTTTTTAAATTAGCATATTTTGAACGAATCCAAAGGCTGTGTTTCTTTATACATTCCGGATAATCCCATTTCACAACCGGAATAAACAGAATGCGTTTGAAATATAAGTTAACGTATCATCAGGAACGTTCTAAAGAATAAGTAAACAAAAAAGTTTATTCCAAACATTCAGAATGAATAAAGAAATGCAGCCAAAATGTCTAAGGTGGAAAAGAAGCCAACCCTTCTATAAAGAAACAATTATAGGAAAGGCAATTATAGGAAAGCAAATTCAAATACAGTGGCTCCGCTCAATAATATCATATGAATGGATACAAATGGTCCAGTCCTGAAAGTGTTCAACGCGTCATCCTTTGATAGTAGCAGAATAAGGGGAAGGCCTCAACTTCAATGGAAAGAAGAGGCAGGCGTGCTTTATTTGGTTTGGTTGAAATCGCTAAGGCGGTTTTTTTTTAACATTACTCTAAAATCTTCTTCAAGTAAGCTTTCAAACAAGATTGAGTATTCACAAAATCTTTTACGCGACCCGGTCTAATTTACATGCGTATGTATGTACACATTTATGGAATTATGTCTTCTTCTTCTTCACCACATGTGTGAACTTATAGTACAACTAACTTGCCACAATGTGTTGCAACAAAATGTTTTCAACACCACAGGCACGCCGTCAATGTTACCGTCGTTGTTGTTTCACACTGCTGATATGTATATGCAAAATTAAATGAAATTGCGCCCAAAGTCGAAAAGTTATTAGCGTTTTGGGTCTACGTATTAAGTGAGCCATCATGTGCACTTACATGTGGATTGTACTATGTATGTCTGGAAATACCTGATTACAATGTTATATGTAGGTGTGTGTAATGTAGGTTGGATTGAGAGCAGGATTAGCGTCATAAATGCCGACATTATCGTTGTTCATAGTTATACATATATGTCGAGGCGCAGATTTGGCAATCAAATATTCCCTTACTCATACACACGCAAGGCAATTAAGTATGTACCTGAAAGTATGTTAGAGTTAACGTCAAAACTTTCAACAATTCCTATGCAGACGTACATACATATG
>NW_023458558.1:39103007-39105285 GCF_013731165.1 Rhagoletis pomonella | reverse complement strand
CATATGTATGTACGTCTGCATAGGAATTGTTGAAAGTTTTGACGTTACCTCTAACATCCTTTCAGGTACATACTTAATTGCCTTGCGTGTGTATGAGTAAGGGAATATTTGATTGCCAAATCTGCGCCTCGACATATATGTATAACTATGAACAACGATAATGTCGGCATTTATGACGCTAATTCTGCTCTCAATCCAACCTACATTACACACACCTACATATAACATTGTAATCAGGTATTTCCATGCATACATACAATCCATATGTAAGTGCACATGATGGCTCACTTAATACGTAGACCCAAAACGCTAATAACTTTTCGACTTTGGGCGCAATTTCATTTAATTTTGCATATACATATCAGCAGTGTGAAACAACAACGACGGTAACATTGACGGCGTGCCTGTGGTGTTGAAAACATTTTGTTGCAACACATTGTGGCAAGTTAGTTGTACTATAAGTTCACACATGTGGTAACAAAAGAAGACACAATTCCATAAATGTGTATACATATATACGCATGTAAATTAGACCGGGTCGCGTAAAAGATTTTGTGAATACTCAATCTTGTTTGAAAGCTTACTTGAAGAAGATTTTGGAGTAATGTTAAAAAAAAGCTAAAAACTATTTTTCCATAACTTTTTACATATGTATTTGTGCTCATGATCATATTGTAAAGAACTTTGAAAACATATTGAAAATCGTATTCACCTAAATTATCTCTATCTTCATGCTCGGGGCTGAAGCCGCCTTAGCGATTTCAACCAAGTCAAATAAAGCACGCCTGCCTCTTCTTTCCATTGAAGTTGAGGCCTTCCCCTTATTCTGCTACTATCAAAGGATGACGCGTTGAACACTTTCAGGACTGGACCATTTGTATCTATTCGTATGATATGACTGAGCGGAGCCACTGTATTTGAATTTGCTTTCCTATAATTATAATAATAATAATAGATTGGCGCTTACACATATGTTAGTGTTTGACCGAGCTTCTCCTCCGACTTGTGGTGTGCACCTTGATGTTTTCACACAAAGCGGAGGGACCTACAGTTTTACGCCGACTCCGAACGGCGATTGTATTTTTATGAGAAGCTGTTTTTCATGGCAGAAATACACTCGGAGGTTTGCCATTGCCTGCCGAGGGACGACCGCTGTTAAGAAAAAACCTTTTTCTATATTTTTGCGATGTTGCTTTGACCAGGGCTTGAACCCAGGTGCTGATGAGTGAAAGCGCGCACTGCTTACCACTACACCACAGCGGCCAACTAATTGGCTTTCCTATAATTGTTTCTTTATAGAAGGGTTGGCTTCTTTTCCACTTTAGACATTTTGAATTCGTTCAAAATATGCTAGTTTAAAAACACAATCCTTTCAGAGTTCCTCCGAGGTTTTTGGACATGGCGGCAATCCAATGTCTCTTCAATTTATTAGTGTTTCTTTTATTTTTATGGACAGCAAACATGTTTTGCAAGTTCTGGTCGATTTTTGCATTCTTTCTTCAAATATTCCTGGTCTTCCAGCTTTTTTTGCATCGTGTTTTTATTATATTCGTAATTTAATTTTTTTGTTTAATAAAATCAATTAGTGGTGATTCGTGATTGTGTGTTGGGTAATATCACACTGAGGATTTGTCAATAAACTTTTTCATCTATGGGGAAAACACTTAGGGTGCAAAGTTTATTGGAACCACATTTATATCTCACGTACGATGCAAGAACAACATTTTTTTTTTGAAGCGACATACTTTAAGCATTGTTGACGCTATTTCCATTTGAATGAGGAAAAAAATCATTTACGTTATTTCCAAATTTATGTTCACTTTATTTCGCTTTTGAAAAGGTTATAATGTCAATTGGCTTTATTTCAGCCTAGTATACGAAATAGTGTCAATTGACCTTATTTCCGTTGATCTCGTTACGTGTCAAGGAATTTCTCGACTGACATTATTATTGATGTTAATGCTGCTTCTTTAATTTTTCGATATTGCATATGTATGACTTTCATCAGTAACATAAGCAACGAGACTCTCAGCGGTGGCTCTTAGGCTTTAAGACAATATATACTTTGTCCTATCCTCACTCATCTGCAGGCAGTGGCGGATACAGAATTTTGGTTGGAGAGGGACGACTGGTGTCAAATTGTCATATAAGGTTAAATTAATCAGACATTTAACGCGTTTCCCCGATGAGTGACTTGTCAAAGTTCGAGCTATATAACCTACATATGTACATTGTTTAAGTGACTTGCGCCTACTTAAAGAAAGCATCCCTGCTCAGC
>NW_023458558.1:39099893-39102907 GCF_013731165.1 Rhagoletis pomonella | reverse complement strand
TTTTTTTTAAAAAAAAGTTATCAAGCTCTTAAAAAATCACCCGTTATTTGACCTGGTCTACGAAAAGGGAGCTTACGTGCGAAAACTAGTTTTCTGTGAAAAAGCTGTTAAAAGTAAGCAACTCGTTTCGTTTACTCGTTTTTACTCTTCTTTCTCTACATTTTTAGTACACTTCTAAGCAAGTTAGGATTTTCTGCTTTTCACCACGTGAAAAAGCATCTCATCTTCCATCCGAATCAACCAAAAAGTGAAAATTGATTTTTTGACACCTAAGCCCCCTTTCCGTAGACCAGGTCACATATAGAGCCCTCACAGAGTTTAATAAAATCTCAAAAATTTTAAATATTGAGTTTTCATTGCCGAGATTGTTGTTTAAATCTAATATTGAGACATTGTATAATTAATATAATTATATTATTCTAACCTTTTATGTAATCTAGTCTGTAAGATTGAAATAAAATAAACACTTCGTTGAATTACACTATTTTAGGTGCTAACACATATTACATAAGATAACTTTGATAAATTAACTAAGCTTTGTTTGTGCTGATCGAGTTTAAACTGTATAGCCCATATACAAAAAAATACCTAAAATTACTTAGTGAAAACAATCTCGTTTTTTGTCAGCCAAAGTGCGTAGGTAATAAATGATCCTTTTTCCACGGTCGAGTGTAAATTGCATAAGTACTTTGATGGATGGCACCACAAGTTTCTTGGGCCCTATACTTATGTTTTTTTTTTCTGTGTCGTCAATATTTATTTGTTTTCTTTATTTATACCCATATGGCCTATTACATCGTTTAAAAGAAAATCCAATAATCTGCATGGTTTATTGGCGCAAACGTCGTATTTTATTGGTAATATCGTCTGTCGGCATTTAGATATTTATTTAATATAATACGCATTTTTATTTGCTGGTTTAAAACAAAATCATTAACGATAATTATTAATCAATCAAATATGTATATGTAAACATATTTAAAACGCAATACAAAAGTAAATATTTTCGAACGCCATCGAACGCGTCACACAAATGTGATGGAAAGAATACCGGTTCCCGTAAATAACTATGTACATTGTACATATATACATATATAAGTATGTATTTAGATACATATATCGCAAGTGTTCTGTGGGGTCAATTTCATATACATATATGCTAATGAAAAATATTACCCTTTCCTTAAGTCCGTAAATTTCTCGAATCTTTGAACCATTAATAATCGTGTTTGTGCGTAAGCACAGAAGTAGCTGCCCTGCAGAAAAAAATTATCAATTGATAAAAAATAACTAAGTTGTAGTTAGTTTTTTTGCGGGATTTGACTTTTTGAATTAGGTATGACTAAACTAACCTAAAGTGTGTTATAAGGTCAAGCAGATGTTGAATACACTTTCTTTCTACACTTCACAGGCGCTTTTTCGAATTCAGGAAAATCAAAATAAAAATCGATATCTTATATTATTATTTTGATGTTTTGTCTGGCGGAATTTGAGTATGAACCAAGTCAAGAACATTTAACTATATAAAGAAGTATCGTCGCTTGGCGCGCAATACCTCGTCTACGCCAAATGGAATACCACGTATAAGATTTTTAGAAAATTTCGCAAAAAGTGAAAAAAAAAATTATTTTCTTCAAAACGTTTGAATGGTTTGCTAACTAAACTTACGAAATATGCATAGCACAGAGACAAGGTAACCAAAAAAAAATGTCTTTGCCCCCTAGTAGTATTGCAGTTGGCAGATACGTGATATTGCGCGTCAAGCAACGGTATGTAATGTCAAATAAAGTAAATAAATAAACATGTAAAAAATTAAAACAAAACCCTGCAAGTTAGTTGACACCTTATGTAGAGTAAACCAGTTCTCAATTTTCTGCGGCCATCGCCCTTCAAAACTATTTAGTTAGTTGCGGCCGAATGAAATAAGTAATAAAAAGATGCAACTAGTAAACAGCTGGGTAGTTTAGAGTTAGCTACAAACTTGCCCCATTTCCTGCAGGGTGCTTAAAACCACCGACTTTAATAGTTACATATACCATATGCCAATGCTCAATGAATGAAAAATTTGTTTACAAACTAGATTTTATCTACTACGTAGTAATGCTGGGTCACTCACCAATTAATAGATTTATACGCATACATAAAAATGTATGTATGTATGTTTATTAGATTGCATAACCAAAAAAAAAGTTGCAATTCTCCGCCGTGATTTACGTGATCTGGACCAATTTGAAAATACCTCCAAAAATGGAGTTTTTTTACGAATAAGAATTGTTTCTTAACAGTTGTAGCTTAAAAATTTGCGTGGAAATGTTAAAAAAAATAATCCACGGAATCATAATACAGTAGAGGCTCACAAATTAGAACCACTTTGTTTTTAAGGAAATTCTAATTTCTGAAATATTCGAATTTCTGGACTATTTTTTCACTTAATTTTAGAAATTTTTATTCTAATTTCAGAGCGTTTAAGGTTTCGCAAAATCTAATTCTAATTTCTGGAAGATTCGAGTTTCTGAGATTTCTTATTTATGAGCGTCTACTGTAATAAGATTTTTGATGCAGTTTTTTATCTTTTTTCACAGACTGGTTTAAGAAAAACTTGAATAACTCAGCCAATCTATTCCGATTTACAGTTATGAGGTATCATTGGAAATGTATCTTCTCAGCCTTTTAATTTCTTTACAGACAAACTTTTTAAAAGCATTTCAGAGATAGGTAAATAAACGAGCGTCATTCCAAGTTGAATTAGGATGTCTTAATATTTGCAAACAAAAAAATTGGGACGTGAATGAGTATCAAAAATCTAATATTTATGATTCCGTTGAAAAACTTTTTAAATATTGTTGTGAAATTTTTTAGCATAAACTGTTTCCTAAGGTATTTTTTTTTTCAAAACAATTTTTATTCATAAAAAACTTCATTTTCGGAGGTATTTTCAAATTGGTTAAACTCACGTAAATTTTAATATTTTTTCGAAATATTTTGGCGCAAGCCTTAGAATATAATAGATTCTA
>NW_023458558.1:39093040-39099793 GCF_013731165.1 Rhagoletis pomonella | reverse complement strand
TAGAATCTATTATATTCTAAGGCTTGCGCCAAAATATTTCGAAAAAAAATTATAATTTACGTGAGTTTAACCAATTTGAAAATATCTCCAAAAATGTAGTTTTTAATGAATACAAATTGTTTTTTAAGTATTTTTTGAAAAAACAAATTACCTTAGGAAATCGTTTAAGCTAAAAAATTGCACAAAAGTATTTAAAAAGTTTTTCAACGGAATCATAAATATTAGATTTTTGATACTCATTCACGTCCAAATTTTTTTGTTTGCAAATATCAAGACATCCTAATTCAACTTGGAATGACGCTCGTTTATTTACCTATCTCTGAAAAGCTTTTAAAAAGTTTGTCTGCAAAGAAATTAAAAGGCTGAGAAGATACATTTCCAATGATACCTCATAAGTGTAAATCGGAATAGTTTGGCTGAGTTATTCAAGTTTTTCTTAAACCAGTCTGTGAAAAAAGATAAAAAACAGCATCAAAAATCTCATTACAGGAGACGCTTACAAATTAGAAATCTCAGAAACTCGAATCTTCCAGAAATTAGAATTAGATTTTGCGAAACCTTAAACGCTCTGAAATTAGAATTAAAATTTCTAAAATGAAGTGAAAAAATAGTCCAGAAATTCGAATATTTCAGAAATTAGAATTACCTTAAAAACTAAGTGGTTTTAATTTGCTAGCGTGTACTGTATTATGATTCCGTGGATTATTTTTTTTTTAATATTTCCACGCAAATTTTTAAACTACAACTGTTAAGAAACAATTCTTATTCGTAAAAAACTCCATTTTTGGAGGTATTTTCGAATTGGTCCAGATCACGTAAATCTATTATTTTGGTGGAAGTCTTCAAATATAATAAATGTGTTTAATCCCGGCGGAGAACCGCAACTTTTTTTTGGTTATGCAGTCTAATAAACATACATACATACATTTTTATGTATGCGTATAAATCCATTAATTGGTGAGTGACCCAGCATTACTACGTAGTAGATAAAATCTAGTTTGTAAACAAATCTTTCATTCATTGAGCATTGGCATATGGTATATGTAACTATTAAAGTCGGTTTTAAGCACCCTGCAGGAAATGGGGCAAGTTTGTAGCTAACTCTAAACTACCCAGCTGTTTACTAGTTGCATCTTTTTATTACTTATTTCATTCGGCCGCAACTAACTAAATACTTTTCAAGGGCGATGGCCGGAGAAAATTGAGAACTGGTTTACTCTACATTAGGTGTTAACTAACTTGCAAGTTTTTGTTTTAATTTTTTACATCTTTATTTATTTACTTTATTTAACATTACATACCGTCGCTTGGCGCGCAGTACCACGTATCTGCCAACTGCAATACTACCAGGGGGAAAATACATTTTTTTTTGGTTACCTTGTCTCTGAGCTATGCATATTTCGTAAGTTTAGTTAGCAAACCATTCAAACGTTTTGAAGAAAATAATTTTTTTTCACTTTTTGCGAAATTTTCTAAAAATCTTATACGTGGTATTCCATTTGGCGTAGAATAGGTATTGCGCGTCAAGCGACGATACTTCTTTATATAGTTAAATGTTCTTGACTTGGTTCATATTCGAATTCCGCCAGACAAAACATCAAAATAATAATATAAAATATCGATTTTTATTTGGATTGTCCTGAATTCGAAGAAGCACCTGTGAAGTGTAGAAAGAAAGTGTATTCAACATCTGCATGACCTCATAACACACTTTAGGTTAGTTTAGTCATACCTAATTCAAAAAGTCAAATCCCGCAAAAAAACTAACTACAAGTTAGTTATTTTTTATCAATTGATAATTTTTTTCTGCAGGGCAGCTACTTCTGTGCTTACGCACAAACACGATTATTAATGGTTGAAAGATTCGAGAAATTTACGGACTTAAATTAAGTAAGGAAAGAGTAATATTTTTCATATGTATATATGTATATGAAATTGACCTGTCAGAACACTTGCGATATATGTATCTAAATACATACTTATGTATGTATATATGTACAATGTACATAGTTATTTACGGGAACCGGTATTCTTTCCATCACATTTGTGTGACGCGTTCAATGGCGTTCGAAAATATTTACTTTTGTATTGCGTTTTAAATAAGTTTACATATACATATTTGATTGATTAATAATTATCGTTAATGATTTTGTTTTAAACCAGCAAATAAAAATGCGTATTATATTAAATAAATATCTAAATGCCGACAGACGATATTACCAATAAAATACGACGTTTGCGCCAATAAGCCATGCAGATTATTGGATTTTCTTATAAACGATGTAATAGGTCATATGGGTATAAATAAACAAAACAAATAAATATTGACGATTATACTTTTGCAAACTGTTTAGTTGTTTCTCTTATGCACACAGAGGAAAAACATAAGTATAGGGCCCAAGAAACTTGTGCCATCCATCAAAGTACACTCTAAAAAATCTGTTTAAAAATGCGAGAATAAATCGATTATTTTTTTGTTTATTTTTTAAATTTTTTGGTAAATTTACACGATGAATATGTATTTTTCTCGTTTACACATTTTCGTGTGTAAAAATCCTTTTTGTTAGTGGCTTTACACAATTCTACGGGAGAAATCAAACAGCAGATGTGTATTTTGTAGCTTTTACACACTTTCGTAGTAAATTTACTCACACCACAGCAGCTATATTATACTCCAAAAAGTCCGAAATTTAAACAAACTATTTGTTGAATAATCGAGAATGTAATTTCGCGAATAACAAGGTAGGAAACCAGTAACCTACCTTTTAGCTAGGAAATTTACACAATTTTTTTTTAGAGTGTACTTATGCAATTTATACTCGACCGTGGAAAAAAGGTCATATATTACCTACGCACTTTGGCTGACAAAAAACGAGATTGTTTTCACGAAGTAATTTTAGGCATTTTTTTTTTGTATATAGACTATACAGTTTAAACTCGATCAGCACAAACAAAGCTTAGTTATTTTATCAAAGTTATCTTATGTAATATGTGTTAGCACCTAAAATAGTGTAATTCAACGAAGTGTTTATTTTATTTCAATCTTACAGACTAGATTACATAAAAGGTTAGAATAATATAATTATCTTAATTATACAATGTCTCAATATTAGATTTAAACAACAATCTCGGCAATGAAAACTCAATATTTAAAATTTTTGAGATTTTATTAAACTCTGTGAGGGCTCTAATATATAGGTGCTAGAGTAAAGTAATTTGCCTTAACTGGATGCATATAAAAAGCTAATTGAAAATGTAATTTGAATAATGAAACAACTCTGGTTAAGTAAAACAGGGCAATCAATATATCCATTAACCAGATCATATATAATCTTAAGTGACTGAATAAGTCTTTCACTTTTGAGTGATTTTACATCAATAAGCTTCAGAGAGAATTATAGGTCGGTAAAGGCTCAGAATAAATTTTCGCTGGAGACTATTTCAATCCTACTAGCACAACGGTGGGCAAACGCGGCTATTTGAGCTTTCTCATCGCTTATAACATATCCGCTCTTTTTAACCGACTTCTAAAAAGGAGACGGTTATCAGTTCGTCGGAGTATTTTTTTTTTTAATTTTTTTTAATTTTTTTATTGTTTGTGTATGTTACCGCCTAACTTTGGACCACGTCCACCGATTTCGATAATTCTTTTTGCATCGGAAAGGTAGTGCTTCAGAGGTGAGCTCATACTAATCTGGTTTTAATCCGATCATTGAATCATGAAATCTATATATATTTTTAAGCAAAAAAAAAATATATATACTTTAAACTTTTTACTTTTATAAGAGAACTGAAGTCGGTTTTGGTTTTTGCTTAAAAATTACTTGTCTCGTTTTAAAATACTTAAATATTTCTTTGCTGGACATTCTTTTCTTTATGTTTTGTTTATTTATTTAAATTGTTTTATACCGTGAAAAAGTTTACAAGAAGTTAATCTCGGTTAACCCTAGAACCGTGAGTTGGGCAGCATATCAATGCTTGCTGCCGAATTTTGGGGGCTTGGATTCCAAACTTTGGAAGACCAACTTGATTTCTTATCTTATATAGTGTTGCCACCAAGAGAATGAAAAAATATACAGAAATGGTATAATTTCAAACAAAAGTATACACAAAAATTTTGAGATTATACAAATATTTAACAGGCAATATTTCTGGGCTTAATTTGAAAACATTAGGCTCAAAACCCGCATTGTTCTGAGGAATTAAAACTTTCTTCCAATTAAACTCGACATTTACATTATGATCGAGATGTAGTTCTGCACAATTTAAAAATGCGTGACTTCGTAACTCAATAAAAACCAAGTAATTGCTTTTTCTTTAAATTTCATACCTTTCACTTAAATTTATTTGAACAAATCGAGTAAAATATTTGGCATTTTAAGAAAAAGCATGTGCTTAGGTTTTATGCAAACGCGCCAATATCTTCATAGGTCTTGGAAATTAATAAAGCAGTTTCTGCAATTCACTTTCGAGTGAATTTCAATCACTTCCAATTTGAATTCAAAGCATTGTATTCAAAGTATTGAAAAGTTCATCACTAAAGTCGACGGGCGACAATTAAGAAATTGTTTGAAATTTTCGTGATCTATAACCCATGTCACTAGTTTTTAATATTTGCATAACCAAATAGTTTGACATAAGTGTTTTTAAAAGCGCGCATTTCATGACATTAATGGCGTTTTATTTTCTATCAAAAAATATAGGCTTCTCCTCTTCGCACGAATACAAAGAACAGCGCAATGAAAAGATAACATTTTTGTAGACAAGAAAACTCCATATCATATATTAGGTATAAGGTTCATCCAAGGTTTTCAGAATAAATCCTGTCATCTTACGTAGGGACGTAAAGCTTCATATTGCCCAAGTCTCGTTTAACGCCTACGTCTTTTGGTGGGTCTCAACACCTTTTGAACTGCAACATTGAAGTATTCTTGAAATTTGTATATCACCAAAGGAATTTTTTTAAATTGGTATCTTAAACAACAGTAATACTTTATTTCAACTTTTTGGTTTATGTAAGGTTCCTTGCTTAGACTTATACTTTGCGCTGGAAAATCTGCACTAACTTTACAACATCTAATTTATTTAACTCATTACACCACCCCTTATTCAATCACATTTGAAAGCATGTATATAGAAACTGCTATAACAGCCCATTCAAACATAGAATTCATCGAAACCCGACCTTTCACATTGTTTTGCTTATCTCCTCCAAGTCGCGAGGCCCAATGAATGCCTGGAATAATAAACATTCTTCCTTGGTGTGTCGAAGGATTCTCGGGCATTGAGACGACAGCATCGGTTGAGCAAAGATTCTCTAGCTTATTGCAAGTTCTTAATGTGGACTGCGGCTTCTCAGCTGTTGTACTTGGCGCTATTTCAAGCAGTAAAAAGACAATGGTAGGTAGTGTGAAGGCTTTTTTAAAATTCATTATTTTCTCCTTTCTTTAGCTTTGTTAGTTTGTAAAAAAACATTAACTAGCGTTCACTTGTTCGTTACTAGTTATTTCTTGCGATTGAACGCTTGGCGTATCTTCATTCAAGCTTTTTATAAACACACGAAATTGGTGTGGAATTTTTTAATTTAGTCACTAAAAGATTACAAATTAATGTATACTAATGTGATTATGGCTTTATCGAAATTTCTACACAGATAATTTTTAAATTCTTGTTTCCCCATTTTTGGTGTGAAACTTCCATTTCTTGTTTTGGAGCATAAAGACGTCGATTACGAGTTACAGTAACAATGTTCGCCATATGTATGCAAATATGTCCATTTGCATAAGTTTTGTTTAATATGTTTAGCTTTAGCTGGAAGAATGTTCAAGAAGAAGAACTATAAAACCTACGAAAAAGTATACATACGTATACACAAAGACACAAAGATTTTGGCTGACTAAACAATTACACAAATATGTACATTAGGGTGGTTTTTAAAAAATCAAACGACTGATTTTTTTCAGTCTCACCCCTTCAATCGGTAATACCACGGTCACAGATATCTCATAAATTTTGGTCCTGAGTGGAGACGGTTAAGGCGTGTCGCACAGGGGTCAAACAAAGGCCAGATGCCTCTATGGAGACTGAAATATTAAAATTTATTTATTTTTTCATTTAATACCCAAAATCGATACTACTAAAATCGAAGATATCACATACAAATTTTGGTCCCGATTGGAGTTGGTTAAGACGTATTCATAGGGTAATCTGAATTTTGCCCCCCGTGCGTCACGCTTTAACGGTCTTCCATCGGTACCAAAAATTTATATGTGATATCTTCGACTATAGTAGATAGCATCGACGTAGAGTGTGAGGCTTAAGAAACTTGATGTTAAAATGTGCTTCGTACATTTAAGGACTACCCTAATGTACATATTGACAGTAAACAAAATAGCATAAAATTGATTATAAAAAGCGATTAGTCCAAAAATTTTGAGGACACGGAGCAATACCAGCGCAATTATTCTAGTGAATGCTTCCTTCAAAAACCACGTCCTGTGTGTCATATAAAAAACAAATGAGGACAGCGCTGTGTTCGGCTGTACCGATGATTTTATAACTTTCATGAACATTAGACAATTTTACTTCCACCGATTTTTGCATTCAACGATCACGGTCTGACGTGGATTGCGGTGGGAAGATCGTTCAAAGTGGTGAACTGCAGTATTCGGCTTTGGAGTTTCTCCCCATTCACAAATCTGAAAGTGAATTTGCGCTCCTATAGACTGAGGGAAAAAATACTAAAATTCAATA
>NW_023458558.1:39089643-39092940 GCF_013731165.1 Rhagoletis pomonella | reverse complement strand
TATTGAATTTTAGTATTTTTTCCCTCAGTCTATAGGAGCGCAAATTCGCTTTCAGATTTGTGAATGGGGAGAAACTCCAAAGCCGAATACTGCAGTTCACCACTTTGAACGATCTTCCCACCGCAATCCACGTCAGAGCGTGATCCTTGAATGCAATTATCGGTGCAAGTAAAATTGTCTAATATTCATGAAAGTTATAAAATCATCGGTACAGCCGAACACAGCGCTGTCCTCAATTGTTTTTTATATGACACACAGGACGTGATTTTTGAAGGAAGCATTCACTAGAATAATTGCGCTGGTATTGCTCCGTGTCCTCAAAATTTTTGGACTAATCGCTTTTTATAATAAATTTTATGCTATCTTATTTGCTGTCAATATGTACATTAGGGCGGCCCCTAAATGTAGGAAGCATATTTTAACATCAGATTACTTAAGCCTCACACTCTACGTCGATGCTATCTACTATAGTCGAAGATATCAGATTTTTTGTTACCGATGGAGACCGTTAAAGCGTGACGCACAGGGGGCAAAATTCAGATTACCCTATGAATACGTCTTAACCAACTCCAATCGGGACCAAAATTTGTATGTGATATCTTCGATTTTAGTAGTATCGATTTTGGGTATTAAATGAAAAAAAAATATTTTTAATTTTTCAATCTCCATAAAAGGCATCTGGCCATTATTTGACCCCTGTGCGACATGCCTTAACCGTCTCCAATCAGGACCAAAATTTACGAGATATCTGTGACCGTGGTATTACCGATTGAAAGGGTGAGACTGAAAAAATCGGTCGTTTGATTTTTTAAGAACCATCCTGATGTACATATTTGTGTAATGTAATTGTTTAGTCAGCCAAAATCTTTGTGTCTACTTAATCGCGTACTGCTATAAAATCTATATACATACATATGTGTTTATATATACGTATACTTTTTCGTAGGTTTTAGAGTTCTTCTTCTTGAACATTCTTCCAGCTAAAGCTAAACATATTAAACAAAACTTATGCAAATGGACATATTTACATACACATGTACATTTATTCGCCATTGTTACTGTAACTCGTAATCGACGCCTTTATGCTCCAAAACAAGAAATAGAAATTTCGATAAAGCCATAATCACATTAGTATACATTAATTTGTAATCTTTTAGTGACTAAATTTAAAAATTCCACACCAATTTCTTGTGTTTATAAAAAGCTTGAATGAAGATACGCCAAGCGTTCAATCGCAAGAAATAACTAGTAACGAACAAGTGAACGCTAGTTAATATTTTTTTACAAATTAACAAAGCTAAACGTTAATTTTCATACCTGATACATCAGAAAAAGAAAGGAGAAAAAAATGAATTTTAAAAAAGCCTACACACTACCTACCATTGTCCTTTTACTGCTTGAAATAGCGCCAAGTACAACAGCTGAGAAGCCGCAGTCCACATTAAGAACTTGCAATAAGTTAGAGAATCTTTGCTCAACCGATGCTGTCGTCTCAATGCCCGAGGATCCTTCGACACACCACGGAAGAATGTTTAATATTCCAGGCATTCATTGGGCCTCGCAACTTGGAGGAGATAAGCAGAACAATGTGAAAGGTCGGGTTTCGATGAATTCTATGTTTGAATGGGCTGTTATAGCAGTTTCTATATACATGCTATCAAAGGTGATTGAATAAGGGGGGGTGTAATGAGTTAAATAAATTAGATGTTTGTAAAGTTAGTGCAGATTTTCCAGCGCAAAGTATAAGTCTAAGCAAGGAACCTTATATAAACCAAAAAGTTGAAATAAAGTATTACTGTTGTTTAAGATACCCATTTAAAAAAATTCCTTTGGTGATATACAAAATCCACTGGTGATATACAAATTTCAAGAATACTTCAATGTTGCAATTCAAAAGGTGTTGAGACCCACCAAAAGACGTAGGCGTTAAACGAGACTTGGCAATATGAAGCTTCATGTCCCTACATAAGACGACAGGATTTATTCTGAAAACCTTGGATGAACCTTATACCTAATATATCATATGGAGTTTTCTTGTCTACCAAAATGTTGCCTTTTCATTGCGCTGTTCTTTGTATTCGTGCGCAGAGGAGAAGCCTACATTTTTTGATAGAAAATAAAACGCCATTAATTTCTTGAAATACGCGCTTTTAAAAACAGTTATGTCAAACTATTTGGTAATGCAAATTTTTAAAACTAGTGACATGGGTTATAGATCACGAAAATTTCGAAAAATTTCTTAATTTGTCGCAAGTATGTGTATAATTGTGTAGCAGTCGACTTTGGTGATGAACTTTTCAATACCTTAAAATTTGTTACCCTCATTAGATAGGCGGAGGCTCTATAATTCGCTTCGGAGTGAATTACATGCTTCGAATTCAAATTGGCAGTGCTTGAAATTCACTCGAAAGTGAATTGCACAAACTGCTTTATGAATTTCAAAGACCTATGTAGATATTGGCCCGTTTGCATAAAGCCTAAGCACATGCTTTTTCTTGAAATGCCAATGACTCATGGTTCTATGGTTAAACGAGATTAACTTCTTGTAAACTTTTTCACGGTATAAAACAATTTAAATAAAAAAACAAAACAAACAGAAAAGAATGTCCACAAAGAAATATGTATGTATTTTAAAAGGAGACAAGTAATTTTTAACCAAAAACCAAAACTGACTTCAGTTCTCATATAAAAGCATAAAAGTATATATATTTTTTTTGCTTAAAAATATATATAGATGTCATGATCAAATGATCGGATTAAAACCAGATTAGTATGGGATCACCTCTGAAGCACTACCTTTCCGATGCAAAAAGAATTATCGAGACGTGGTCCAAAGTTAGGCGGTAACATACACAAACAATAAAAAAAATATAAAAAAATACTCCGGCGAACTGATAACCTCCTTCTTTTTTAGAAGTCGGTTAAAAGAGCCGAAATGTTGTAAGTGATGAGAAAGCTCAAATAGCCGCGTTTGCCCACCGTTGTGCTAGTAGGATTGAAATATGTAGTCTCCAGCGCAAATTTATTCGTTTTGCCCGCTTAACTTTTCTTCTCTCTCTGAAGCTTATTGATGTAATATCACTTAAAAGTGAAAGACTTATTCAGTCACTTAAGATTATATATGATCTGGTTAATGGATATATTGATTGCCCTGTTTTATTTAACCAGAGTGGTTTCATTGTTCAAATTACCTTTTCAATTAGCTTTTTATATGCATCCAATTAAGGCAAATTACTTTACTCTAGCACTCTATATAAAGGGTGATTTTTTTGAGGTTAGGATTTTCATGCATTAGTA
>NW_023458558.1:39088076-39089543 GCF_013731165.1 Rhagoletis pomonella | reverse complement strand
TTTTTTCGAAATATTTTGGCGCAAGCCTTAGAATATAATAGATTCTATAAGTCCAATGGAAAAACAGTGCCGATTATTTTTGGTATGCGGAGTGATGCGGTCTAATGATTATACATACATACTTATATTTGTAGCTACATTAAGAGGCTAAATAAACATCGGATATGCCTGTAACTTTGTAACCACCAACCTTAGTGAATCCATTAGAAAATTCAGAACATTCTAATCAGCTACATTTAAAAGAGATCAGCTATTTCGCCGCTCCCCATAATAAAATTGATAAAATACTTTACGCTTATATATCAAATAATTTTAGCCAGGTATAAATCAGACTATACAAGGAAAGGAAAGCTAAGAAATTGAGGTGTACCCATTTCTGCTTGCTTGTTAATTTTTATTCATAAAATTTTAGTTATATGTATGTATACATACACTCGTAATATATGTATCTATTAGCTTGCGGCATTCAGCCGGTTATGCAAATTATTTCTCTCCGTCGCGAAGGTTCGGGTCACGTTTTTCTCACTGTATTTCGTACATATGTATGTATATGCATAAGCCTTTTGTTTATTTATTTCCACTTTAGACATGTAAACAAATATTTTGTTTACAAACAAGACATGCCAGCATGTTATCTCTGGTTAGTTAGTTTGTTAGCATCTGGTCATAGTTAGTTTGTAATTTTAAATTTGCAACTGTTAGAAGATCAATGAACCCAATAAACATTTACATATGAGCTTTGAAATATGCAAAGTTTTGGAAATCCCACTTTTAACTGTGGAGACAGTTATTTGTTTTTATTAGAAAAGTGAATTGAATGCGAATTGAAGTGTTTTACAGTGATGCCAGATTGTGGGTAATTTCCCTAGTCGAGGGATATTTTGCAGCAAAAATTATTAAACGGGGAAAATGGGACATTTCAAATAAAATAGGGATTTTAATTCAATGCATAATTGATCAATATTCAAGAATATTCGGCACTCTTACGAGATTAATCGTTCTGAAGATGTGATGTGGAGTAAAATTATGTATAAGTATTAACAATTAACTATAAGGACAATTTTGAAATTTTTCTCCCGTTAACCAGTTCAAGCGCTGAGTAAGAAACAATGCTTTCAATTGCACCTGCTGGCTTTGGTATAATATGGCATTAGCTTTATTCTTTAAACGACAAGGAATTTCTTTATGACACTTAGTAAGAATATTGACTTTAGATACTAGGAACTATTTCTTGCACATTTATTTGCCAAAAGTTCTTCACCGGCACGGCGCACAGTGGGGCAAAAGAGGTGGATGTGGACAAATCAATTTTGAGAGCACAAATATTAACCGATTTCAAGTTTATTATTTTTTTTTTTAATAAAAGATAACTAAATTTCGCCTCGATCTATTCGTGGCGATTTTTTAGAAAAGCTCTAGTTTTTTATTTATTTACTTATGTTGAAAATGAAAGAAAACAAAATTTTA
>NW_023458558.1:39086841-39087976 GCF_013731165.1 Rhagoletis pomonella | reverse complement strand
AAAAAATTTCTAAAAATCAACGCTAAAACCTAGCTACTTCAAACGTGTACTATATTGTAATAAAATTTATTGGGCTGTATACCTGCATATTCAAATGAATTCTAAAAAATCTCAATAAAAAGTTGGAAATTTGCATGAAAATTTATTGAATTTTCCTGAGTTTTGCACAAAGTTTAGAAATTACATTTTTATGTTTTTTATTGTAGTATGAACTAAAGAACTGCAAAATTCATAATTTTCTGTAAAAATGCATTTTTCAAAAATTTCATGCATTGCTATGTCATGTCAACTCAAACAAGGTTATTGTGCCATACCATTCCATCTCAAACGTACTAGGGGTATTCTCGAAGTCTTGCACGATGCACGGATTGCACGAAATGCAAAAATACTATTCTATATTTCGAAGAGTACGAGAGCACCCCATTGCAAAGTGGTAGCATGCATGGGTAGCAAGCAGCGAAATTATGTAGCAAATACAATAACACGAGACAGCAAAAAAAAAAGTGAAGTGAGCGAGATGAGAGGAATGAGAGAAATATGTAGCAATTCCAACAACAAAACAACTAGCACAGGGTCGCACTTATTTTGCTATGCTATTTTGCAAAATATATACATGGGTTTCGACGTTGCATATTTTGCAGCGATAGGAAATGTTGTTTCCCATGTATTTTGTTGTTGTGTGTTTGAAAGTTATGCAATCCATGCAATCCGTGCTACGTGCAATGGCTTTGCAAGATTTGGAGAATACCCCTACTGTTTTAGCATATCGTTGCATTTAGCTAAGCTGTTGTTCGCTGTTGTGCTTCTGTAGCACATTTTTAATACTGTTTGATCCTGCCTTGGACGAAAATATATACAGAATTTTAATTAAACTATTCTTTAATGAATTTTACTATAATAGGTGCTCAAAACATTTCCAAAATCTCTTCCTATATATAAAATGTAAATAATAATGCTGACTATGTCGCATGTGTTGCTTGTGTTGACATGCATAGATTTGATGCATCATTTGATTTCAATTATTCAACAGTGTCTTCATATGTAATTGTGAAACATGTATGAGCGACATATTTAATATGAACTGGCACCATTGTATAGGCTTACAAGTATGGAAAGCGCCATTTTGTTTGTTTAC
>NW_023458558.1:39085446-39086741 GCF_013731165.1 Rhagoletis pomonella | reverse complement strand
TAGACAAAAAGGGGCATAGGATTCCATACTTGTAAGTATATACGATGACTGGCACTTGCATGATGTGACACATGTCGCTATGTTTTATAGGTCCACATTTGCAGGCCTTTAGTATGAACAATGTATTTATAAACAATCAGAGGAACAAAGCTTTAATAGAAACCGTTGCATATATTCTAAACAATTCTCTGTGCCAATGCTTTTTTCGACAGTGTATGTCAAAATTGTCATTTGTTTCTACTATTAAATTGACTGAGAAAAACTGGAAAATAAAAATTGATCTTTTTCTTTTGTTTGAGCCGACATACGCGAGCAGTGGAACCACATTTTCCGCTCCCTAAGTACCGCTGCCGAAGAAGTAGTCGGATGAAAGAACAACTGGTAGGTACGATGAGGAGTGTCAAGAAGCTTCGGAGAAAAACGATGCAGACGGCAGAGCCACGCTGCGGTCGGGCGTACCGTGAGCCATGTTGGACCGTTATAGGGAATTGAACTGAATGCAAAGCGCAAAACTGTTACGAAGCTTTTCAATAGGACCAAAAGGACACACCAGTGGGATTAATATAAGGCTTTTCTTACGGACTATAACATACATACTAAACGCTCAAAGAGTGATTCATAAAGGCGGTAATGTGAGACAATAAAGACATTGCCTCCCATTTTCGTACAATTATATCAAGGGAGTCTTTCAATGGGATAGGTTTCCTAAGGAAGCAAGATGGCGGGGAGACTCTAAATCACCTGCTTTCAGTACATTTCCCAAGCTCTTCGATGGAGCACGATCTGATTATCCCCGGTCCACACAAAACCCAGGTTCCCTAGAGTGAGAAGTCATAGCAAATCTGGCTCCAAATCTTTTACAGGGAAAAGGTACGGTAGGCAGTAGATTCTTACTAACCCTTCAAACCAGCGGGTGGTGATGGGATCTTCCCTGCACCACTGTAAAAAAGTATCGAGGACACAGATCTGAATCCGAACATTTTGGGCGAGTTATTTATGGGAATACAAACTTCTAGACCTCCATATTAGGGAGGGGAATTTAACTCTCCCAATCCCTTACACCACGCACAAACTGCCACTCAAAGGGAAATGTATGAGGTGGACCCACAGCACGTAGCATAATGTACTCATACAGAGCTAATAGTATGAAGATATGAAGCACGCATCCACTTCGGTTGCAAACATGGCAGTCGCTCAACAGGAGGCGCCAGAATGACATTCAAAAATAAAGAAAACAGAGTTTCATAAGCGCATTTTTATATGCAATGAAATTATAAAGTATTTCTATAATACAT
>NW_023458558.1:39077765-39085346 GCF_013731165.1 Rhagoletis pomonella | reverse complement strand
TAACGTCAAAACTTTCAACAATTCCTATGCAGACGTACATACATATGTATGTAATTATGTATACATTGTATATCTGTACCCACGTAATTCTCGAAGGTATACACGTGATATTATAATTTGTAAGTATATTTGTGTCTACTTATTTATAGATGCTTACTGTTGTTATTGTTGCACATGTATTAGCCGTACACGACTAATACCTAAGCGTGTTTGTAAGTGGCTCGAAATTATTAAATAATATTATTGACTGATGCTTCATAGTCGCATTCATGTTGTTTGTTGCTGGCTTAGCTGGATTTGCAATAAGCCAATCAGGCAATCCAGTCTAACCACATGCAGATGTATGTATACATCATAAGTAATATGGAAGGTATTGACTGTGCATGCGTCTTATCACCCCACTATTTAGTTGTAAGTGCTAATAAAAAAGTTTTTATTCTACTAAAACGTACATATCTACATACAAAATTTGTATGAAAAGTTGATGGTCTACCAAAGTTATAACTACTACCAATGGATGCAGTGCCGGATTTAGGATCTATGGGCCAATAGGCTCTTTCCGTGGTGCGGGCCCACCTGAAAGTACTAAGACAAACGGCGGTCACGGGTCTCCTCCAGATTTCATTTTTAAATAGATAAGGGATTTTTTATACAATCTAAAGATACATGCTTTGTAAATTTTTAACCACCTTACTACATACTAGAATGGGTATTAAATGAAAAAAAAACTTTTTGTAAATTTTCACATACGGGTGTTTCCAGCGGAAAATCTACCGCGAAAAAAATTACTACCAATTTGGCTTCTTTTTACAATATCAACTAGTTATTTAAGCAGAAAATGTTTGCGAAAAATTATCTTGCTAGGTGGCGGCAGGGTCGAGATACTTTGAAAAGCCGTATTTATGCTCTGATTTGTTTAAATTTTTGCATATTTAGTCGCAACTATGCATGTTTTCTTCGTAATAAAAACTCGTTCAAAAACAATTTTATCAAAACTTTTTCAATGGAAATTTTAGTAACGTAACGCAAGGTAACGTCAGGTCAACTGATTAAAAAAACAAAAACAGAAAAGATTGTTACATTTAAAAACTTTGAAAATTAACCTTAAATTTTTAAAATAGTACTACAAAAAATTGTATACAAATAGTCTTGCTCAATTCGCAAAGTTTTGCAATTTTGTAACCGAAGTCTAAATACCCTTCTGTTTTTTGTAACGTCACGCCATCGCATATTTAATAATATCTTTAAATCTCTGATACCTTAAATCTTTTAAAAATTTTGACTTTTTAAATTTTTGTTTACATTTGAGCATACAAATGTCACGTAACGCCAGATTAGAAATGCCCATATGTACATACATATGTATGTACAGTGCCGGACAAAAGTATTAACACAGAGAATTTTTCGCAATGTATGCAAAATTTTTTTTCTAATTTCTTTGAGCTAATTTTTTTTTAATACAGTTCATATTACAACAAAAATTGAACATTAAAAAACTTTCAAGATGGTTGCCAGAATTCACAATTGTCTTACGAAGGACCTTTGTCTATCGAAAGACTGTGGTGAGTTGCAAGAAGGTTGCCAGAACTGCCTAGTTATAATGATTTACCACTATCGTATTTGAAAATTTACCTTTAAAACTTGGTTTAGGATAGCCGAATTATACAACATAAAGCAAGAAAGCTGTTTTAATAATTCAGCTGCTTATTGTGTCATGTACCGCTACAAAACTTTAGGTACGCTTAAATTCTCAAACACTTGCACCACAGTCAGCGTTTTTAATATTTTCTTTATTTATACTTTTTATAAATTATAGTTTTTACAATTTAAAAAATAACTACGTTTCTTGTTGGAACGTTGAATGTTGACGAATTCACTATTTTGACGAACGCGGCGAACACCAAATCGATGCAAAAGTTTTAGTAGACGGGCCTTAATACTCATAGAACGTACAAAAGATAACCAAAGTAGCACCTCAAATTTGTAATCACCTTGACTTAGATCAAGGCTGTCTAAACTGCGGCCCGTGGGAGTAGGTGGTATCACCCTGATCCGTATTGCTGTACCGGTGGCACGCATACTCCGTTTACCTGCCGCGGTACTCGACGAAACGGCGCATTTTCCATTCCTTACTAAACTAAATCAGCTATTTAGTATCTAAATTACATTGTACTACAATGTTCTTCCCCTTCGATTAGGGTAAAAAACGAACTAAATATGTACCTCGCTTTCAGTGCCTCCTACGTTTCTTGAAAATTGTAATTATATACTTTTAATTTTTTTTTTTAAATATTTTAAGTGTTCATGCGGCGCGGGCCCCTATGTAGCCTGTGCTTAAATCCGGCCCTGAATGGATGTATGTATACATCAATGAAACTCGTATTTCATCAATAATTAGGTGTAATGAAGTTCTTCGGCCTTATTTTCCAATGTTTCTTCTCTCGGCGCTATTTTTCTAGCTGAGTCCAATAAAGCAAGGTAATTGTTTCTTTTCTGTGCGAACTGGTTCCTCTTGGTAATGCCAAGTGAAATCAGTTTCTATTCCACTTGGCATTTGCCTCGGAGGGCAGGACTTCCTATTAGTGGGCAATAAGTTGAACAATTTCAGGGCTGGAGCGTATGTATCCACTCATACAATATGAACAAGACCCCGGCCACTGTACTGTGCTGGACTATGCCTAAATCTTATTACTTTAAACGAGCAATTCTTGTACATATATAGGTACATACACTTATGTGGTCAGCTCATTAAGTCAAGTGACATTTTGATCAGTTTGGGCTATTTTTCTTTCGTTTATTTAATTTTTATATTTTTTTATAAAAGTCTAGTACTTTATCTAACCAGCGCCAAATAATTCCCCACCTCAAACTTTGTACAAAAATTATGAAAATTCAACAAACTTTAATATTTTCACCCGAAAATTTTAAACTTTTTATTCCGAACTTTAAGAGAACACAAACGGCGTAACGCAAATTTGTCTTATTTCCCAATTGACTGTGAAATAACACAAATTTGCTTTATTTCATTTCTCATTTAGCAATATGACCAACTTTTAAACTTAACAATTGAGTAATAAAGCAAAATAGTACACATAGGTAGTCCCAGTGCAAAACTCGGATTTTGGTATTATTTCCCATTTAAAGTGAAATAAAGCAAATTTTTCGTTATTGCCCGTAAGCGAACACAAAGCTCCAATAAGGGGTGAATTTGGTTTTTCTTCAGTCTTATGTTGATTCTTGCGCCCGTACACATGTATATGTACATAAGTAAATACTTTCATATTCAAAGATGTTTTCTTTTCCAGAAAAAATGTTACCTTTTCATTGCCATATTGTTGCTGCATGAGCAGGTCGGGCAATGGGATTTGTTTTTAGAAAATAAAAAACCATCAATTTGAATTTATTTTCTATTCCTTTTTATTTTTGTCTAAGAACAAAAATTATTTTGATTTATGGTGTTTTCATTTCTACCAAAAAATATTGCCCTTTGATTGTCCCTTTTCCTTTTTGTGTTCGATTCTATAATGAAGGCAAGGGGTGAAAAATGTTGTGTTCGTTTCTTATAATGGGTAGGTTCAGAAGGCGCAGCAGTTGAGTGATCAGTTATCGTAATGCGTCTTCTGAACGCCTTGATACGTTAGCTGTCAAATTCAACAACATACAACATGTTGTCTCAAATGATCAGAAAAAAATTACGATCATCTAACACGCAACTGTTCAGTTGATCAGAAGTACACAACAACGCGTTCAGAAGGTACAATCGCAACAGTTACTGAGCTGTCGCGCCTTCTGAACGTGCCCAATGTCACAATCTTGTAAGGCAAAAAAGGCCCTTTCTCTCCCCCTTTTTTCAGGCGGGATGTTTGCCCTGGAAATCAGATGGTTGCTTAATACGACAATATTATAAATTGCGTCAGATAGACCACGACAAGGCAAGGCAACATTTTTTGGTAGAAACGAAATCACCAATAGATAGCAGCAATATCAGTTTTATAAATTTGAATTTAAATATTATTTTTACGACATTCCCATAATCGGATATCTCTCATAGGCGGGCAGCCAGCCGCGTGCTCCAAGACAGATACACGTTTGCAGTCGCACTTACTGTTGAACAGACTACACTGTTTCCAATGAGCCCTTAAACCGAATAGGTCGAAGTAGCTAGCCCAAACCTCCGTCTCTTTCTGTCTTGACCCAAAACTGCACAATAGGTTGGTTGGTTACCGCATCTCGTATTGTGCAGAGGGACCGAATGGGAACGGAAAGAGTCGAGATTGAGTTTGGTTGTGCAACTTTAACTGCATATCAGGGATGGAAGATAAAATTTAAAAATCTTATTAATTTGAAGGAAAAATTTTACCAAATAGATGGCATAACTACACGTTGCGTCTGACTCGCGAGCCGGTTTGGATCTGTTAATGAAAATTAAATATGTGTTATGTGCATACATTTTGGTACACATTTCACATCTCGTCTGCATAGCAGTATGAAAATTCAAAGGAAAACTGCCTTTACCATGCCATGCCTAATTTTTGTGATTCGCCTTAACTTATTCGTTAAGCTCTGTTGAAATTGGAAGAACTGTTCGAGACTTAGTTTTAGACAAGTTGAAACATTCTCGTGCGTCAAGAGTATTGTACCTGTGTACTACCACTTCTACTTATGTAAATCAATCGGCATCCTTTTATTAGTTTCATTCAAAAATTGTATGGAATTTATTATTTCCATATCACAGACATATTACCTCAGCTTTTTTAAGAAACTAGGGTTTAAACCCCATACTCAACCGGCAAAGAAATGTATGTTTTGCTGACAATGCGTTTTTGTATCACTAGGGAAAACGATTGCGATTTTCGTTTATTTATAATTTGATAACCGGCATGTTACACAGGTCACAGACACACCTTCCCCAACGCAAATCTTGTAATCAATATGAACCACTCAATGTAGCTGAAGGGCGTGTTTTTGTTGATGTACCATCTTAACTTTACCGAACTTAAGGGCAAGGTCTTTATTATCATTATTTTTTGTATGTATATATTTGTGTTTATATGAAGTTATGTTTATGTACATACATACATACATATTTAAGTAGAATAATAATAATCTACCAAAAAGTCACAAAAATCTCGTCCTTCGTGCCAACACTGTACTCACAGAATCACTTTCAGCTCATGGTTTTCCATTAAGGCTCTAAAACTTAGTTTAAGTGCCTGTTAAGTTAATTGCTTTTTAATTATTGAATTAGATGATTTCATTTTGTAGCCGCCAACTGGCATCTACCACAGCCGCACTTACATAGTTATAAAATACCAACTGTACGAAACAACTTTTCTTTTAAAATTTCATGGAAAGTATGTATATACGAGTAGGTATGTAGAAATTCGGGCTGAGAGTTCTATCCATATTTTTCGACTATACGAATAAAATTCCGAACATTCGAATAGTGTATATGTAGATATCCAGATATCCGAATATTCGAAGCTAATAATTAGCACTAAAATAAAAATAAAATGCTCTATTATTTACATATTTTGCAACTCGATAGAGTCAGTAATTTCGAGAACAATTTTACGAATCTGTTCAAATATTTTTTGGAATATTAGGATATCCGGAAAACAAAATTGGCGAATACTAACCGTATATCCAGATATCCCTACTATACATAGTACACGAATATCCGAACCAGAGATGTTTCGAATATTTGCATTCGCATTCGTTATGCGAATGATTCGCAGCATTTTACGCAGTCGCATTCGCATTCACATCAAATGATATGAATTTTTTACGAATGCGAATTCATACATGGGCAGAGAGTTCACTCTAATATTGTTGAAATGGCACTAGGTCTGTCTAACCAGGGTGCGGACCATAACCAGCTTTTAGCTTCAGCCACTAAACGGTTAAGTAGTATATCAAGCAACATTGATGGGCCTTCAACAAGTACTGCTGAAAGTCTTATAAGCAACCTAGCAATAATTTTGGATTCCTCCAGCGAAAGCGAAGGCTCGGATGTAGAATCTGGAGACGTTAAAAAACTTGAAATTAAAGCTCAATTGAAGGCCTATCTTAAAGAAAAACGAGCTCATCTCGGTGAAAATCCTCTCCGACTGGTGGAAAATTAAACTATAATACGACAATTGACAGATCTGGCCCGCAAATATTTGAGCGGTCCACCGGCCAGCGTTCCAAGTGAGCAATTCTTCAGTGCAGCGGGCCTTATATACGAGCCTCTAAGAAATCGCCACATGGGAGAAAAGGCAGCAAAATTACTTTTTTGAAATATAATATGCCCCTTTTGAACTTTGTTTCGTTCTTGTTTTCGTTCGTTCAATGTTCTAGTAATTTACAAATTTTTTAAGTAATAAAACAAACTCAGAGCGTGTAGTCCATACGCGCGGAAGAAGTGAAACTTAATAGAGGAAATGCCAGAAAGAAAGAAATGTGCGATATACATACACATGTACATATTTTCTAACACACAAAAAACATATTTTTTTTTAACGACCTTTAATTTTTTATTATAACCAACTGAAAAGTTAAATTATTATTTGTGGCTGACAAAACATCCATATCTACAGTATTAACTAGTAGATTGTGGTAACTAAAGAAAGATATGAAACGTTTTATTTCAATATTTTTAATATTTCTGGAAAAACCCGCATCAATGGTAGCCGCTCCTTAGGTTGTTGGGTCATTTCTACTATTAACCATTTCCAGTAAAAATTTTTCTTTAAAAAATTTGGTCAGTTCATCAGATTTAGCCAGCGAAACGCTGACATTGATCTCCTGCGAGAATTACAGGTAGATCATAACAGTCTACTTATCTTTATCTTCATCTTAATCATTTATCTTCTTCTTCATCTCCATCATCTTCATCTTCATCTTCATCTTCATCTTCATCTTCATCTTCATCTTATCTTTATATTTGTTTTTGATTATATTCTTGTCTTTGCATTAGTCTTTTCCCGCCCAATTGGCGTTTAACGCAGCCATTCGTTTTCTATACCCGTCATATGCTACCTGTACCGTGACGTTAAATATTTATCGCAAACATAACGGAGCTATAATAATAAGATTTGCTTCAATAATTTGAGTTTAAATTTTTAAACAGGTGGCCACCCTCTTCAGGCACCTCAAAAATATTTTAATTGTGTTTCTGTAAGCTCTTTCTGTACTGTATAGTATTTTAAGCGTAAGACTTTTGTATAATTTAACTAAATTTTACTTTTGAAACTGGTGACAACCCTCCTACATTTAGCTAGAAAATACAACTTATTCAAAACCATTTCTTTTGATACCCATATTGGGATAATTCGTTTAACTTAATAAATAATTTGGATTTGATTTTCGTATATATGGCCACCCTTTAAAAGACTAAAACCATACTGCACAGCTGCAGGTCAAGCGCTTTCATGTGACACCTCATTTTTGAAAATCGTACGAACGATACAGATTTTATGACTTGATGTTAAATATTTTACGCAACCCTCTGCGGCAGAGAAATTTTGAATTCGATTTTCTAACATGTGGCAACTCCTTTCATGGAACTAAAGCTACGTTGCACATCCGAAGGACAAG
>NW_023458558.1:39076969-39077755 GCF_013731165.1 Rhagoletis pomonella | reverse complement strand
CTCTGCGGCAGAGAAATTTTGAATTCGATTTTCTAACATGTGGCAACTCCTTTCATGGAACTAAAGCTACGTTGCACACCCGAAGGACAAGGCCTTTCATGTGACACCTCATTTTTAAAAATCGAACGAACGATACAGAGTTTATGGCTTGGTGTTAAATATTTAACGCAACCATCTCCGAACTCGATTAAGAAGTTTCACTTCAAAAACGATGTATTCAGTTGATTATAATGTTATTCCTAATATGACATTCGAAACATCCCTAATACGAACGGATATCCGGATATGCGAGTATAGAGTTGGTCCCAGCCCTAGTATGTACATATGTACTAAAGTTCAACTGTAAGTACATTGTTATGATAAGAACGCTTTACACTAATTCTGTTAGTTTTGCATTTACAACAAAGAACGAAAGGAAAGCACACAAAAAAACAAGTAAACCCAAAAAAATGCTTGTAACTAATTATAATTTCATTAACGTGACCATACAAAAACGCTGACTAAAGTGTCTCACTGGCGGGTGTGAGGGTGGGGATGCAATTGTTTTGACATAGTATGCTGCTTGGAACGTGCCACAATCGTCAGCATTACTCGACCAACTGTTCGCCGCACTGAAACTTTGACATTAAGCAATCATTGTGCATGTCATTTTTTCTTTTCTTTTGTGGTCTTTTTGAAAATTAGCAATTGGAAGTGCAGTTCCTTTTACAAGCTATTTTCAACGCCCACCACCACAATGTTTTTTTCTGGCACGCTTTTGCAAAGTTAGTATCCTTAATTCGTTGG
>NW_023458558.1:39072140-39076959 GCF_013731165.1 Rhagoletis pomonella | reverse complement strand
GTGCCCGTCTGCTATCATTTCCCATCTCTTTTAATTTTGTTCTTCGCTTTGCTTGTTTATTTACCGCACGTAATTAAATCCTGCCACGCATATGAATCAACCGACGACAAGCGAAAAGCCACGAAAATTTTACCAAAAGGTTCTGACAGATTCACTTGCCCGCATTAGCCGTGCTCATTAACCTTGCACGTCATGCAATGCCAAGTACAATAGGAAACTTAATACTCTATTCTTTTGTATTTTTGTTTTGTTTTGTTTTTGCCTCCAGCTCGCCAACTTCACCTTGAATAATGACTGCACATTTTTAGTATTTAAATAGTATGTATTAAGGATTTATTACTACATTGTTTTTATTTCGTACATAAAAGTGTTAACTTAAAATCACTATCACTATTTAATATATGTACGAGTGTGAACGCGTATAATCTCCAACATCTCACGTGGATTGAAAAAAGCATGAAACCCTTAAGATCACTTAAAATTTACTTAGCCGAAGAATCCACCTCTCCGACCACCACCACCGAAGAAACCGGGCCCTCCGCCACCGAAACCGCGCCCTCCGCCACCGAAACCGCGCCCTCCACCACCGAAACCGCGCCCTCCACCACCGAAACCACGGCCTCCACCACCGAAACCACGCCCTCCACCACCGAAACCGCGCCTTCCACCAAAACCGCCTCGCCTTCCGAAGCCAAATTGGCGTGCCTCTCGCACACCTTGATTCTCATGTGCCGATCCAGCATCCACTGTTAACAACGCAGCCGCTGCCTGTGGGGTGTTACCAACCGCATCGACAACAGAGATGCCTTCCACCTCCTTTTTGCCAGCCACAGTCATAATACAAATAGACAGGATCCATATTGTAGCAATAAAAACCAATGAACGCATCTTTGCAAATTAAACGTTTGTTGACAATTTTCTTTTCTTTAATAATATACTTTTAAATAATACTTAATAAGGAATTTATATTTTCATCTGCTCTTAACTGATCTAGCGAAACACTGAACGTTAAATGATAACTGATTTGGCGACTTCGTACATTTATAGCCATTTTTCTGTTAGTCATCTATTGCCTATTAGAACATCGATTAAAAATTTACGAAAAAAAAATTTTTGCGCAGTGTCTTTCTACATACTCTTATTTCTAATATTTTATTCTGATCTCTTTTCAATTATGTATGAATAGGCAAAATTTTTGGATAGAGGATTTTTCTCTCGTTATGAAAGTATTAAACACAAATTTAATGACTTGCATACATATGTACACATGAGCAAACCAATGTAAACGAATTATTCAGCTCACACATCTACATAATCATAATTACGAACACTATACCTGCCTGTAAATGCTTACCGGTAAATAACTATCGTTGTTAACCAGCAGAGAAAACCTGATTCCTTTTACATCTTTCTAATTTTTTCTCTAAATACATACATACATTTTTAAGTATGTACATACATACATTTGTAGGAAAACGTGTTCTTCGCGATTATTTGTGAAGCTTTGAACTTAATCAATTACTGTCAGCGCTCAGAAATGACTCGTCATTAATACCCAAAGTTCTAGTAGACATCTAACAATATGTATCACTTGCATACCAGCCTTATTATTTTGGTAATGGTAAACTGCTTATTCAAATGGGAATCCCAAAAGTAGTACTATGTACTCACATTCTCCAGATGCATTGAGAATAATTGGTTTCGGTAAGCCTTTAACAGCTGTAAGCTTACCACATCAGCAACATAGAATTTTTAATTTGTAAGAACGCTGCTATCTTTTGAGCAAATGGAAAAGTTAGCATAAATACTTATTCGATTGTGTATGAAGATTTAACTGCTGAAGTCATCTTACTTCGCTTAATTCAAACACGGCGATATACTTGGAGTGCAATGGGTTATGGTCATTCTTCTGGGTAAGTAGTTACAGTTGCACCGCCAAACCTATGACGACTATTGCATCCGCATTCTCCTAATCTCCTTGCGTAACCTCCGACTGCGGCACAAAAAGCGGAAGCTTCAGATTTGCTCGGTTGTGTGCTGGGTTTGTAACCCGCCAAGTTAAACAGAGATCCAAAGAAAAGTTCCAATTTGCCTAATGGGACCCACAGTTTTACTCCGACTCCGAATGGCCCACAGCGGCCGGCGATATGCGTCCGAGGGTATGCACCTGGAATTTCCTAGCCCTTAATGGGGCTGGCACGGTAGGAAAACCATGGGTTCTTGTGACGTCTACTACAACTCCGTGTGCACTTAGGTATGGGATGTGGGCGTGGTTATCGTCCGATTTTAAAAATTTTCGGCGATTTTTTATGCTGTACCAAGCCCAACAACTGTGCCAAGTTTCGAAGAAATTAGTGCAGCGGTTACCGAGATATACACATGTAACCATAAGTGGGCGTGGCTACGCCCATTTTCCAAAAATGTATAACCCTCTTAGTTTTCGTCTAAAAACTGTTGTAAATATTAATTTTGAGTGAATAATCTTCAGTAGTTACTAAAATATCGCAGTTTTCGTATTTCCGAAAATTACCGTTATATGGGAAGTGGGCGTGGTTATTGCCCGATTTTTTAAATTTTCGGTCATTTAGTATGCTGTATCAAGGCCACCAACTGTGCCAAGTTTGGAAGAAATTGGTGCAGCGGTTACCAAGATATACACATGTAACCATAAGTGGGCGTGGCTACGCCCATTTTCCAAAAATTTATAATATTCTTATTTTTCGTCTAAAAGTTATTGTAAATATCAATTGTGAGTGAGTTACCTTCAGTAGTTACTAAAATATCGCAGTTTTCGTATTTCTGGAAATTACCGTTATATGGGAAGTGGGCGTGGTTACAGTCCGATTTCGCCCATTTTCAATACCAACCTACCTTGGATTAAGGGAAACCTACGTACCAAATTTCGCTGAGTTATCTCAATTTTTGCTCGAGTTATCGTGTACACGGACGGACGGACAGACGGACAGACGGACAGACGGGTGGACAGACAGACATGGCTTAATCGATTTCTTTTTTCATCCTGATCATTTATGTATACATTTGTCTATATCTATCTCGATTCGTTTTGGCTGTTACAAACAACCGTTATGTGAACAAAATTAATATACCCTTGTGCACAAGTGCGCTCGGGTATAAAAGGCAAATTTGATCAAAATACATGTGCGAGTGTGGCAGCATTTCCCTGCATCGCACGAAAACCGAACCGTTGCCTATTGGGATATGTTAGGCCGTTCAGAATGCAATAAAAAACATATTTTTAAGTTTCAATTAAAAGTTATATGGTCTGACAAGACCGCTTTCAATCAGATGGCCGGGCATGGTATTGGATCGAAGACCCAAATTAAGCCCATGCGCAGCATGTAAGGCAAACTGTTTGGGGTTGTATTTAAAAAATTTTGTTTGTCCGTTAGTACGTATTATGCGTAAGGAACAGTGTCTGTTCATATTTCAAAACAAAATTTGCAAGATGTAGTCGAAAAAATGAGAGTTTCTGCTGAAAAATCACCCAAAACACACATGTTCGCAAAGCCTGGATACAAAAGCAAAAATTTGCTAATTTGAAATGACCTCCACAATCCGCGGACATGAATCTCATCGAGAATTTGCGAAATCAACTAAAAGCACTGCTTAAAGGTATCAAAATCCGTAAAATCGTGTGTTAGTAGTTCTTTTTTCATGAAAATTGTTAAAAAGTTCTTAAAAATATATGAGTGCAAAACTGTAACATCTGCCTTAATTTACATTTTTGTCTGCTGGTTTTTTTATTGTTGTTGTATAGACTTCAAATCATTATGAGAGAGGGAGTCGGGATGTACCAACAAGAATATACCACAAAAGTATGGAAGTCGTTAGAACTTGGAAAGATAGCGATGGCTGAAGTAAAAAGTGTTACACCATGTTACAGTTTTGCCCGTCACTGTATATGTAAGTGTACATATCTAGCCATGTATAAATTTTCGGATAATTTGACGATCCGTTTTCCCACTAAAGTGTGTGGCAGAAACGTATGTACAGAAAACTACCGAAAGTTGTTTGTGAAACGGATATATTCTCGGCTGTTTTTTCTGAAATTTGTCTGATTGAATTTTTATGTCCCATATGCTTTCCTTCTGCACGTCACAGATACTTTTTCATGGTTCAAAAGAAATTAAATTAAATTAAAATTAGGAAGCGCCTGACGGAATTCGAACCCGACACCTTCTCGAAGCTAACAAAAGCGGCGCACTCCTCTGCACGCTCAGCCACTGCCGACTACGTATGCATGCTTTCAAATGTTTAGCTTGAGCAAATAATATACAATTATTGCTTTCAAATGGCATCACATTTTCTGGATACGAAAATTGATTATAACTGTAGGAGTTCTTTCGATGCGTTTTCGGATACGGAAAATTAAACTAAACTGCACTGTCGGTAAAATTTACGTTTCTTTGCTGGCTGGGTACGCATCCCAAGCATGCAGAGCGGCGACAACACACACATGCATACATAGTACATCTAGCATGCTGTGATGTTGATGGAATTTCAACATTTGAAAGAAAACTTATATGCCTGGGTGTAGCTCAGTACACAAAGATGCCTGCTGATGTTGATATCAGAGATGGTCAGGAATTCCACTTCAGTCAACATGCAAATTAAATATTTTTTTTTTAGTTTTCGTCTGGATTATTCACTTCACGGATGTTTTTTTTTTCAGAACGGACGCAGTCATTTTAATACGCGCGTAATTGAAATGAATATTTCGTTGACGTGTATAGTAAGATCAATTACGTTTCTATTGAATTTTAGTATTTTTTCCCTCAGTCTATAGGAGCGCAAATTC
>NW_023458558.1:39027417-39062140 GCF_013731165.1 Rhagoletis pomonella | reverse complement strand
TTTTTTTTTTAACCAACTATGTACAAGACTTATCGAAATTTACTTTGGACATAATATTGGCACAGAGGGCAATGACTGGCGTACCAGTTAACGATGGAAAGCATTTCCCCAGAAATTCCAACAGCATTGGCTGCTTTGTCACTACCGTCGCATAATCATCAAACGATATAACACCATCTTTATCCACATCAAATTTCTTGAACAACAAGTCAACCATATCCGAACGCAACTCGTTAACTTCATCCTCATCATCACCAGTGAAAAATTTCTCGACCGCATGTTGTACTATCTCGCGATTTAGAAAACCAGTGTCATGAGTATTGTATATTTGAAATGTAAACTTAATTTTCTGATCCAACTTGTTGGTCATGAAAACGGAGAATAGGCGCACCCAGGCAACGGCATCTACCTCCTTTTTCATATCCAGTGTGATGTGCAGTAGTATCCGTTCGATTATTTGCAAATCGAAAATTTTGAATAAAACCAAAAATAGGTGAAAAAATTGCTTCTTGGTCATATGCTTCGCCTTGGAACCGTTGGCCAAAACGAATTTATGGTAAACCATTAGAATGCTGCTCACTTCACCCTCGGTAAATTGCGTTGTCTTGGCCATTTGCTTGATCAGATCGTGATAGATATTTCCGAACCGCGTGTTCTGCACATCATCCAGTGTGGCATCCAATTTATTCATAGTCATGATAATGATATTGGACAAAAACGGCAAGTATGGTGCTGAAGAGATGTTGCAACGTTATTTATTTCTCAATTGTAAATTTGTTTTGTTATTGATAAAATTTTATTTCGAAAATCGACTTGATTTGGTTGTCAATATCCATGTAAACAAAATTACCCAACAATCATTTTTTTTTTTTTAATTTTTAGCAAAAGTACCTTTTTGATATAAAAACTAAGTTATTCCTTTTTCTTAAAATTGCATATCTTTCACTTAAATTTATTTGAACAAATCGAGTAAAATGACTGAAATTTTAAGAAAAAGCATTTGCTTAGGTTTTTCGATTAGATTTGGATTTTGGGTTTAAATTTACAAATAATATTCTACGATTTTTAAGGAGCAGGAGCGATTTCTTATTTTTATTTTTTTATCCCAATACATCTTTCTTCTCGTACCGCAAATTAAAGCTCTTTCTAGTTTCCTTTTTGGTTGTTGTTGTTTCCGACAGGGTGGGTGTATGATGTATTTTGGAACGAATTTCCGTCATCCCTTGTCAAATTTGGTTTGGAGACAAACCGGTTTCGGCGTTGTTTGCATATTTCGCGTATAAATAACGAAATTCATTTAAACGCGTAAATACTTCGTAACCACGTAAACCTCGTGAACTTACTTAATTTAATTCACAATTATTATTACATTTTTTTTTTAGTAAAATTAGGAACAATAAAGCCATAAGAAACGACTCGCGCAGGCCAGTTGCCTTTGGCGGACGTTTTAGAGCGATTGTTAATGGGAAATCGATACGATGGCGATATTACAGGCAGAAAATTTATTGCCGAAGGAGACACTTTTCCTTATTGCCGGCAACAAAAATTATCTGGTGGGTATTTTCAAATTTATTTTTTAAATACCTTTTGTAAAAGTAGTTTGCATTTGCATTTCAAACACTTTTTTGTAACGTATTTGTATTTTTTATTTAAATATTATTTTTTAAGTATTTGTAACATCGCTGGCCGTAAAAAGTAATCGTAAAATATTGAACTAATCGTGCCCTTAAACGTATATGAATCTAATTTTCTGCAGGGAACATAGATTTATCGATTTAAGAGCACTAGTTACATCGATAAATTGCTTTCAATTTCTTTTGCTTTTATAACTGGCATTTACAGGCATAACGATTTTATTTCAATGATTCTCTAATGACTCTTCGAATTCCCACCCGATTCGTGTATTAAGCATTTCAACTATTCAGATATAAATAAATACATATGTACTATGTACGTAATGTACACACATACCTAAGTATGCACAGATATCGAGCAAAACAAATATTTAGCTGATTAGCTGTTATAGTGACAAATGGGCGTTAATTACCACAGCAAATATGAACTCGTATGCACATATGTATGTGCATACATACATATGAACGAATTATGCGTATTGAGATCTAAAGCAGCTGGGTAAATCACCGCCAGATTGCAATTTACAACGTAATAGCATCGTCTTTTTCTCAGAGATTTTTTGTTGTTGTTAGTTGGTAAAAATTACAAATTGCCAATAGAAAAATTTGAAAAATAATATCAAAGCAGTCAAAGTTTTTCGGACAGTCCATTGGAAATTCATATTTTTTGTCAATGTATAAAAATTACAAAAGTTATTCGACACAGTGCTTGATTTTTTTACTAAAATTATGGGGTTTAAAGGCCTTTCTGAAAGTCATTTCTCTCTTTTTTTTTGTACGGCGTGGCACAAATTGAAGGGCTTCTGCTTTCGCTACTCAAAGAAACGTTACCAGAAGGGCTTTTGTAGGACGTACTTCTGAAGGCCTTTTGAAGAAGTTCTTTTAAAGCTCTTTTTAGTTCATAACGGTCATACTTCTTTAAGGCTCAGATCAAATATATTTTATTGAATCCTATTTGTAATGCTAAATAATATAACTTTATACTTAAGTACATTCGCGTAAATTGTAAATAGGGACCCCCTTTCTAGGAAGCATGCATGGAAGCACAGTTTTCAGTCCTTATTGGGTAAGTTTTTTTAGAATGACTTCACTTCAGACAGCCTACCTAAATTATGTATAGGTTATGCATATACAAAATGGCAAAAATGATCACGAAAGCGCATTGTAGGATATGTTCAAATTTGCTAATGGCATGTAGTAAGGCAAGCATTTAAGACCACAAGTTACGTCACCGTCAATAGAAATTTGTTGTTTTATGATTAAAAAAAAATTCAGAACTTGAGCATTTCATCATCATTCATCATTCAGCTCGACGGATTGTGCCACAAAACTACTTTGCTTGTAGTAGGTATGTTCGTTTAAAATCTCTAGTAGAAAACATCCAACAGCAAAATTCCGGCGAATTAGAGAAAAATATCCGGAATAGTACGCAAACAGAAAATTTGCAGAAACTTGAAAGTTAGACGAACAGCTGATAGAATTTTTGTTTACCTTCAAAATTGTTATCCTGACGGTTATTCCAAAAATCGAGTTAATTTTTTTTTTTCTATGGATACGTTTCCGAGATATTTTGAATTTGCCGTTATTCTGCTTAAAACAAAAATTGGTTCCTTTTAATAAAATATATCTTACGAAAAAGTTTAACAATCTTGAAAAGAGATACGTCAAATCAAAGCTAATAAAATTCCCCATAAAACGTACATATATCACTTTCTGAAAGGACTGATAGTTTCTTACAAATGATATTATCATGAAATGAAAAATTAAAAAAATAACAGGTTCTGTGCCCAATTTTTGCATTTCTGCTAAAGCCTGTTCTGATAAAAAAAAAATAAATTTACTGATGAAGAAAATCGATGGATAAATAAGAAATTAAATATGAGTGGTCAAATGAGAATGCGCAAATATTTTTTATATGAAATATGAGCAGAAAAGCGTGTTACTCAGGTGTACGTGGCGTATGAGTAGCTTTCTTTCCTGCTCATTTTTCATACAAAACATCTTTGCGTATTTGCATTTGACCACACATTACTTCTTCATTTATCCCTCGCTTTCCTTCATTAGTAATTTGATTTTCTTTGCAAACAGGACAAGCTTTAGCACAAATGCAAAAATTTGGAACAGAACCTGTTATTTTTTTAATTTTTCTTCTGTTCAAGTATGACTTTTTTCCATATTTTCATTAAAAAATAATAAAAAAAAAACACTGGAATGATTAAATAATTTGTCAGAAACTATAAATCCTATTGGATAGTGATGTATACATGGTTTATGGAGAATTTTATTAGCCGTATTTTACATTAAGATTGTTAAACTGTTTCGTAAGATATATGTTATTAAAAGTAACCAATTTTTGTTTTAAGCAGAATAACGGTAAATTAAAGATATCTCGAAAACGTATCCATAGAAAAAAAATTAACTCGATTTTCCGAATCACCGAGCAATTCTACATGGAAATTGAATAATGGCATTCACAGAACATTTTTGCTGTAAACCAGTGTTTTTGATAACTATCAATAATTAAAAGGTGCGCGAATGCAGTTATGTAATATCAGAAAATACTTCAAAATAATGCAACGCTAGAGCTAAAGAAACTACAGTTACAATACATGTCCTGCGCGATGGATTCAAGATTATGGCAGCCCTAGCCCAAAGCATATTCTCCAGCTCTAAAGAAAAGAAAGCTCTAAACAAAAGGAAAAGAAGGAAAGAAAAAATCATATAAAAACACATAAGTATATGTGCATACATATTTCTTCAAGAAAACTCAACAGCAATGGCTACGTATTTTTTCGAGAAGCATAAAGACATATGTAGATATGTTTATTGTAATTTCCCATGGGCTGGAAACTAAGCTTAAAAATCGGAAAATTTGCCAAATAAAAGAAAAAATTCTGTAGAATGGAGGAAAATTATATTTTTTTGGGGCGCAATGACGAATCGGTATGGAAATTGTCCTTTTAAAATTGTATCCCTGAATATCCATGAAAGTTTTCAATATTTAGTATTGAAAAAATTATATGTTAAGGACCACATTATTGAATTTCGTATTTCTAACTGTATTTGTTTAAGACAAAAAAATAAGACCGCATTTTCAAATCCTATTCTTCTTTTTGAACCAAAAAAAAGGTTTTTTTTACTTGTACAGAATTTTATCTTTCATTTCGAGCTATCTCTGCAGCCCGTTTGAAAACTCCCTTTCTCAGAAAACTTTTCAAGAACCCCATATCTCAGAATTTTTTGTTCAAAAAATCCCTATCCCAACTAAAAATATATTGAAAGTATTGTGCGTTTTTGAATCGGAAGCTGATATAGGCCATTTTTGGACCGGACTGTGGAATAGGGTTTCTTGAAATGTTTTCTAAGATAAGGTGTTTTTCAATCAACTACTGAATTAGGGCGTTTTGCAATCAAAAAATAAAAATAAATAAAACGCCGTTTTACTATATTAGAGCCATAGTTTCGTGGGTATCTTGATTGTTTCATGTGTGTTGAAATTTTTTAGTATTGGTAGCATGGTGTTATTTATAATTATCTCTCTTTTATAATGGTAAATAAATATTGGTGGTGTATATTTATTGTATTGTCCAACCCCGTGGCAGAAGAAACCATTCAGTTTTTTTTTTCAAATAAAATTAAGCAGGCATTTTATTCGTATTTAGTAATACCTCATAAATTAATGAATAAGCTAAGTAAATTTAAAAAAAAAAAAAGAATTTGCAGCCCAAACCGGTGCTGATATGAAATACCTCGTAGCTGAAAAAAATTACATTCGTTTTCCTTAAACTTTTGATTTTCCTATAGAGGTCACATTCACATCGTTCTAACAAATTCTGTAAATATTTTTATTTCTGATAGGTTCATGATGCAAATCAATTAACACCATTAATTTCATGTATCGTTCAAACCTCGAAAAATTCGACGAATGCAGCTATAATTTAAATGCATCGTCATATTTTTACGTGAATCATTGGGGAATCATAGAATTTTATATTTGAACATTGAATTTGCCATTAATGTGTGATATAAAAATATTTAAGTGTTATTAACATACGTACATTCTTATGTACATATACTCATATATAGTATACGTACAGCTAAGGTGTGACTTTTCCCATTCTAGATAATTATCATTTGTAAACTGCATTCGCGGAAAGAAGGAGTACCTGGGATAAATATGTAAATTTATTTGAACATTTATAAATGTGCGCCTCTGCATAAGTTTTTCACTTTTTTTTATTTAATTTTTTTTTTACATAGTTCGACATTCGCAATGCAACCGCAAGAGGCAATGAGGTACATAAATAATAATAATAGATTGGCGCTTACCCATATGTTATTATCTGGCCGAGCTTCTCCTTCGATTTGTGGCGTCCGCCTTGATGTTATCAAACAAAGGGGAGGGGCCTACAATTTTACGCCAACTCCAAATGACGATTGTATTTGTATGCGGTTTTTTTTTCATGGCGGAAATACACTCGGAGGTTTGCCATCGGTTTTCTTTATTTTTTTATGTTGGGTTCAACCGGTCTTGAACCCAGGCCCTCTTGCATGGCAGCATGCACTGCTAACCACTAAACCACAGCGGCCGCCGCAAACATAAGCAAAAATAAAAAACCACCGCTCATATTTACTGTAAAATATGTGAGTCATAATAAAGCATGACAATTATCCTCAAAATATGGATACTCTTGATGTATGACGTTACCAATGTAAGACAATTATTCATAAACAATTTTCGAAAAATAATAAAGTGTTTTAATCCAGCGTGCAATCCATGGAGTTTATAATCTCATTTACTCTCAACTACTCTTATTGGCTTTTGTATGCACGTGGATTTCTTTGTTTCAGTCTACCCCTACAATGCACCGTGAACAATAACAACCTGTCTCCGGAGCGAACGTAGGGGGTTCATTTAAATTGTCGTGTTATCTTTGGTAATCGAGCTCACTATCATTGATTTTGAACTACTAGCACGTACTTTAAGAAATTTTAGTAATGAATTCACTAAATGGGCAAAAAATTAAATTTAAACGAGATAATATCTATTTAAATAAATATCTAACACAAAGGCTATTTTTTTGAAGCAAGTTAGAAGAAACCGCAGCAAAATGTCTGTTTGTATATGAATTTGTCACTGCTAGCAAACTGTGCAGCCAAATTATCAGTGAAACAAAACAAACAGAACGGATCATAAATTGCAACAGATCTCTACCAGGATCATATAGTTGTTTTTATATTGTGCGTGCAAAATTTTTATGCGAATCCCGATTATTGCCCAAGAAAACACAGTGGCTAATAAATGGAATTTAATGTTCAGAATTCACTGCAGCCTTCATCTCTCAACCAACTTGATTAACTTTTTTTTTAATGAAAGTTTATAAAATTTGCAAGAGACTAGTTAGGCCCAATTTTTGATTTTTTATTTGTTTGTATTAAATTTTTTTATTGCAAAATGCATAAAAAGTGTCAAATTTGAAGAAGCCCAATTCTCCTGTTGCTGTTGATAAATTTTACCTAACAAAAACTAGTTTAAACCAACTGTAGGGATGCCCCAAAACGAAACAAAAATTCACAAGAAAAATTTGAAATTACAAAAAAAAAACTCTCCAAAAAAATTTATAGCTGTGGACTTTTAGAAATATTATGTATATGCAGTTTTATAGACCACTAAATTTTAATATAATAAGGTGCAAGTTTCAAGTGCCTAAGAGTTCGCGTTGATTTTTAATAATTTTTTTTTCGCGTAAGAATACCTTCAGCATGCAGATGTGCTCGAAACGTTAGCGGAAAAAAAAATTATTGAAAATCAACGCGAACTCTTAGCCACTTGATACTTGCACTTTATTATACTTTATGGTTTAAAAAACTGCATATCCAAAATTTTTGTGAAAACTCAAAAAAACTTTTTTTGGTTGTGAAAATTTTTCTTTTTAACATTTCAAATTTTTCTTGTGCAATTTTTTTTAGTTTTGAGTTGTTTTAAACCAGTTTTTGTTATGTAAAATTTATCAACCGAAACAGGAGTATTGGTCTTCTTCAAAATTTACACTTTTTCTGTATTTGGCACTAAAAAATTTAATATAAACAAATAAAAAATGAAAAATCGAGCTTAACTAGTTTTTTTTTCCAATTTTATAAGCTTTCATAAACAAAAATTAACCAAATTGGTTGATAAATCGTCGCCTCAGAAAACGGATGACCAATGTGCGAAATCACGATTGTGGGATTTTGATGCAGACTTACTAAGTTTGACATGCTCTTTTGATTTCTGCAATCCATTTTTTTATATCTCCCTTAGTTTTTGAGATATTTCGTGCTCATTTTGTCGTATGTTACATAATATTAATGATTGGGTATGCCTTTTGTTGTATGTGCTGAAAATGCGTCACATACGACAAATTCCCATACAAATGTAATCTTTTTTTTAATCATAAAACATTTGTCGTACGTATCGCAAAACTTTGAACTTACGACAATTCGTTGGTCCTCTACTATAACGACACAATTAAAATTGGAAATTAAACTAAGTAACTAATTTTAAAATTTTAAATTTTTAAATTTAAGCTTGCACTGAGTCTCCAATGAAATGAAAGAAATAAAAATGTACTAAAGATTGCATTTAAGTATTGTTTTTTGTTTTTATATAAAGAAAACGTATGTTCGTAACATATTTACAGCATAAGAGATGTACAGATTTTTTTTATTAAATACTAAATATAATATAATAATAATACTATTAAAACTAATAACACCAACTACGTCTCCTTAAAAAATTACAAAAATCTACCGTTTCGGATTAATTCGACCTTAATCTTCAAAGTCAATTTTCTCAAAACCGTGTTTTGTAACATTCGACATCCGTTTTCTGAGACGACGAAATGAAGGCTCCAGTGAATTATGAACATTGAATTTCATTTGATAGGTTTCTCATACGCCATGGCATATCATCGATATATGTACGTTTTCTCTCGCACGCCCGCTTTCACAGAAATGACGTTTTTGACATTTTCCATATGATGTGACCATCAGAATAGGCTGGCTGCAGATATTTCATCTAGTTATAATATTACTATGTGCCGTTGAAAGGACAGCCTATCTGATGTATGCTGACTTACACTTGCAACATTGCAAATTCAACATGGGCTGAGAGTTCTTTAAGACCATAAAAATTGGCAGGCAACATTGAATTCATTTTCTATATACTATAAATAAAATTTTATCTAAATTTCAAGTCTTCTGAAGTATGTTGAGTATTCGGTTTTTATTGACATCTTTAATAGATAAAAAAAGCATAATAAAGACCGCTGTTCAGCAGCCAGTCCTCCGAATCTCGATTTATATATTAACAAGCTAAGCTCACACAAAATTTCAATCGATCTGAAGTATGATGGGCTTTTTGGTCATCAACTCTCCACCTAGATACTCTGGTAATACCACCTTGTATAAATTGGCCTTGCAACTAATATACTATATGCATATCCTTGGTTTGAATTTTAAATTTGTCAAATCTTTCGAAAAGGTAAAAAATATTCGACTCAAATTGCATCATTCAACATTTTGAATGTTTAGTGTCATTTAGAGTTTCGACGTGAACGCGGAGTTACTTGTACATATTTTTAAATAAAATAAATTTGCCTATTTCATAGGCGTAGTCTCTGCATTGGAAAATGCATTTTTCTACCACTACGACTTTGCCTCACTTGGCCATTTTTTATCGTTTGTCAAGGGAATATTTACGATTACTTCTTTCTTTTGTAGACTTCATTAAGCTATTAAGCACTATTTACAGATGTGTCACCTTCATTTTAACTTGTCACATATATATTCATATATACGAATTTTACCGACTAAGAAACGTGAAATAGCAGATTTGCTTGCAAGTCACACATTCTTTGATAAACTCCCTAATCAACCTTTTATTTGGATATTCAAATGCAATTGACGGTGCTTTCCATGTTCTCGTTCGATGAATTTCCAGATTTTATTTTATTGTGCATATAATAAACAAACTTTTAATAGTAAACAAAATTCGCCTTTGGGTTTTCGATTTGTTGCAAAATTTCCTTATAAAAGCATTAACGGCTACTGGCTCTCAGTATAGTCGAGCTGCACTAATCGAAGTATCAACAACTCATCTCGCGACCAAGCGCAATCACGACTTGCGAATTTCAAAGTTAATTGTGCAAGTCAATATTTACGTGCTAAGTATTCAACAAAACAAAAAAAAACAAACAAGAACATTTTAAAATGCGTAAAATAGCTATCGTTCTCTTAGCCTTGTTGGCTTGCTCGAGCGCCTACCCTGTGGAGGAGGAAACTATAAGCGTGCAAGTGCCAGAAAGTGCAGAACAAGCATTAGAAAGTGGAAATATGCTGGAAACTGATGTTGTGACAGAAGAGGTGAAAGATGTTATTGTTCCGGAAGCATCGCAAATCGGAGAGTCATCAGCTGTCCAGCAGCTTTTGGAAGTGGATGCCGGTGTGCCGGCAAACGTTGAAGCGCGTAGAGAGGCGCGTCAATTCTTGGGTGGTTTCGGTGGCTTTGGCCGTTATTCAGGCTATGGCGGCTATGGTGGATACGGATACAGACCCTACTCCTATGGTGGTTATGGCGGTTTTGGCGGATATAGGCGCCCATACTACGGAGGTGGTTTTGGTTATCCATATGGTGGATTCTATGGTTAAGAACGCCAAAGTAGCAAACGTAATAACTTAAGTGCATACATATATTGTGATAAAAGAGATCAGCAGACAGAAAAATTGAATATTAAAAATAAAACAGCAAACACCAAACTTCGTTTTCTATGCGTAATTGTAATTAAAATTACTGTGGAAGTATTACTTATAAAAAGTTTTAATACATTTAACGTTAACTACTCCCGGTATATTGATGCGACTGACCAAATAGTGCAATGTCTACTTTCTTCTCACCAGCAGAGCTGCCGTCATTCATCATGCTATCATTATTTGTTGTTCTGCAAAGTCAGTCAAGATGTTAATTACCGATATGAACCGTTGCACCAAAGTTGTCCTTGCAGTCATTTCGATGCGCTGATATCACAAGCTCAACTGTTTTTACTTTTACTGTTTTTCTTTATCTTTGTTATGGCTCAGAGCCTCTTTCATGCGAAAAGTACTTCTTCATCTACTTTATTTTATACTATTTGCATAGAGCGTTTCAAAGCAAAAGCAACGTCGCAACTAAACCAAACCAAAGCAAAACAAAACAACCAAACAACAAAACGTACAAAAAACCATTCAAGTTTTCCATTTGATAATATCTCGCCTTTTTGTTTGTATGTCAATTTCCTTCGTTTTTCATTCATTTGCTTGACAGCTATTTGGTATTTATTTATTTACTATTTGTTTTGCTGTTTTCTATTTGCTGCGTGTGTGCGGAATTGCAATCAGATAACACCTTTGCGCCACTCATTCATTCGCGTCCCATTCATCTATTCATAGTCCTGTTATTAACCAACTACTGCCCGCCATGCAAACGGCTTACGAACGCGCATGACGTTTGCATGTACATATGTATGTATGTATGTGGATGTGGATGTGCGCGCGCCACTCATTCAAACCTTCAACGCTTTATTATGGGCAATATGCTTTGGGCATTTGCAAATAGTATGCTCAGCGCTCAGCACTAATTTTAAGTAGGCAACCTGTAGTGCGGGGGTGGCGCCGGCAGCTATTACATACTACATACGGGGTTGCCACTTTGGTACAATTTTACCAAATATGGGCCTTTTTTCTCCGTTTAGGCCTTTGGACCTTTTTGTTAGTTTTGGGCCTTTTTGAACCAACTATGGCTATCCATCGTTTGGTGTTGGCGGGAGCTATCCGTTTGTTTGATATATGTAGCACTCGCTGCAGCTGCTCGGCTTGTTCTGTTTATTGTTATCGCCATACTGCAGTGGAATTCTGACAATGAATTTCTAGAAAATTTTATAGCCAGTTCAATTTTAGTAAAACAAAGTGCAAGTTTCAAGTTGCTAGAAGTTACTGTTGATTTTTTTGATTTCTTTTGTGGAGGGTGTTGCGCGTTTTCTTCTATATAACGCATAAGCAAAATCTACTTTTATGTGGAAGAAAACGCGCACCACCCTCCACAAAAAAAAAAAATCTAACAAATCAACGGTAATTTTAAGTGATTTGAAACTTGTACTTTGCGTAGCTAAAATTGAACGGACTACAAAACTGCATACTCTAGAAATTCGGAATAAAAATTTTTAAATTTTGATACAAATTTTTTATAGCTAGCTTCATAACAATAACACAGGTTTACAAAAAAAAGTTTTCTGCATATTGAGCCATGCCTCTATATATTTGTATGGTATTCCACGCGCTGAATGAGAACCCTAGGTCTGAAAAAATTTGATTCTTCAAAGTTATCTAGAAGTCATGCCAACATATCTCAAGGTCAAATTCAAAAGAATTGTATTGAATTTTCAGGTTTTTCAACGAATTTTTCACTACCTAAACTTCAAATGATCTCAAACCTGACGCGATGGAGATTAACAAACCGCGGATTCGTATTCAGGGCGTCGAGTATCATAGCGATATAGAGGTTTGGTTCAATATGCAGAAATTTTTGGAAATCTGTGTAATTACGGAAACAAATTTTCATGAAAATAATTGTGAATATGATATTAGAACAAGGTGTACATTCACATTTGACACTGTCTATATATGCACAAATGCAAACAAATATGTAGAGAAAATTTATTATTAAAAAAAATTTATACATATACATATATATATATATTTGATAGATAGCAGAAAATTATAAATTTTATTTTATTTAGGTCCTTTAAAATTGGATATTGTGGTACACAAAATTTTGATGAAGTGGCAACCGTGACTACATAAGTATGCATATTTTGGTAGAAAAAAGTTGTTCTGCAAATGCAACTTAGCATTGGTTGGGGGGGGGAGGGGCGGGGAGGTCGTCGCAAGCTATTCCAACTTCTAAACCTAATCGCCAAGTAAATAGTGAAAGAGCCAGTTAAATGAGTTGCTAGCTGTAGATGCTAGCCGCTGAAAGAGTATTTTCGTAAAGGAATTGAACATAGCAAACTTTTATAGGGTGTTTACATCAAAGTTGCAGGCAGAAAGAGTTTAGTTTCAGTCTTCTCCTCTCTTCTTTTGTATGCGCATCAGATTTTATGGAGCTCATGCTTACGTTGGATTGCCTAGGAGCTGGCAGGGCATGTATCAGCTGTTAAGCAGAATTTGGTCCGATGAATATATGGTCAATCCATAAAAATGGAGACCCTGCCGTTTGCGCCAATTATCGTATAATTAGCCTTCCTAATATTGCCGATATACCGTGGGCACCCAAAAATGTCAATAAAAATATTCGCAAAGCTATGGGCAAAATGTAGTAAAATTGCGTGTTTAATTTTTCTCTCTGACGTCAGATTAGGGGTGTGGAAAATGTTCTTTTAAAATTTTGTCCTTGAATATCCTTGAAAGCTTGCAATATTTATATTTGAAAAAATTATATATTAAGCACTAAAATAAACGCGATCATATCTTCGAAATTCGTCCATCCTCCTAACTTTATTAGCTTTGAATAATATAATTTAATAATATAACATTTTCAATACTTATTATTTCTCGTATACGAAAAAAACTTTATTTTTTTCGAATTCTTTAAAGTTTGCACTTTCACTGGGTACCCGTATTGTTATTCTACGTTGCACTGTTTTTTTTAGATAATTTTTTGAAATAAACTTACTTTAAAAAAAAATCCTGACGTCAGGGTAGAAGTGTTAATCCCGGCCTTTTTTTGTCTCTAAAATCCCAGGATTCTTGGCAAATAATCCCAGAATTTTCGGGATATGTAATAGAAATAGAAACTCCTTTTCTTGACCAGTATTGGCTATATTTATTTAAAATTATCATATACTTAACACCGTGCGATAATAAATTTTACACACAAAAATCAATATATTCGTGAAACAATGAGCCAAATATTGTAAAATTGCGTTTTTAGTTGTTCACCGTCCGTGACGTACATAAGTAATTCCAAAATGATTTAACAAATTCAGTGAAATGTGCTTAGAGAAGAAGTATGGGTATCAAGTCAAAGGGGAGATTCTGTAGAATTTAATCAGATAAAAGTTTTTTGTGCATATGGACTGGTAAGTATGAAAAATGTCCTTTTAAAATTGTTTTCTTGAAATTTCGCAAGATTTGTTTTTGAAAAATTATATGTTAAGGACTTATATAAACCCGATAACATCCTCGAGTCTCGTCCTTCAAACTTTATCAGCTTAAAAAGTTACCTATTCGTCCTTATGAATCCAAAAAATTTTAATAATTTTTTTTTCTAAATAAGTTTCCTTCCTTTTATTTGGTACCCATATTTTTATTCTACCATGCATTGATTTTTTTTAATAATTTTTGGAATTAATCATATCTTTGAAATTACAAAGTTCTTTAAAATAAATCCTCACGCCAGAGAAAAAAAATAAAAACGCCACTTTAAATAAAAAGTTGGTTTGAAACCCACTTAATTATTATTTATTTTATGGTAGGAGAGCTTCTCAACAATTTAGAATCCACTTTTTCGATTTAAGTTGTTGAAAAGTAATGAATGTCTAAATCCCTAGGACTAATCGTGATAAAGACATCCCGAAAAACCCGGTATCATAAAACAGCAAAAAAATTAACATCCCTACGTGAGAGTGAAAAACTAAAACAGTTTTACTATATTTGGCCCATAGTTTCTTGGGTATATTAATTGTTTCATGTGGTTTTAAATTTTTTTTTTGCTTTTGTCGCACGATGGCAATTTCTTTTTGAACTGCATAAAGCTTCATCTTAATTATTAACCAACAAAAGTTGCCAGTTTTGCGTTTAGCTTCATGTTGACCGCAGTATTTTTTTTTTAATAGCTTTGTTCAACACGCTTTCCGGGCTTTTTCGGTAATTAGAGCGTAAAAATAAGTTACTCTATCAGAAGTGCCAAAAATGTGCCAACTAGTGCCAAAAGTGTCCAGTGCGTGAGGAACGCAAAAAACCACATGTCGTGCTCTAAACAATGATTTTATGTATATTTATCTTATATGGCTAAAAAAATTAGCAAAAAACTAGATTTTCGGAAACTTCTGTGGCATTCTCCATTTCCACAACAGCTGTTATTGCAATTCGACTATTTGCACATTTGTGCCCGGAAAACAAGTCCAGGCTGTTTCAGGCACAAAGAGGAAGATATTTACCATCCAAAAGTGGAACGTATTCGCTCTCTATTACCCATTTTTATAGCATGAGGAACGCTTTCTGGGCTGGTTTAGGCACCCGCGGGATCCCGCTGGCTCGTGTGGAACAAACCTACATATATACATATATATATATATATTAAATCTATAGTGTGTTCAATCAAGTTACCCACAGCGATGAACGCAAGCAAAGAGCTGGCCCACTCAAATAGTTAAGAATGGCCTCAAATAAGAATAGCCATTATACCTATATGTATACTAAGTATCATTTCAGCCTTCTTAATCAAAGTAGCTTCTTACGATTTTTTCAACTAATCAACAGTAAAACGTTGTTCTACAACAACACTGACAACAAAAACACAAGCGCACTACTACTCTTGTATTTATGTACATCGAGTGGCACTTGCTAAGGGCGTAAAGTTGCGTTGGGAGTTCGTTCATCTTACGAATGCTCAGCTACTTCGCGTAGATTTAATGAAAATTGCAATGGCGCGTAGAAGATTGCTTGGTTGCGGGGTTGCGGGGTTTCGGGGTTGCGGGATCGCCGCGTTGAGAGGATTGAATGATTGAAAAGGCTTGGTTAATTGTAGGTTAGCAAAGAAAGTAAATAGTCACAGCTGTTGCAAAAAAGAACTCGGAAAGGAAATGAAACAAACAAGCGCAGTGAATTGCTTTCAATACACACAAGTGCAAAAATAGCACTTTACTTGCATTCAGCTAGGGTCTAAGCCATACTTAAAACTATTTGCTTGTACCATCAGATGCATAGCAGTAACCGGATGTGGAAAACAGGAAGAGCGGGCACAAAGCACCAAACGCTAACAAATACGTATGTATGCAATACACAGAAAGGGATAAATAAAACTCAACCGTTAAATACTGTTACAATAGTAAAATAAGCAACTTTCTTCTATCATAAACCGGAAAGAGGAAAACAATTCAAAATTTCTGATATACATAGAAGGAAGTACTTCAAACTATTGTGCTACTTAGCTAGTATGTATGTACATCTAAAGGCTAAGAAAATAGCAAAAGGGTATCAGAGTGAAGAGCGACGAAATCCACATGGAATTGCCAATGGTTGAATGGTGGAATAAAGTAAATATCCGTGCAGCAAATATAATTGAAGTTTTATTGAAAGCGATTGAATAGCGCGGTCAAGTTAAGTGATTTAGCTGAATGGGTTGAAGAGCAACAATTGTGTATAGTATGTAAATATGTCTGTATGTTTGTATGTATGTATGTATGGTGCTATGTAATTATATGCCAGTGACAAAGGTGGACAGGTGGATAGTTGTACGTACAGTATGTATGTATGTATGTATAGCGGTATATGAGCGCAGGAATGCTATGTTGGTATGTATTTCACCCACAAGTCTCATCGCCATATTCGCTTGCTTGCATTGGGCGGCACCACACGGATATCAATCAAGTGAGCAGTTTGTGCAAACATTAAAAAGTACCCTTGTATGTGCATACATATGTATGCACATTTCCATATTTGTAGCTGCACAAATTAATGAACGGAAATGCCAGTAGCTAAGCTAAAAAGTAAATATGTTCAGCTGGAAAATGTAAATAAATTTGTGAAATGAGAAAATGAGCTCAACGCACAAGTACTTATTCAATGAATTGCTGTTGCCCCGCCTGCCATGAGTTGTGTCTTGTTAAATAGTGATTCATTAGTACGCTTAAAAATTGAGCTAAATGAAATAAGTAATTAAAGTTGTATAGAATTTAACTAGCTCTTTAGAATACTCATCACAAATGTGCATAACATGCGAATGCATACATATATTCAAGGCATAAAAATCAATTTTCATCGAGTAAAATTAACTGAAATAAATAGGGTTCTCACAGTTTCGCTAGTTTAGGATGCTGATTTGCGATATACCATCCGTTTTTTTCAGATTGGTTCTTGTGTGCGAATAATTTCGAATTTTTAAAAAGGATCAGTCTAGCGCCTTCGTCTTGACCTGAGGGCTGTGTCGAAGCCATAGCTCCTAATCTTAAAAGTAGAATACGTAATTCAAGTTGAATTTAATCTTTCAAAAAGATGGAAACGCTCCTACATATATTTTGGAAATAAAGTTTTTCAGAAAACTTTTTAATCAGGTGACAACCCTCTTCAAAATATTTTAAAACCACAAAATATGAGTAGGTATCTCGAAAACCACTTCACCAATATTTACCAAATTTGATACATATATATAACAATGCGCTTGGCCTCCTTAAGAACTACATAACTTTTTTTTTTTTTTTTTAATCAGACAGTAAGCACGCCCTCTGCTAATGTAACGGCAATTTTCAAAATCTCGAAGTTTTTTTCTAAGGCATGTCAATCATTCAATACTGGTTTCTAAACTACTTACTTAGGTTGCGTTTTCATTTCATTTTCCTATAATTTATTTTTTTTTTGTATTTAGGCAGCTGACTACAAATCGCAATAGCTAATTTAATGATGTATTTATAGTTTTTTTAGGGTTTCGTTATGCTATAGCTATTTTAAAATCGTAAACTGTGCACCGAAAATACATATTTTTGATTCGTTTCCGTACAAACTATAGAAAACTATTTTACTTTACCTTACGGGTCATTCCATTGAAAAGAGGAAAACGACATAAATTTAAATATGCCCTAATTATCTCTATTTCAGTAGTAACCTCTTTTAAGATGGCTAAATCTCATTCATCTGTTGCAAAAAATATTACAAAAATAAAAGAAGTTGTTATTTTTGTCTATGGAAACTTTTATTTACTTTACATACATCAATCACAAGGAGATGTCCCACCAGTCACAACTTTAAATAATTTTTTTATAATTCTATGAAGATTATATAATGCTCATTTTTATTGAAAACAAAAGCGCATAGCTCATATTTTGCAACACAAAAATATTTTTCGCGAAGCTTAAGTGTTTTGGCTAAAACTTATCTTTAAACGATGATATATACATATATTTTATTTGACCCGAAGCAGGTCACCTTTCTTGGCTAATTGGGAAAAAGCAAATTTTGCATGTGACGCGTCTAGGCATTATTTTATAAATGCCGATAACAGACTTGCGTGGGCCTGTGCATTTATTTTGCAACCGAGTACAAGGCTAAAGTGTCAGTTACCTGCGCCTAACAGAACTTATCATTACGCTATGAAGTAATCTAACACCCAACAGCTAATAAGCACAGCTTATCAATGCAATAAATGAAAAAAATACAAATACATTTCGCACGTTTAATAATAAAGTGAGTCAATTCAAATTTTTAATTTCGTAGAAAAACGCAATCAATGTTTGATGAATTTATAAGCATGGTTGGCGTACAAAAACAAACACCTACGCCATTTTTGGGGAGTTTTGTTATCTCTTAAACAGAGTATATTCTCCTTATCAAGCTTATTAATTATATTATAAAATCTTAAAAAAAAACGGAAATTTTGACTTAGTGATCTTTATTGTTAAACGTGCGATTTATGTATGCATTCGATGCTGCTTCAATTTACTTTTATACATATGTATATTGGATTTACTTTAAATAAAAAAAAATAAAAAATTTCATAAATTCACGAGTACTAATACAATCGTGTATACTATACACTTTCTGTATTTGGTTTGAGCTCCTCCAATCTTCGATTCTAATCAGCATTTTTTGGACCATATAAAATAGCATTTTAGTTCAGTTGCAACTCAGTCAGATTTGAAGCTTCCCAGAGGCAATCCTTCCTTCAGCCATGAAATCATTTACATTGCTAAAAATGCAGCAAGCTTTAATCCTCATTACCGGCGCCTTGCTATTGTCGCAAGTAAGCATATTTTATATCAACTTATAATATTATTAAATACATGTACATACGACAACTTTTGCACGATAGTTCGTACACGCCTTGCCGCATACGAAACGCGAGGTGGAGACCCTCCTCACCCACAACAGTATTCATTCCAGCCATGAATCTAGCGCCGAAGAAGACAATCCAAAAATGCAACTCATGGCATTTACTATAGGCCAATTAAGTCAACTTTCCAAATGGATACTCGAAAAGGGTAGCATAGTTGTGAAGAACACCGTTGAAGAATTGAATGAAATTCCGCAGAAAGATGCACTCTTGCAAGCGAATATCACCCGTATGCATCGCATTGCAACTGAAACGTCACAGCTGAACTTGGAAGATAATAAAGAAGGTATTATAAAACGATTCGAATTTCTGATTGATTTTGCAACAATGATGGAAGACTATGAGAACATGCCCGCGGATTCAAAATTACGACATACTTTAAAAACAGCTTTGGAAAATAATGGTTACAACCGATTTGAAAGCGAATTTGAAGAGAAAATCATCGAGTTGGCTAAAAATTTCGATCAGGCATTTGCTGAGTATGTCAAAGCTTTGACTCTAGCCGAGAAAGCGAAGGATGCTAAATTGCTTGAGTGGTATCAAGCATTCAAGGCTGAAACAGACAGGGAGAAGAAGCTTGATAAATTTAGTGATTTGTTTAGTTTTTAATACCTATGTTTGTTTGTATTAAACTTTGTAAAAAACTATTGACTACTTAAATAAAATAGAACATTTTATTCTTAAAACCATTTTTAATTTCATTTGTTATTTATTGCCAAATCTAGTCTCACATTAAGTGACAGATTCACAACCACATTTTAGCTCACCCGGAATTGAATTGATTTATAATCGAAAATGATGGGCTGTTTTGCGTATCGAAGGAAACACATACATACATTCAAACTTCTCTGTAACGAGTTCCAAAAATCGGGGAATTACTTCGTTATATAGAGCAGGGCTCGAATCGTTACATACGATATCATACTACTCGTCACGCAAAAACACATTTTTCGGATTAAGACATACGTGAACGTACTTTTTGTCCCATTCAGCTTAACCTCCCTGACTTATCACGTAATTTGCTTTCGTATGGTTTTCGATACGTGAACGGATGTTACGATTTGAGTGCAGGTGTGCTCATCCAATAGCTCAGTTGGCTCACAACAACACTTCACTCACACTCACTTACAACAAACACAGAATTCGTGGAAGCACAACACTCAAAATGTTAACGGATAAAAATCATTCGACTTTCTTTCATTAAATATGTCTATTTTACTCGTTTTTTAGCAAGTTTGTCGTTGCGCTTCAATCAAAATGGAAAAACTACCGGTGTCATTCTTTATTTCGCGAAATAAAAACGTAATGAAACCGTTATAGAATACTGAAAAGAATTGCGATGCTCTTAAAGGTTTTGCTAAAATTTGGAAACTTTGGTTTGCAGAAAAGATAGGAAGAGCTTTCAGCCTATCTCAGGAACTTTTGATTTTAGGCATTAAAAAAACGTTTTTAACACACTCATCTAACCGATTTCCCTTAACTCATAAGTAACAAAAAAATTTCAAGCCCGGCAATGTTAGAAGAAAAAAATACATAATAAGAAACTAAAAAAAAAAAAAAACAATAAATAACACAAGACTACAAAACCAATTTTCGAAAGTTTCTTTTGTCCATATGTTTTTAGGGTCGTTGAACACGAATCTGAAGTGCATTTTGATTCATCACGTCAGAATTTTTTTCTAACCTCAAAAACCATAGCGATCGTTATGTGACAAAAGTTTTTTTTTACATATAAATATTGACGGATTTACATTTATCTTTGTGTCCATGGGTTCTTGAGGTCACTGGTTACGAATATGGAGTTAGATATTCAAAATTCGAAATCGCGGATCCAAAAAGACGGTCCAAGCTACTAAATCTTATAAGAATTAATGTTTATTCCAAAATTTTACCGCCATATTGGATTTGGATCCGATAGAACAGTACAGTAACTCTTATTATGAGATATTGTCTTTTGAAAAATAACCAACAGATACAGCGATTTTGACCATATAAACCAAAAGTTCTAGAGATTAGAGTGCTCCAAATTTTTTATGCAGGAAAGAAATTCCTTCGTAAAAAAAGGGCACGCCTTGGTTTTTTCCCTTTGGTATTTGTAATAACTATACCAACTTTCAATTTTCTACTGTAATCAATGAAGGGTGGTAAATGAAACTGACAAAAATATTTATAATTTTAATAAAAAGCTAGTGCTACCATGACAATATTTATTCGTCTAATTTAAATTTAAAATAATATTAGGTTGCTTAACCAATTATTTGGTTAGTATACAACAATATACTTCTAGAGTAAAATATAAACATTTCGTAAAATTTGGTACCTGCACGTCTTTTGGCAAGAGAAAAAATTTTGGAAAGGTTGGGCTATCTCAGACTTTTTTTTGTACCACTCGAAAATCCATATAAGTACATACATACATAGAATGCTAATAAAAGATTTTCGAAGCTTATACATTTGTACATTAGTATTTACATACTACGAGGGAAAGGCCCTCGTGATAATCACGCTTTCCATTTCGCTGGTGGACGTGTTTCCGGACAGCGTTCGTCACCATCCGTTTGTAAATTGGTAAGGTAAATAAACTATTATAATATGGGTGTAAAAATAAAGTATTTTGAGAAATTTTAGTTTAGAAAATATTTATAAAAAGAGTTGCCATATGTTTTAAACCTTTTATAAATGAAATATGTATTACAGTATGGGTGTTAAAAGAAATCTTTAACCTAGAAATTTTTTTCGTTAGCGTTGTCACAAATCTAAAAAGTTAAGAACAAAAATTTAAAATTAAATGAAATATTAAGATATTCGGTAGAATGGAGAAAAATTTCCAAACTCTTTGATCCAGATATTTTTCAAAAGGGTTGCCACTGGTATTAATTTTCATACTGCGAATTTAAGAGTTGCAATAAAAATTTTTAAATGTTGCCGAAACAAAAAATATTGAAAAATCTACTCTTATAAACTGAATAAATTAAAAACTTATGGCGTTTTCGTTTCTACCAAAAAATGTTACCTTCTCTTTGCCCTCTACGCACAAATACTAAGAACAGGGCAATGAGAATACAACAATGTTTTTAGAAACGAAAACTAATTAAATAATATTAAAATATGAGATGAAAAATTTAACATTGTTGTTGTTCTTTTTAATATGGTCATTCGTTTGACTCAGCAGAGAAATAGCTTTTGAGATTATATTTACATGACATTACTACTGCAACGAAACTGTCATTTATTCCGTCCGGATACGTAACATTTATAACAATTCTCAAGCTTTGTTTCTATTTTTTGTAAACAAAATGTTTATGATTAAAAAAATATATATTCTTCAAAGGAACTGGCTGCTTTTACGTATGCTCCAATCACTTCTGTGGATTCAGAACGTTCATTTTCTATGTAAAAAAGTTTTTTAAGACCAAACCATGAAGATTTAATTATTGATAATTTAAAAAAAAAAAATTTCATTCATATATGCTAATGTGATTAAGTTTTCTTAATTTGTATGTGTACATACATATTTGCATACACATACTTGTAGAGAATTAGCTTATCTACATACATTCGTGTCTTGAAATGTACCTGTGCGCCCACTGCAAAATTTAATTGAATACTTTTGAACATACATTAACTTATTTTTACAGTATATTTTTAAATTTTCAGTGCATTTAATTCCATACCCTAATTATAACATATCATGGAGCTGTGCTATGGGTAAGAGAAAATTGTGCAACATCATCAATACGTGACTTCATTTGTGTGGGGTTAAGAGATTAGAAGCACTTTGTGTTATTAATTTAATGTCATACGCTTACATATGTATGCATATATATACATATATATATCTGTGTATTAGGGCGGGTCAATTTTTTTCGATTCGAATTCTACATAAGAAAAAAAGCCCTTTCGACCATAGCTCTAATATTAATGCGCAATTTCGAAAGAAGGTATCTTTAATTGATGCTAAGTTAATATGCAGATTAATATTTACTAAAGTGTTACGAATCTTTTTTTTTAATATAAATTTGTATTTGGGAGTTTTTTTGCTACGAAGAATTAATTTTTGATACCTATTTCTTATGTAAAGAACCGCAAGATGGCGTTAAAACTATCTTAAAACAAATTAGCTGAGGCAATTAAGCTTTAATTTGCGGTAATGAGGTTGGTGTTCGCACACACGTCAGCTGCCCAATTAGCGATACGAAATCAGCTGTTGGATGGGAATTGTTACCTCCTATTTTTCATTATATCGATGGCTGCGTGGAAGATCGACCTATCTCGGCAGCCAGTTCGAAAATGCCCTATCTCAGAAAATTTTTGAGCAACGCTCGGCGCTTTTGAACTGGCTGCCGAGATAGGTCGATCTTCCATTCAGCCATCGATATATAAATACATATTTACTTTTTAGGTACATCTTACTTTTAGGTAAAGTTTCCGTAAATTAGGTACAATTTAAGAATTCAATTTTCCATCCCTGATGGAATATCAGCTTTAAAAGAGGACCAGAAACAAACAGCTGATTGCTCTTTGTTCAATAAACATACCTGCAAGTCAAAATTAAACATACCTAGCAGGGTTGCATAGAGAATCTGACACAAATTGATTGCCAATTAATTATTAATTGGCAATTAATAATTTGAATTTTCGAATGATAAGTTGTATAACAATTAAGGCCTAAATTGGTGAAAAGGTTCTTAATTGTCAATAAGTTGCCTGTTTGAACATAGTCTAAGAAAGGCTCCACCGATTTTTTTTTTAATTTTGGACATCTACTGCAGACTTTCCAAGGATGGTTATAGGCTGAAAAATATTTAGATATATAAAGAGTGTGTGGCACCTCCCATTCAAACTGAATATCTCTGGAAGTATTCGTGGTAGAGTACTGCAACTTGGTATGGGGATATATGAAATTAATACCATACTCATGGATAAAAATTTGGGATTATTGGAAATTATGGCATGGTACCTCCCATACAAAACGAGTTTTTCATACTACATACCTCTGGAAAAGTGAAAATTTATGATTTGCATATTATAAAGTACATACCTTTTACTACAATTTTGAGTCGCATATCTCAGAAATGGTAATCCTTAGGAAGAAAAATGTTATAACAGTTTTTATAGATAATTGTATGATCTACACTTACGTCTCACCTATTTTTATGATAAATCTTACCGTTTTGCTGGAAAATTCAAAAAATTAATTTATGTGACCTTTGACCTTGAATAACTTTTTTTGCAGACGTGGGATCGATGGGGACTTTTGACATTTCATTTAACAGTGGTCGCTAATTTCATACCAATTTTCAGCTTTGTGCGAACTATTGTAAGCTTACCCCTATATTTTCAGCTAACTGGACTCGGCTATTGATTTGTAGCGCCATTTTTCGGTTCTTTAAATAAGAAATAGATATCAAAAATTTATTATTCGTATCAAAAAACCCCCAAATACAATTCTTTATAAAAAAAAAACATTTGTAACACTTTAGTAAATATTAATCTGCATATTAACTTAGCATTATTTAAAGATATGTTCTTTTAAAATTGTGCAGGCTCGAAATTGACTTTAGAGCTATGGTCTGTAGGAATTTTTTTCTTAGAATATTATAAAGAATCCAAGTCTGATAGGAACGATGTCGAAAAAAATCGATCCATATATATTGGCCCATCCTAATGTGTATATATGAAAAATATCGGTTCATTAGGGTGGCTCTTGAAAGTCATTTATTTTAAAATTTTGATAATTTGTCGATGCGCTACACCTCAGCTAGGCTGCAATCCATGAGCTTTGTGGAACTTAGTATCTTTAGTTTGAGGGAAACATGTGCCTCTCGTTGCTCAAAGTCACAAAAATCTATTAAAAATGTAATAAAACTTTATTTGCTGAATTCACAAACGTACATATGTACCAGGGTTGTTGCGAATATTCGCATTCGCATTGGCAACCGCGGAGCTTCCGCATTCATTTTAGCATTCGCATTCGCTATCGCATTCCCAATAATCAATGCGGAGCTTTTGCGAATGCGAATGTTGTGCAAGTGCACCAATAAAACGTCGTATCTGGCAAACAAAATGACAAATTGTAGCCAATATTTTTTGCCTGTTGTCGTTGGAGTATTTTTTTGTAACAAAACTGGTCAAATGTCATATTTATCAACTTTGATAAAAATGTGTTTAAACTTATTATTTCTTCAGCTATATAATCGGGCAGTTATGCAAGTTCCCACTTATACTTGGCCTTTGACGAACGTCAAACAGAACATAGTCCTTTTAATAATATATATTTTTTGTTTTCTCTGGCAGGCAAGACTTTAAAAACAGAATTTTGTTAAAAATTTTCATTCCTGGAAAATAATAATTTGTTTTCCATATCCACCTATCTAGATGGCTATAAGCACAAATTCTTCGAACCAGTCGCAGAAGAAACCATTCAAAATGAATTACAAAAACTAAAATCGAAAAACGCTGATCCGGTACAAGTTCTCCAAATTCTGAAACAGCCAAAGGAATGAGAATGAAGAATTCTTTTTAAAAAGCTTCAGAAAAATCTGACACATCTGGTTTGGTTTGTAAGCGCTGTTTACACAACGATCTCACCATTACGCTAGATTCTTCAAGTGAACATGAAAGTCAGGAGGATACATCCGACATTTGCAGCCCCGATGCAATTCTCATTACTTTTTATTAAATAAGATTTTAAGTTTTTAAACTCAAGTACTAAATAAAATACACATTATTAAAAATTACTAAGTTTTACATTTTTTTATTTACCAAAATAACTTAGTTTACTTACCTGGTTATTTCTTAAAAATACTTGACATCCGCATTCGCATTCGCATCCGCGGATGTTAGCTGTTATTTCACATTCGCAACATCCCTAATATGTACATATACATATGGGGCAGCGAACACTGACTAAATAAAGCGATTTGTTCATCGAAAAAAAACTTTGATATAAAAATCAATCTGCCAAAGAAATTAGGGCTACCCCAATGTACAAACATATAAACATATGTAGGTATGTACACTTTAATTTGCTCCTAAAATCGACTTACATATATTATTTAAAATTAATTAAGGTAGAAATCGTATAAAATGCCATTGCGAGTCAATTTCGATCACACTGCAGCGCATCTTTCTATTCCGTTTAAATCTAAAGCCATCAGCTAAAATGAAGCAGGCGTTACTTATCGCAACCAGCGCTTTGCTGTTTGTTCAGGTAAAGTAAAAGAGATTTTTTCAACAGATGTGAAATGGCTTAAAATTATTTAAATTAAAAGATCATCCATGCCTTACCGCATATGAAGCGTGAGTCTGTCGCCGTAGTTGTACACGGTGCCAACAGCCTCCATGAAACTCAAGGCACAGCTGCCGAAGAGGACGACGCCAAGGTGCAACTTGTTGCTGACACTTTGACCGAAATAGCTGTATTAGCTAAATGGACACTCGACAAGGGAAGCGTAGTCATAAGGAATTCCGTTAAGGAATTGAATGCGATTCCAGTAAAGGATGAACAATTGCAAGCCAACATCACTCGCATGTCCAAAGTTGTTGAAGAAATCTCACGCATCAACATGGAAGAACAAGAGGAGGTTCTATTGAAACTCTTCACTGAAATGATTGAATTTGCAACCCTCTTGGCCGACTACCAAGGCATGCCCGAGTGTTCGAAATTGCAAATAACATTGAAGGCAGCTTTGGAAAACAATGGCTTCAACAAGTTCGATAGTGAATTCAAAGAGAAGATCGTTGGGGTTGCTAAGAATTTCGAAACTAGATTCAGTGAATTCAGTGAAGGGATGACTACAGCCAAAAAAGCAAAGAATGCTAAATTAATTCATTGGTATGAGGAATTTAAGGCCGAAACTGGCGTAGAGGCGAAGCTTGACAAATTTGGCGAATTTTTTTATTTAATATCTTAAGTTCCTGCAGGTGCTACTTGCATGCATATATTTTCTTTCAATCCTCATTACGAAAATACAAAAACGTTAAACGGTGAATAATTTTACATCTCTGTATTTAGATTCTTTATAGCTTCGTGAGTTATGAACCGTGGTGAAAACCAATGGCTTATTTTAAATAATAAGTTATAAGACTATTCCCTAAAACTGGAAAAAAACTTTGGTACCCTCGAAAGTTTCAAAACTTTAAATGAGCTATCGTAGTTCAGTATACCGATTATGCTGCTTCTTGTAAAATATTTTTTTATGAGACTTGAACAAGATGTCGCAGATAAGGGCAAACTAAACTAAATTACGGTGGTAAAAATAGAAAGACCAAATGCTTTAAATCTTATCACGCATACCTCGAAAATATTCTTTATAAATCACACAGTTCACAATGTTGGGTTGCCAGAGTTATTTTCTGAGAAATCGGTATCAATTCCTTTCTCCCAAAAAGCATCGAGAAAATACTAAATCAGCATTTAAATAGAAGGACAGCAACGTGACTGAAGATGCAGTGAGAGACTACCCACAGGAAGGAGTGCTATCACGGTTACTATGGCTCATGGTTTTTAACAAAGTACTGGTAAAGCTAGACTCTCAGAGGATGTAGCGATACTGGTATGGGGTTCCTTTCCTTCGATCAGAAGTGAAATTATGGAAAGGGCTCTAAAGGCGGTCGATTCCTGGATCTGTCAAACAAGGTGAAATACCTGGGAGTTAGTCTGGATTCCAAACTTAACTGGAAACCAAACATTGAAGAGCACTCAAGGAAGTCCACGGTGATTCTCCATGTAGCCAAGATGATGTTGAGCTGATGCGGTTTGAACTGCAGTAGGCGAAACTCATACCTGTGCAGAGTGAATGCAGATGTAGTAACCAATGAGTGCCGCCACATAACTCACGGCGCGTCTTCGCATGCCCCCAGATCCCCACCCAGCTAACGCCCCTCTCCCTATGAACAGACCAGGTGGAAGCAACACACTTCCTGGGCCTCCCCTAGCTGAGCCTGAAGACAACGTTGAAGGACAAGCCGACTCGAACGGGGCTTAGTAGCCGCTACAGAAACACCGAGTACGAGTTTCAAGACCCGTCTTCCATCAAGAAAGGAACCGACATTATATACAGTTAAGGAAAGACATCCAAAAGAGTTTGGGAGTGGAGCTTATCCGGAACAATTAGGTCCTTTCTTACTACGGCAGTCCTTTTAAGGCAGAACTGATGGTAATCTCAAAGGGCACATCACGGTTTCAGAGTGATACGATTCCTAGTCAAGATATTCACAAAAGTAGTTGCTTAATACCTGCGATCTCTAGACCTGTCCATTGCGACACGCAGAGAAATTGCAAAATTCACAAAAGTTGAAATTTGGCAAATGGACCCGACCTGTCGTATTGCCAAAGCATAGCCATACATACAAGCTGGCCATACATGGACGCCTAATGTACTAAGCCTCTATTTAATATAAGAAGGCAAAGCATTTGCATAGTAACTGGAGTTTTCGCCGGACATTGTCTGATTGGATTAGGCGCAGCTAGACTGGGCGCACCCGGGAACGACTTCTGTAGAAGTTCCATGGCTAAAGACAAAATATAAACCATCCAACAACTTATCTGCCATTTTGCGACGCTATCAAAAAGGGGAGCAAAAGCTCTTTGCAGTTATTTCGGCGATGATCGCGATGAACTCCAAGCGATGGATGTTAGAAGCCTATGCACTTTCTTTTTTGCTAAGAACAAAGTGGTTTATAGCGGAACGGGGATAAATGCAAATTTCATGCGATATCACAAATCGCGCTGAGTCTAAGTGTGTTCACATAGTTCACTACCGCTCAATCTAACCTAACCTATATTTGAACAAAAGCCAAAGGTCCCCTTTGCTAATATTTAGTAGGATGGCAAGTAAAATTATGTGCTTGAAAAATCTGTTTTTCGGCCTGAAACATAAAATTTAATATTTATTTATGTACATACATATGAATTTACATATAATTCAAACCGCGTTATTCTTTGAAGGCTAATGTTATTCAAATTTCAACTCTGGTAACAAGATTGTATACATACATATGTATATTAGAGCTCTCGATTTTGTTCGCACATTTTCAAACAGCCCGGGTATATGAGCAGCGAATACTCGCACACTTGTTCAATGCTCATTACTCGAAAATTTTTGAGCATGAGCTCGAGCAATTCGAGTTTTTTCGAGTAATTTGAGCAATGTTTTTTTATTATATTGACATTTTTGGTAGCAACTTTTTAAATTTTTCAAATTATTGATATATAATGCAAAGATTGTTACATTGGTATTTAATAATATAATTTATTTAACATGAATTAGAAAGCGGCTGCTGACAAATACAATTTATAAATTTTCTTTTGTTTATGAAATTGTTCAAAAACTCGAAAATTTTGAACAAACATTTGAGCAGTTGAGCAATGAACGAGTTTCGAGCGAGTATCGAGCTACTCGCATTGCTCGATACCCGGGTATCTAGAGCTCTAATGTATATACATCCTTGTAACGTACGAACGTAAATTTTTATATTTGACTAAAAACACGTTACACTTAAATATACTTAATTTGGCTCAAATTTTCGCTAAAGTTTGCGATGTTTGTTAAGGACAATCGCATCACTGTTACAACGAAATACGCGTTTTGCATACTGAAGGACAATTTGCACCCAAACGTATGTACAATATATAGGTACATTAGGAATTTACATTAGGAATGTTAATCCCGGGATCCCGGGATGCCGGACTTTTCGAGATTTATAATTTGCACTAATGGCAATAATAGAAACTCATTTTCTTGAAAAGCATTGGCTATATTTCTTTTTTTTAATAATTAATAAATTTTTTATAAATGTCTAGCTCATTATACATATGACACCGCGCGATAGTAAATTTTAAACACAAATACCAATATATTCGCGAAAACATGGGCCAAATATAGGAAAATTGCGTTTTTAGTATTTCACTCTGACATCAGTAATTCAAAAATGATTTAAAAAATTTAGAGAAATGTGCTTGGAGAAGAAGTATGGGTATTAATGAGAAAATCCTGTAGAATTTAAACATATTCAAGTTTTTAGCGCAGCAGGGCTGGTAAATATGGAAAATATCATTTTAAAATGTTATCCCTGAAATTTCGCAGTATTTGTTCGAATTTCGTTCTTCTTCTTACTTTGTCAGCTTAAAGATTACCTATTCGTCCTGGTGAATCCAAAAATTTAAATTTTTTAAATTCCAAAAAAAAATTCCTATTGCATTTGTTACCCATATTTTTATTCTACATTGCATTGCATTTTTTTAATAATTTTAGGAATTAATCATATCTTTGAAATTACAAAGTCCTTCAAAATAAATCCTGCGGTCAGAGAGAAAAAATAAAAACGCCACTTTAAATAAAAAAGTAGGTTTCAAACCATGGTACAGTAATTACAGGTATTGTCTTCCCAGATAGTTTTGGTTTGCATCGAAATTCGTGTTCCCTTATTTTCATTTTAACGCAGTTCAATGCTTATTCTTTTACTTTTTGCTTTTTGTTTTCGCTCAATTTTGGTTTTTATAATTTTTCAAAACAAAAGAAAAAACCTTTGAAATTAATTGATCCATACATATTTTGAATTTATTTACAAGCAAATGTTTATTTTCCGGCTTTTGCAAATTGAATAAGTTCTCTGTGAAATGGGTTTGTTAAAAAAAATCCTTGAACATACATACATGTTATTTGGGGTATGGAAAAAGGGATATTTCTAGCAGTAAACGTTTTAGTGTGGGCAACAATAATATTTTTTAAATAAGGCAGATCGGAATATGCTCTCACTGGGAAGACAATACCTGTAATTATTGTACCATGGTTTCAAACCCGTTTATTTATTATTTATTTCAAGGTAGGAAAGCTTCTCAAACAATATAGAAGCAATTTTTTCGATTCAAGTTGTTGAAAAGTAATGAATATCTAATTCCCGGCATCCCGTGATTGTGACAACGCCATCCCGAAAATCTTGGGGTCGGAAAAATCCGAAAAATGCACATCCCTAACGTACATATAACTGATTTAAGAACAAAAAGAATAACGACCAGCCAGGCGGCAGCTGTAGATAAACTATTCAAATTTAAGGGTCTAAGGGCATAGCTTCGCAAGGACATCATATAAGTACTATATGGTCATACATACATATATACATTTTTATAATATACATTATTCATGACCTTATGTTATATGAAAAAAGATGTTCATTCTTTGGTTGAAAAAGCGTTTAAAAGGATTTGGTAAATTTGTTTTATAATTCTTGTGCTGTTGAAAGCTATTTCCAATATTTTACAAATGTATTTATAATGGAACGGTAAACAATGGACCAACGTTAAAGAAACTAAACTTTAAATATAAAAAATATTTGTAATAAATAAAAATATTGCTCCTACGCATGATATAAAAAAGAAGGTAGTTTCATTGTCACTTTTCGGACGCCATATTAACTACCTGACAATTAGGCATTATGTGACATTTCGTGCTGCCATACCTAGTCCTCAATAATCATTTATTTATTTTGTAAAAGTTATTTACAAAATTAAAAGGAAATTTGTCTTCGATCTGAGCAATAACGAAAATGGAAATTCATACATCGCCATATTTGAAAAACAACCAACCAACTTTTTCTTTGAAACAAAAGACCACTTAATATGTTGTCCACCGCAAAAATTAGTTATTAAATTCGTTTATTCGAAAGCCAATCACCGAAAGGGATTTGGATGTGCTTTGCAAATGTTAGCTCCAGTAAGGCTTTAATTTCGATGCTTCATGATATGAAAGATAATATGGTTATGGACAATAGAGGTACTCCCGATTGAACTGGCACCCATAGTTTGGAAGTAAGTAGTTAGAGGGCAGTCCAATGCCTTAAGTGCAGCTTGTCTGTCACCGCAGACATGTAAACTCATTCCCCTCCACCTCGCCCCACTCAGTGTTATACCGGCATCCGTTTCTTTTCTAGTCTGCAGGTGGCCTTACAGGCTCCCTACGTATGAGGAAACAAAGTGATGGTAAGTGGAAGAGTGCATCCAGAGCAGCGCCACGTATTGTAGAGAAAGCTTCCGTACAGCACACGGCAGTAGGTCTTTGAAGTTTTGGAAGCAGACTTTCCACGCTCTTGATTGAGAATCTGCTCCACCATACCTGTTTACATTGCCAAAATGCTGCCAATTCCACGATAGTTTTGTATACAGAAGTACTTCTAGATACTTCACTTTGGAAGAATTCTAAATTTTGGCTCCTTTAATTGTGGTGAAAATGAGACCATTAAACCTTCTCCGAAGCCTGGTCTCGGACTATGCTTTAATGACGATTTAGCTAACAATACGTCTATTTCGGGCTATTAAAAAAAAAGAGTTTTGTTATGTAAATATATTTATTTTGTTTAAAATTGAATGAAAAAAAACTTTTTTAATAAGTAAATGTTTCAAAACTGGATTTTATTTTATTTCTTCATCTCTGAACAACGACATTATTCAAAAGATCTTTTAAACGCTTAAGAAAGGTTCAAATTTGATTATCAAGCACATCAACTTACTATTTTTTTATGCAAATTTTACTCTTTTATTAAATCCCAAATATTTAAAAGAAAAACTCCCCTCTCAAAAAATGTCAATGTGGCAAAGCTATGCTTAATGTTTACATCTGGAGAAATGTCGAAAATGTTCTTTATAATAAAAAAATAGTAGTAATGAAACTACCTTCTTTTTTGTATCATGCTCCCACTTTTGCCAAACACGCAATTTTTATACCTTTCATGAGCATGAAATGGTATTATAACTTTGGTCCGATGTTTGTAAGTACCAGAATAAAAAGAGATAGACCCATTAAAATGTATACTTATATGATCAGAATGTCGAGCTGAGTCGATTTAGCCATGTCCGTCGGTCCGTCTGTCCGTCTGTCTGTCTATCCGTCTGTTTGTATGCAATCTAGTCTCTCAGTTGTCGAGATATCCGGATAAAATTTGGTAGGTGGGTGTATCTTTATAATGTATTAATCATTTGTCGGAACCGGAAGAATAGGACCACTATAACATATAGCTCCAATACAACTGATTGTTCGGATATGAGATTTTTCGTTATAACTTCTCCATTTATGCAGCTAGGAACATGAAATTTTGCAGTACTTGCACCCATTATCAACAGAATACTTACAGTGAAAATTACAAAGATCGGGTCACTATAGCATATAGCTCCCATACAACTGATTGTTCAGATATGAGATTTTTCGTTATAACTCATCATCCATTTATATAGCAAGGCACATGAAATTCCGCACTGTTTTCAATAATTATCAACAGAAAACTTACAGTGAAAATTAAAAAGATCGGGTAACTATAACCTATAGCTCCCATACAACTGATTGTTCAGATATGAGATTTTTCGTTATAATTCATCCATTTATGTAGCTAGGACCATGAAATTTCGCGCTGTTTTCACTGATTATCAACAGAAAACTTACAGTGAAAATAACAAAGATCGGGTCACTATAACCTGCAGCCCCCATACAACCGATTGTTCAGATATGAGATCTTTTATCATAACTCCTCCATTTATGCAGCTAGGAACATGAAATTTCGCACCATTTTCACTCATTATTAAGAGAATACTTACAGTGAAAATAACAAGGATCGGGTGACTACAACATATATATTCCATACATCTGATTGTTCAGATATGGGATTTTACTGTAAAACTCCTTTATTTGAACAGCTAAAACCGATAAATTTCGTAAGATATTTTATAAATAATAATACAAAGTCTACTGAGAAAATCGTCAAAATCTATGCTGTATAAGCTTTATCTCCTATAGCACTGATTGTTCAGATACCAGTTTTTGCGATATATCTCCTTTATGTAGGAAACTAAATCCAATAAATTGTGTTACCGGTTTACATACCGATCACATAGCAGTGAAAATCACTTAGATTGGTGCTAATATAAGGTATATCTTCCATACCTCTGATTGTTTAGATGCGATTTTTTATATAAGTATATAACTCCTCTATCAATGTATGCAGATGTATTCAAAAGCAGTAATCTGTCAAAATAAAATTTGCAGATGTTCATGAAAGGTATGAAGCCTTCGGCATAGCCGAAGACAGCGCTGCTCTTACTTGTTTATACTAGTTCGTTTCTCCAAAAAAATAAATCTCAAAGGGGAAAAACTTGTTCGCTGAACTCAAAAACGAAAACGTCACTTAAATATGTATGTGGTTTGTTCATTGTAATTTTCACGTACAATACGGTGTTTTCTTTATGTATGCGTTTGTGTAAAATACGTAAGAACCAGATGCCTGCACGCGTAAGTTTTGCATCGTACGATGTACGAATCTGATGATAACCACGTTGCCTCTGAGTAGATGAGTAACGATCGGCGTCGTCGGGTAATATAAAAATATTATTTCTAAACTTTGTGCAAAACTCGCGAAAATTCGATAAATTTTCATACAAATTTTTAACTCTCTAATCAGATTTTTTGGAATTTTCTCGAGCATACAGTTCTGTAGCCCATTAAATTCGGGTTAAAAGTTAGTGAAAAATCGCTCTGGTTTTTTAGATTTTTTTTGAACATACAATTTTATCAAGGGAGTCTCCCAATGGGATAGGTTTCCTAAGGAAGCAAGATGGCAGGGAGACTCTAAATCACCTGCTTTAAGTACATTTCCCAGGCTCTTCGGTGGAGCACGAATATGGGAATACACACTTCTAGACCTTCATATTAGGGAGGGGAATTTAACTCTTCCAATCCCTTACACCACACACAAATTGCCACTCAAAGGGAAATGTATGAGGTGGACCCACAGCACGTAGCATAATGTACTCATACAGTATATAGTATGAAGTATGAAGATATGAAGCACGCATCCACTTCGGTTGCAAACATTGCAGTCGCTCAACAGGAGGCGCCAGAATGACATTCAAAAATAAAGAAAACAGAGTTTCATATGCGCATTTTTATATGCAATGAAATTATAAAGTATTTCTATAATACAT